>NC_056750.1:291100289-291467789 GCF_019279795.1 Protopterus annectens | reverse complement strand
TACTTATGCTAATACTTAAGGCAGTAAGGGTGAAGCAGGAGTGGTTGCATGCTGTTATTTCATTTAGGGCAAGTTTACAAAGGTTATAAAGGATATTTAATAACTTAGTTGATGCTGGCGTGTTTTCTGTGGGTAATTTAGTGGTAGTGGCACACATCTGCAGTGTTGTGGGAGAGAATTTTTCTCTCAGCATGGATTCCGACATGGAATTTTTCCTGCTGTATGACATCTTTATTGTTTTGTATTAGCCGTCTTCACTAAGATTACTCAGACCTTGAAGAAAACTCATTCTCCTATATAAACTAGGAAGGCACTGAACTAGTGTACTGTTATTTGAACTGCTGGTGTGGTAGCAAAACAAGGTGGAATGTCAGAAAAGGTATTTGGCAGGGCATATACAATGAACTGTTTCATTCCATTCATCTCATTTTCAGGTAGCGTATGGATTGCTTCATTTCATTCACTAACGTGAATCATCCATCATGTAGATGACTATGTGGGCACTCCTAGGTTCCAACATGGCATCTGGAGGCATCTAGCTCCTTAATGGCTAATGCATCTTGAGCTTGCTCACCAAACCTTTGAACCTTTGAAGCCCTAGCTGGCTAATTAGCATGACGAGCTCCAGATGTGCATCTTCATTTCAATGCCTTAATGCATTGAAATGTGTAGTACAAAATCATTTGCATTTAACCATAATTGTGCTGACAAATGAATCGAACATGCTAGAACCATTAATGTTCTTTCATTGACTTCTGTTGAAGATCCTCCATGCTAACTACACCATATCTTCACTGATACAAGAAAGCAGGCAGCCACATGACATAGAGCAAAGGAAAGGATGATGATTATCAAAATAATAGCCTTAAAATAACTAGTAGTTCATCCGGTGTTTGCTTTAATATAAGCAGAAACATTTCAGGACAGTTATAGCACATTTGCATACACAAATTCCCAGATCACCTTCTGAACTTTGTTACTCAATCTACATTACTTAAAAGTAAAAAAAAAGGATTCCCATAGTTATCCGTAATGGTTTTAAACTGCAGAGGATGGAAATGTGACACACCAGTACTTTTCATTTAGCTTTGTATATTGATTATGAATCATTTGAAATCAGTCTTTTCTTGCTGTTGGTACCCAAAGCAGTGTTTTATTGCTTCGGTTGGTCCGCACCAGAGAGAACTCATCAGAATGATAAGTACCCTATTGGGGAACTCCTTTCTTTTGCATTAAACTCATGTCAGATAAAGTAAATAATTGTCTTCGCTGTGGTAAGCAAATCCCACGCAGAGACTTCTACTTGCTTTTCATCACCTGTTTAGGTTCAGATCATGACTTCCCTAGTTACCACATTTGTGCCTGCTTTAACTCTAGGATGATCAGAAATAGGGCCAAGATTGTAGCTAGACTCCTTAGTCTTGAATCTTCTCATCAGCGTTCAGTGGCATCCGCCAGTATTTTGGAGGTTGAGCAGCCTAGGCATAAGAGGGGAAAAAGATAAGAGACCCAAGCTTAGGGCCTTGGAGGACAGCCATTCTCCATCTGTTTCTCCTTCTAGGCTTGAGATTGTCGAAGAAGGCAAGGTGCTTTTGCAACCCCCTTCTGTGTCTGAGGTGTTGGCGCAGGCCTCTGTCCAGACCCATTCGCAGTCCGACATGATGTCCAATCCCTCTTCTTCTGCATTGGCCCTTGCTTTCATCTCGTCAGTCAGGTCCAGGGCCACTATGCCATCCTGGGCTTCTGAAGAGTACTCTCTTCCCAGTGACTTCCTTTGCAACTTTGGCCTATACCAGTTCATCTACATTCTAAAGCCTCTCTCTCTGGAAGAAAGGACGCCCCTAAGCCCAAGGCCAAATTGACTCCTAAGAAAAGTATTGCTGCTAGGCCTTCATTTCTAGGCCTACCAGCTCCCTTTTTCATGGATACCAACAGGACTTAGACTTGCTTAAGACCTGATCCCCATAGTTAAGTCTAGAAAAACACGTGGGGATGCGTCCACAGGTAAAAGGAAAAGGGATCCTACTTCTGAGGTTTTCCCAGATCCTTCTGAATCTGATGAGGAGTCGGACCTAGAGGGTCTGGTTCTGAAGAAGGATCCTCCCACACTTCTTTTGAGGATGGAGATTCAGAGGAGAACCTGGCCTCTGCCTCCCCCCCCAGGGGATATCTCCTTTGGAGAGACACTCCATGCTATGAGGGAACATTTCCAGTGGGAAGCACAGGAATTCCATCAGTCACAAAAGAGAATTAGAGAGTTTCTGGATCTGCCAGAGCACGAACCTCTTGCTATTCCATCCATTTTTAGAGGTACTTGAGGATGTCTTCCAGGATTTCTCCTTTAATCCTGACTGTCTTTCCCCAGCCCCGTGTAAGCCAGACAGGCTTTATAGGTTCATAGGTAGGTACTAGGTTATTGGCTCTGCGGCCTATATAAGCCTAGCCAAAAAGGTTCCCTGGCTTTCGCCACCCAAGACCGATATTTTCTGTACCCCTGTCGAGCAGAGCCACAGAAGTGATCCCCGGGGTGAATTTCTTATTTCCCATCCAGCCATCAAGATTTTACTTGAAGAGTGCTAATGAGGAGCTTTGTTTGCTATAGATAGGTAGTTTGTTCCAGAGTATGGGAAGTCTCTGGGACAGGAATCTATACCTCCAGCATGTCCTGTTTATTGTGGTGACCAGGTTTAGGTCCCTAGACCATGTAGCTCGGAGGGATTGGGATTTCTTTCAGTGCAGCATGTCTCACAGCTCTGGGTTTGACATAGCTTTATATGTTAGGCAGAGATCACCTTGGAGTAGGCGATATGTGATGGAGTAAAGCTGGAGTTTTTTGAGATGGTCAGTGTAGGGCATCTGTTTGAGGCCAGTAATCCTCTTTGTGAGGAACTTCTGTGGCCTTTCCAGCTGCTACAGATGCCGTGTGAGGTACATTCCAAAAGGGGCGTTGCACTCTATAATAGGTCTAATGAGTGTCGAGTCGAGGGGAACAATGACCTCTTTTTTTCCTGGATGAGAATCTTTTTTGTGATGACGTGTGCCACGTAGAAGGATTTCCTGACTACTGTGGAGATGTGATTATCAAAGGAAAGACTGCTGTCCACCTGGGTCCCAAGGTCTCTTATCACACATTCGGCGTTAAGTAGTCTGCCGCCTATGTGGTAGTTCATGGGTACAGAGTTTTTACCAAAGGGGGATGACAGTGCACTTTTTGACATTGAGCTTGAGACCATGGCTCTGACACCAGGCATCTGTCTCAATGAGGTCCTTCTGTAGGATGTCCACATCATTTGGGGACTCGACTTTGTCTCCTAGTTTGCAGTCATCTGCAAACATCTTTAGCCTCTGTGTTAGCCTGTATTTCAGAGAAGTAGATACCAAACAGGAGAGGTTCCAGAACTGAACCCTGTGCTACTCCACTTGTCACTGGTTTGATGTCAGATTTGGAGTCTGCAATTTTTACAGTGTGGGTTCTGTCAGTGAGCCAGTTGGCAACCCATCTTGTGACGCAGGGATTTATACCTAGTTTAGTGAGTTTAGCTATAATTCCAGAATGGGTGATGGTGTTGAAAGACTTGGCGAGGTCAAGATAGGCTGTGTGAACCACCTTACCCTCATCTACAGCTTTGGTGACTGCCTCAAAGAAGTCGATCAGGTTCAGGAGGCATGATCTGCCTTTCACAAACCCGAACTGGGCAAACCCAGGCAGCGCAGTGGTGCAACGGTTAACGTTGTCGCCTCACAGCAATAGCTTCTCTGCTTTGATTCTCGGCGGGGTTGCCTTCTGTGCGGAGTTTGCATGTTCTCCCTGCGCTTGCATGGGTTTCCTCCGGGTACTCCGATTTCCTCCCACATTCTAAAGACATGCATCTGGAGCATTTCTCCCCGGGCCTCTGCTGAAAACAAGCTCTGTGGAGCCTAGTCGGACTTTCCCGGTCAACAAATGTAAAATAAATAATAAAAAAAATAAACTGGGTGAGGTCCAGAGTTTGGAGGTTACCAATGTCTTTGTTTATGAGTTCCATGATGATATGTTCCATGGCCTTACAGACCAGGCTCGTCAGGCTAATAGGGTGATAGTTGCCGGGATCAGTGGTGGCTCGCCCTTTGTGGAGTGGGATAACTGTTGCTGTGCACCATTCAGTGGGCACAAAGCCTGATGTGAGGCTATGATTGAACATGGTGCTTATGTGGGAGCCAGTTTGTTCTGAGGTTCATGTAAAACGCAGCCTGGTATGTTGTCCCGTCCCATGGATGCTATGTTTTTGGCTTTAGAGAGTGCAGCTTTTACCTGCATAGTTGTGATTACAGGGACTCTGCATTCTTTCTGTATAGATATGGGTCCTTTAGGGGGTGTGGGGGGGTAAAGTTAGCACTGAACCTATCTGCCAGGATGTTGGCAATATCAGTTGGTTCTGTAATTTTCGTGCCATTGTGCTGTAACTCAGAGCAGATCTGGGTGTTGCCATTGAAATTCTTGACATAGCTATAGAATGCTTTGTGGTTGTCCCTAGGATCAATGGCGATTTTGTTTTCATAGCTAGCTTTGGAGAATCTATAAGGGATGTCAGCTTCTTACTGAGGCTGACCAGGGGGCTCCTCCACTCATGGGATTTTACTCTCTTTTGTAACAGTTTCTTCCTTCTATTGTAGAGTTTGTTTATGTCAGGGGACCACCAGATTGGCTTCCTTTTTTTGGACAATAGCATCTTGGTTTTGTTTGGGATAGCACGAGCCATGCACTTGTGTAAGTGCATTTGTGTAGGATTCAGCAGTCGTAACTGTATTACCCAACTGCATGGGTGTCATGAAATTAGCCACTTCTGGCTTAAGAAGCATGAAGTTGGCTTTGGAGAAATTTTTTACCGTGGTTTCCTTAATGGTGGGTGGGGGTGGGATGTGGATATCTAGGGTGATTAGCTTATAGTCAGATCTGACCAATGAGGAGTTATTTTCAGGTGTGGAACACCGGTCACTCATGTTGGTATTGACTAGGTCTAGGATATTGTTGACCTGGTGGGGGTGTGAATAAGTTGATCCAGGGCATTGGAATTTATGAATTCCAGAAAGCATTGAGTGAAGAGTTGGTACATGAGTAGTTTTCCCAGTTAATGGTGGAGTAGTTGAAATCGACCATTATTAGGGTGTTTGGTTGAACCCTAATATTTTCCAATATATCTAGAAAAGAGGAGTGGGAATCCATGGGCATGGTGGGGGATCTGTAGCAATTTGGATTGCAGTTTTGCCCAGAGTTAGTTGCATTTGGATAACCTCGGATGCATTATGCTGATCAGCTAGCCTGGAGATATGGATATCCTTAATTAATATGGACACACCTCCGCCTTTGGTGTTCTGGTCCAAGTTAGGTGGCCGAAAAGTGTGGTATGAGTTATAGCCTGGTAATGCAGGGGTGCTGTCTGGAGCCTTGAACCAGGTCTCAGTCACTGCACAGATATCAATGTTCTCCTTTTTAAGGAGTGCCTTGAGGAAGTGCATTTTGAGATTTAGACTTCTAGCATTGAGTAGCATTACCCTCAGTTTTTGCTTGCCTGTTCCTGTTATGGTGGTGAATTTGCCATTTGAACCTTGCCTAAAAAAGGCACTGTAGGGGCGGCAAGAGCCTTAGCCAGTATCCATAATCCCAGGGTTGACAGGTGCAGGCCATCTCTGGCAAAGCATCGTGGTCTGTCGACCATGTCATCCCAGGCAGATAGATACTGGATCCCCTTAGAATGACAAATAATCAGCCCTTGCAAGTCTTAAACCCGGGACCCTACACACTATAGCCAAAGTGATTTACCGCTAAGCCATTTAGGTTATATCACCCTATGTCACCCCAGATGGGACTTGAACTCCCAATCCCTGGCTTAGGAGGCCAATGCCTTATCTGTTAGGCCACTGGGGGGAAAATTCACATTTACACCTCGTATTATATTCATGTTTCACAGTGCAACATTTTAGCAAGTAAATAAAATGTATTTAATTAATAAAGCAAATTATGTGTTGGACATTGAAAAAATATGTGCTGTTTCACAGACGTTTGAACAGTGTGTCTTGCAAATGAATATCAAAGAAGTTGTCTAAAGAGATGAGTAAATAATTTTATTACTGTGACATACTGCTCCATTTAGCATTAGTCTCTGTATTATCTTTATTCATGCTTAACCATAAGACTCCCAAAACCTAAAATTTAAAGACTAGTCCCTTTAAATGTGCTAACTTAGAAGGATCTTGTAGCATTTTGGTGAAAAGTCCCTTTAGAGACACTAGCTCATAAATTGTAAAAGAAGAAGGCGGTTTGAATTAAAAAAAAAATCCAGTGGTGTATTTAGCATTTATGCATTTATTTTGAATAATGAGAAAGGAAAAAGAAATAGAAAAAAATATGTTGTATGAAAATATAAAAATGTTTGGGAAGAAAAAAGGAAAAGAAAGACGAGATGGAATAAAAAGAATAGGAAAATAAATGTAAATTATGGAATTTAAAAGTAATTTATGTTAATATATTGGAAAGGAAAGGTATAAAATTGTTTCGCAATATTTTGTGTACGCATGGAAAGAATTAAATGAAGATGAAAATGGTAATACAGGATAGAAGAAAAAGGTTTGAATATTATGTGAAGCAGGGATTTTTTTGTGGAGAATTGTGTTAGGTAAGTTACCATTGAAAGTCGCCCCATAAGCCTGACTAGCTTGGTCTGCAAAGCTATGGAAAGGATCATCATGGACCTCATAAATAAAGATATTGGGGACCTACAGACACTGGATCCTACCCAGTTTGGCTTTGCTAAGGGCAGATCCTGCCTCTTAAACCTGGTTGATTTCTTTGAAACAGTCACCAAGGCCATTGACGAGGGGAAGGTGGTCCACACAGCCTACCTGGACCTCGCAAAAGCCTCTCGGGCATTATAGATAAGCTCACCAGCTTAAATATAAACCCCTATGTCACTAGATGGGTTGCAAACTGGCTCAAGGACAGAACCCACATGGTTAGAATTGCTGGAGCCATGTCAGACTCCAAACCAGTTACAAGTGGCGTCCCACAAGGCTCAGTCCTGGGACCTCTCTTGTTCGGTATATATTTCTCGGCGTACAGGCGAACACAGAAGGACTGTGGCTGACCAAGTTTGCAGATGACTGCAAACTGGGTGCCATAATCAACTCTCCAGCCGACACAAGCATCCTCCAAAAGGGCCTCATAGAAACAGACAACTGGTGCCAGAGCCATGGCCTCAAGCTAAACGCCAAAAGTGTATAGTCATCCCTTTGGCAAAAACAAAGTGCCCACAAATTACCACATAGGTGGTAATCCATTAAGTACAGAAGAAGTCATTAGGGACCTGGGGACCCAAGTTGATAGCAATCTCTCATTTGACAACCACGTGGCCAAAGTGGTTAGAAAACATTTTATATAGCCCACCTAATCATGAAGGGATTCACATCTAGATCAGGGAGGTCATCGCTCTTTACTCATCCCTCATCAGGTTCATAATTGAGTACAATGCCCCTTTTGGGATGTACCTTACCAGACACCTGCAGCAACTGGAAAGACCCCAAAAGTACCTCACCAAGAGGATCAAAGGGCTCAAACACATGCCATATGCTGCCGGTTAAAGAAACTCCAGCTCTACTCAGTGGCATACCGCCTGCTCAGAGGCGATCTGTGCCTGACGTATAAAGCCATGTCCAACCCAGAATTAATGGACATGCTGCACCTCAGAAAATCCAAATCCCATCGAGCTACGAGACTTGAACCTCAGCACTGAAATAAATAGGACATGCTGGAGGGACAGATTCATAACCCAGAGGCTCCCTTCACTCTGGAATAAAATCCCAGTCCAGGTTAGGCAGAGTCCCACATTGACTCTCTTCAAGAGGAATCTTGATGAGTGGATGGGAGATAGTAGGTTTACCCTGGCTATCACTTCTGTGTCACTGTTAGACAGAGGCACAGTATACTAACCTCATAGCAAAATTAATTTAAAATGGGTGGCGAAAGCCAAACACACTCTGGCTAGGCTTATAAATGCCCTAGGGCAGATAGCCTAGTATGAACCTATGAACCTATGAAATAGTAAGTTAATGGAGGAAAAAATGCATTGATTGTATTGATGAAACAACAAAACATAATTTTTAAAATTTGTTTTACACTTAAAATACATTGGGAAAAGATAAAGAATGAATATAGATGGGAAGGATTTTTAGTAATATTTGTGATATGGAAGAAAAACATGTGAAGATTTGTTGTATAACAAGAAAAAGGAAGAGGGAGATGTATTAGCTGAAATAAAAAGATGGTTGTGGAAGACAGGGTGGGTAGAGTGGAAATATAAAAGAAAAATGAATGAAAGAAATATAATTAATTAATTTCATGTTGATAAATAGTAAAAATCAACTGTGTAAATAATTGCTTTAAATTTTTTGCAATGGTATAAAATGAATGAAAATATAAAGCAGTCCTTGTGCTTTCAGAGATTAGTCCCATGGGATATTTGCATGTACTTGAGCTACCACCAACCTGGCAGATAGGACTTCTGTTTAATGACTAATCCGAAAGATAGCACCCCCACATATGCTGCATTACATTGTCAGTTTAAAAGTACCTGGTGCAGATATAGAACCAACACCTTACGTTATCGTCCAGCACCAAAGGCAAGTGTGTTACCTGTCAAGCCAACATCACTGGCAAAGATACTTTAGAAATATGTATTTTGTCAGAGGAATAAAGCAAGTGGCTTATGATGATAGTGTACGCAGCCTTGCAGCCTTAGAAATAGGCAATATTTTAGGTCAGTAAGACTGGGCAGTTGCCCAGCAAGGAGATATTTTCCATTTCACCAGATCCCTATGTGGGGTAAATCAGTAAAAAACAAAATATCCTACTTACCAATCAGAAGAGCACACTTAAAGCTTTCCTCAGTGATTCCAAAGTTCAGAAGAGACCATACTATTTTCTTTCACCACTAGAATGCAGTCCTAACCTTTCTGGCTGTAAAATCACTAAAGATGTGCCCAAAGTGCAGGAACTTCAGCATCTAAATAGTAAATGCTAACAACCATTTAGAATACCAAAAGTGCATAACCCATCAGTTAACACAGTAAAATATAACAGGATTTTAAAATGTGATAAAGTGCAGAAAAACAATAAGTAATGCAGAACTGTAACAACTGCAGTCGTAAATATTAAGAAAAAGTGCATTTCAGCAATGTGCAGTACTTATCAAAAAGCAAAATCACAAAAGATGATCACAAAGTGTAGCAAACCTTGCAACTAAACATTAAACTACAAGCAGCTACTTAGAAATAGAATGCCAAAAGTCCAGAAACCAGCAGTGTATACAGTGATATACAACAACATTTTAAAATAAGAAAAAGTGCAGAAACACGTGAAATAATGCAGAGATGTATTAGCAGCACTCGTAAATATCAAGACAAAGTGAAGTTCAGCAGTGTGCATTACTGGCTAGGATGGTGCTGGATTGTGACAGAACACTCAGAACTCAGTGGTGTGGAATCTAAGCATTTGTAACCTCCATGTGAGTGAGCCAAGTATAGCACAAACACAACAACTTTATACAGGCACATAAAATCAGTAAACAACCAAAAAAGCCCATTGAGCATGCAAAAGAACACATTCAAAATTTTCCTTTGTGATTCTTTATGCACTTTTGGAATGAAATAAAAGTGGGGTCTTATGGATGGTTAACAAAAAGTAATGACATACCTTCATGCAACAGGAAACCTAGTTCCATGCCTCTGTGTAAGAAAGCAACCAATTCATACTGAAGAGTATTAGCTAGCACTTTTTTTAATTTTCACTTAATTACTTTCAACATATAATAAAATTTTTCACTTTTCAGCATAGTCAGAAACATTCATAGTTTCTACATTGACACCTTTATCTGATTTACATACTACTATTCTGTCACACATTTTTGTAGGCATTTTAACGCAAACCATTCTTTTTTAAGTTGAAGTTTTTAATTTCCTTGCAGTGTATTTTTTAAACTCATTAAACAATTCACTTGTATAACAATAATCAACTATCGTAATAGCATGATTTATCACTGGTGGAATAAACTTGTTTACCCCTTTTAAAGGTGGCAGATTTAACTTCTGATAACCTCTCACTAGGTTAACATCAATGTTCTTGATCATCAAAAGAATATGTAGTAGCCTCTGTTATGCCCCTCTGTGACAAAAGGAGGTACTGGCAGCAGAGCTAGCTGGAATTTTGTAAATAATTATATGTCATTTGTGATTATCAAACTAATTTGTACAAGATTACAAATGTATTAGAACTGTATGTCATGTGTATATATAAACTACTTTGTACAGATGTTTGTGTTGAAAAGATATTTGCAAAGTGCTTGTGCTTAAAATGTATCCAAAGTGTGCCCTACTGGAAAAGAACAGAAATGTACATGCACTGTTGTTACTGTTTAAATGTATGTTTTAATGAGAAAACTGGAAGGTTAACTTTAGTCTGGCAAACTGTTTCTCTCCATGATCTCCAAGTAGTCACCCAACACTGCTTTGCTGCAGCTGTAAAATGGTTCACCGAACGGAAACTCATTCTAAATCCAACAAAAACTAAGTTACTACTATTTTTCCCCACCTTAGCTACTCCTCTAGGGCAACACCCTCCACATCCTAATAATAGGACCTTCTACGTTCAATCCATTCATGGCACCATCATTGAGCCTGTCACCAACACCAAACTACTAGGTGTTACTATTGACCACAAGCTTAAATTTGATATGCACATTAGTCAAACCATAAAGACAGTAAATAAGAAACTCAGTTCTATGTAGTTCTATGTACAGAATTAAGAACTTTCTAACCCCTAATGCCAAACTAACCATTGCACGTACGCACCTCCTCTCCACCCTATTGTATGCCTCTCCGGTACTTTCTTTCCTCAATAAAAGAGAGGTTAATAAACTCTCTGTTGCCTATAACCATATTGCCAAATTTGTAACAGGAGCACCTTATCGTACTCACCACTGCCTTAACCTAAGGAAACTTGACTGGTTAGAACTGCCTAATCTTCTCAAACTTAACCAACTCACTGAAGCATTTAACATAATTAAGGAACCAGATAAACCCCCCTCACTGAATAAACTTCCGACTCCCTAGTCCAATCTCAACTGCCTTCGATCTTCAAATAGTGTACTGGTACTAACCACTAAATCTAATAATTTGGGTGGTGATGCTCTTTATGCCAATTCCATAGGAAAGCTCTGGAATTCCCTTCCTAATAACCTATGACTTATTACCTCACTTAGCCAATTCAAATATAATCTTAAAGAATTCTTTAAGTCACATTGGCTATGCCCATGTGCTAATCCAGACTAATCCTAAAAGTCTCATACCACCCACATACTATTAACTAAGGGCTTCTCTCTCTTCTCTTCGTTCAAGTTTCCTACAATTGTAACTCCTCTGATCACCAAGCCTTTATCTCTGCTCGTTCATAGGATTCTTGCTCCTCTTGGCCTGCCTGCACCTCATAAGGGCTAGGGTCTTATTGTGGGATAAAGTTTCATCCTTCTCCTCTGAGCTTATAATCTTAACCTCTCTGTTACTTAACGTATCCATACTACTGTTACTTACATATCATGTTAATGTGAATTTATCTGTATGTAAATTTATGTGTTCTTTTTATTGTGTTAATGTGAATTTATCTGTATGTAAATTTATGTGTTGTTTTTATTGTGGAGCTTTTCTCCCCGGGCCTCTGCTGAAAATGGACATGTATCCAGTTGGACTAACCCGGTCAACAAATGTAAAATAAATAAAATAAATAAATAAAAATAAATAGTCTGGCAAATTTTTGAAAAGTATTTTAAATTAAAGCACTTTATAGGCTAGGCCATAAAGAGACTATGTCTCTGGTTTCAATGCAGCCAAATACACGAAGTCTGCAATAGAAAGCTTTCTGTATTGTCTTTGGGGTAAACTAATTGCTACTCTGGAAGCATGAAGGAATGCAATTGTTTTATGACTTCCAGCACCTGCCAAAGATCTGAGCAAAAGCCCTTGTCTATGTATTTTTACAGGTAGATGCTAAATGCTGCCAGCTACCAGCAGTGGGGGGTTTGCCTCAGAACTAGAAGTCAGATGACCAGAAATGATGTCATTCTGCAAGCTACCCCAGCAATAATATTTTAGATATTTTTGAGAAGTCTCAGTGAGACAGAGCATTCTACATTCTGTCTTTGACCTGATGACAAAAAGAAGAACCATTCACCACATCTGCCTTGCTCTGTGAAGTAAGTTTGTGGGGAACGGTATAATTCTGTTAAATTCAGTCAGGAATAATAATGAAGCTTACTTTAGATATTTTTCTTTATTTGTCTGAGCCTGTCCTGCAATGTTGTTTTAAATATTTCCTGTGATTCTTAACTCTGATGTCACTTTGAATATATATTTAATATTGTTTGTTCTTTTATTATTTATCATTAAATGTATGTAAACCTTTCATTGTGGCTGATTGGCTGATCTTTCTAGAGATAAGTTTTGAGAGTACGTGCATATTTGATGACTCTGTGTGGGCCACTCCTTAACAGCCTTGCTCTTGGTCAAACTACCATTTGTATTAATATTAATATTACACAGTAAAATTGGTCATCCTTTTGTTAAGGGCCTTAAGGTAGCTGGCAAGAGTGACTGTGGTGGCAGTGGTAACTACCTTATAGTCTGGGCAGAAGGGAGCATAGCTAGTAAACCTGTGCTAGACTTTCCCAGGTTTGTGTATGTGTAAATCAAACCTCAAAGAGTGTGTATGTCAGCTAGTTGGGCAGGGACACAGCACTGGTTAGACAGAGGGGGTGCTGGAGGTAGTTGGGAGTCTTATTTGGGGATCTGGAGGAAGAAGGAGAAACAATCCCCGGGCTGACTGTGGTCTCTGTGCTCTTAAGGGAAATTACATTTGTTGCAGAGAGCTGCATCTGGAAATACTGTTATCCTCCCAGTGAACGTCCCCCACAGGTTCCATTAGTGAGGATTGAGGCTTCTCTATTACTGGTCCAGTGGTGGGTCAGCACACTTTCTCAAAAGAGGAGTGTACCTCAGCTGTCAGAAAACTGTCAGAACTGACTTCAGCATTCTCCATACCAAATAACTGTACTCAACTGTCTTTAAACCAGCATTTTAATTTAAGCTTCTTACATAATAAAAAAAAAATTTCACTTTGTATATTGATGCTGTATATAATGGACTTGTGTGTAACTTTTTATCTCTTGAAGGCTTGCGAAGCTGAGGTGCTAAGATACTTTAAAGTTAATTGGGTTTCCTCCTCTCTGTGGTGGTATTTTTGTTATTTTTATTTTTACTTGTGGTATTTTATTTCAGTTTGTATATTATCTCATGTAGGTAAAATAGTCAGTACAAGCTCAGACCCTTTCTTAATAAACCAATAGTAATATCAAAAACATAATCCAGTAAGTTCAGTACCTATAGATTTTGGCATAGTGCAGACTACCACTTTTCGTCTTGCACGCTGACATCTCAGCACTCCTCAAACTGCTGCTTGTCCCCCACGAATATTATTGTTCATAGTCGTTAAATTGCTAGAACATCTCTCAAACAAGACGGAACACTGGCCATCTTCATCAACTGAGGAAACATGTAAATTATGCTTTGACATAGATACTGCCATTGTGAAAGAATGGGCTGTTCTTAAAAAATCCATATTGTTTTATGTTGTTGCCAGGAAAAGAGTTTGTTGTCATAATAATGTTAATCCCTGGTAAGTTTCTTCTGTTTTTTTTTCTCCTGAAAGTAGTTGATCCTTGTACTTTCCTCAGTGTTTACCAAGTTAGTCTTAAAGAAGTCAGGGTGCACTTCACTTTTCATTTCTGACTCCGGTGATTGTATGTTAACTACTTTGTTATGCTTACGACAGTCAAAATCCACTTTGATCCACTCCTGGAAACACTCTAAACTGACCTTTACCAAACAGTGTAATAAATCCAAATCTGTACTTGGGAACAGGAATGCCGACATTTCATCATATGTTAAATCTCCAGGAATTAGGTTTAAGTTCAGGTATCTTTGTAGAATAATTTTATTGTATTCAACTTTCTTTCATAAAGACAACAGTTTAGTTAACTTAAAACATAAACCAGAAGCACATAAGAAACTGAATTAACATTGCACAGTGCGCACTGTATGTTCGTAGTCCACAAGAAAAACACAAGTCAGATTAGCGCTTTCATTCCTTTACTATCGGAACTTCATCTGTTTAGTTTAGTTAACTTAGTCTGTACTGAAATGTCTGTTACCCCTTCAGTACTTTCCAGCAACAGATGTTTGCGTGCACACCTCTGCTGGCCATTTTGTAAAAATTTATACTTTCACCCAGTTCTGCCTTTAGTACCATCTGTGTAGTATTAAGAGTTCCAGTAGCCATTATAATGTAACATCACAAAACTTCAGTTAAGATTTAGTTCATTTAATAGTGATGAGGTGTTTAAATATGGTTGTAATGATGTTATGTAGCTTTTTGTTTCTCTGTGTAGTCCCACACCGAAGCACTAAGAACAATACATTTCCATTTGTTAAACTTCCATTCATGTGTGCAAAGCCATGGAAAGAATTATCATAGAAACTGGATCCATCCAAGTTTGACTTTTTAAAGGAAGGTCTTGCTTACTGGTACTGGTGGACTTCTTTGAAAAGGCCATTAAGGCAATGCATGGGGAAAAGAAGTGCATATTGCCTACCTAGATGTGGCTAAAGCATTTGATACAATACCCCAATCAAGCATTGTCAGCAAACTTACAGAACTAGGCATGTGCTACTTTAGAGCACGCTAGATGAATAGCTGGCTAACAGATAGGACCCAAGAGTTTAAGATTGGTGAGGCCACCTCCACAAAGAGGCTAGTCACCAGTGGAGTCCCTCAGGGCTGTATGGTGGGCCTGCTCCACTTTGGCATTTACTTCTCAGAGGTCAAAACCCTCTGGCTGGCCAAGTATCAGATGATTGCAAACTGGGAGCACTCATTGAATTCCCCCAAGAGTACAATACCTGGAGGAAGGTCTAACACAGGTGAATGGTGCCAAAGCCATGGCTTTAAACTGAATACCAAGAAATGCATTATAGTGTCTTTTGGGAAGTCGGCTTTCCCTGAACTACGTCATCAGTAAAACATCCCTAAAAGTTTATTCACTAGTCAGGAATCTGGGAACTCGTAGATAGTAACCTGGCCTTTGACCAACATATGCCTGAGGTAGTAAGAAAATCCTTCTATGTTGCTCAACTTAAAATAAGGGCATGGCATCTAAGTCCAGAGAAGTCATTGCACCAAGGTACTCGGCCCTCCTCAGACCCATCATAGAGTATAATGCCCCCGTCAGAATTTACCTGACCAAACACATGCAGCAGCTGGAATGTCCACAAAGGTACCTTACAAAACGAATACAAGGAGTAAAGACAATGCCCTATGCTAATCACCTGAAACCCCTATCTCTTTATTCGGTTATCATATAGACTTCTGAAAGGTGATCTTTGCCTAGCGTACAGGGCCTCCTTGGAACTTGTTTTGATGAATCTTTTGCACATTTGCAAAATAAACAGCATCATAACTAATAGTTCAAGAGACAAATTCTGTTTGCAGCATAAATAGGACTTGTTGGAAAAACAGATGTTTCTCAGACATTTCCCATTCTATGGAACAGGCTCCTCTTCCATGTGAAGCAGAGTTCCTCCCTAACCCTTTTTACCCTCAGCATGGGACAATGGATGGGTAGTTTGAAATTCCCTACTGGCACCTTTGTCTCTGGACAGAGGCAGTCTATAAATCACCCCATATATATAAATAAAATTTGTGGGTGACATTTGGGTTGCACGTCTAGGCTTATAAGGGCCCTAGTTGTCGTTAGCCGAGTATACACCTAACAACTTTATCAAAGAAGCTTCCAGTATAGTTTACATGTTTGTGCTTAAAGTCTATTTTTGATGAAGTGGTATGATTTAATATGCACTTTAGATTTCTACTTAGAAGTCTTAGTAGTCAATATGTGTAAAACCATTTTGGTGTGGAAGTCAACATTTATAAACCAAAACAAAGAACTGCTCTTCAGAATAAGGTATAGTTGAGATGTAATTTTGAGGGAAGAAGTAAACCTTTATGAAGTAGTTATAAAAAGCGTTTGATGTGTGTTTGATAGTGAGTAAATCTAATGAATTGAAGAAAGTATTTGAAAGTTTTAAGTCTGTAAAAAAAAAAAAAAAAAAATCCCGGCATGTTTAGCAGTAGGGACATTTCAAGAACTTTATGACTAAAGGGCTAGGGAAAAAGCAAGTACAAAGGCCTGAATTTAAAAAAAAAAGGTCAAACCCAGTTGATGTGGACTACGGGAAGACTTCAGATAAAAGGTATTAATGGAAAGGAGAAAACAGTAAAGAACATCACCCGTGTTTACATGTTACAAACCGTATTCTATTCTCTTATCTTGGCAACATTTTGTGTGCTCACTTGTCTATGAGGAATAGTGTTTATTCTTTATTGTGTTATGGCTCCCTCTGGTGAATAAGCGGTGGAATACAACAGAAACACTAAAAGGCAGGCATCATTTCATAGGTTCATAGGTTTATACTAGGCTATCTGCCCTAAGGCATTTATAAGACTAGCCCAAAGTTATGTGGCTTACGCCACCCCTTATGTTAGAAATAATGTGCCCATTGGTTTGTTGTGCCTCTGTCCAGCAGTGACACAGAGATGATTCCCGGGGTAAACCTACGATCTCCCATCCACCGGTCAAGATTTCTCTTGAACAGAGCCAGCGAGGTGCTCTGCCTCACATGGACCGGGATTTTATTCCACAGCATGGGGAGTCTCTGGGTGATAAATCTATCCCTCCAGCACGTCCTATTTATATCCGTGCTAAGGTTTAAGTCACTTGCTCTAGTGGTTCTGGTGGATTTGGATTTTTTTGAGGTGGAGCATGTCCATTAATTCCGGGTTGGTCATGGCCTTGTATGTCAGGCACAGGTCACCTCTGAGCAGACGGTGTGCAACTGAATAGAGTTGGAGTTTCTTCAGTCTGGCAGTATATGACAGGTTTTGGAGTCCCTTTATCCTTTTGGTTAGGAACTTTTGGGGTCTCTCCAATTGCTGCAGGTGTCGGGTGAGATACATCCCGAATGGGGCATTGTACTCGATCATTGGTCTGATAAGTGAAGAGTACAGGGGAACAATGACCTCACTTGATCTGGATGTGAATCCCTTCATGATCAGATGGGCAATGTAGAAGGTCTTTCTAACCACTTTAGCAACGTGAGTGTCAAACGAGAGGCCACTGTCAACCTGGGTACCCAGGTCGCTGATAACCTCTTCTGTGCTTAGTGGGTTGCCACCTATATGGTAGCTTGGGGTTACCTTGTTTTTCCCGAAGGTATGACTATACACTTTTTTGTGTTTAACTTCAGGCCATGGCTCTGGCACCAGCTATCAGTTTCCGTGAGACCCCTCTGAAGGATGTCTGTGTCCGATGTACTATCCACTATGGCACCCAGTTTGCAGTCATCCGCAAACTTTGTCAGCCATAGTCCTCCTATGTTTGCCTGTACTTCTGAGAAGTAGATGCCGAACAATAGGGGGCCAAGGACTGAGCCCTGTGGGACACCACTTGTAACCGGCTTGGAGTCTGACATGGCTCCAGCAACTCTAACCCTGTGGGTTCTGTCCTTTAGCCAGTTTGTAACCCATCTTGTGACATATGGGTTTACATTTAAACTGGTAAGTTTCTCTATGATACCCGAGTGGGGTATTGTGTCGAACGCTTTTGCAAGGTCAAGGTAGGCTGTATGGACTGCCTTTCCCTCATCAATGGCCTTGGTAACTGTTTCGAAGAAGTCAACCAAGTTCAAAAGGCAAGATCTGCCCTTGACAAAGCCAAACCGGGTTGGGTCCAAGGTCTGCAAGTCCCCTATGTCCTTGTTTATGAGTTCCATTATGATCCTCTCCATAGCTTTGCAGACCAGACTTGTTAAGCTTATGGGGCGGTAATTACCAGGGTCCGTAGAGGCACCGCATTTGTGGAGTGGGACCACAGTTGCCATACGCCACTCCTTGGGCACATATCCTGTGGTAAGGCTAAGATTAAACAGCTGCCTTATGTGCGGGTTTAGTTCTTCATTGAGTTCATGTAGCACACAGTCGGGGACACCATCCGGTCCCATTGATGCTTTGTTTTTAGCTTTAGAGAGAGCAGCTTTCACCTGCGCATTTGAGATGTCTGGGAGGCTACACTCTGTTGGGATAGTTATCTCTCCTTTTGGGGAGAGGGGTGAAGTTTGCGCTGAACCTGTCTGCCAGTATGTTGGCAATGTCTGTGGGTTCAGTGATTTTTGTATCATTTTGGACTAATTCTGAGCATATCTGGGAGTTTCCACCAAGGTTTCTGACATAGCTGAAGAAGGCCTTATGATTGTCTTTTGAATCTATGGCAATTTTTTCCTCAAAGTTGGCCTTGGATGATTTTATGAGGGATCGTAGTTTCTTGCTAGTACTGATCAAAGATGCCTTCCCTTTTTGGGATTTTGCTCTATCATGTAATAGCTTTCTTCTCTTATTGTAAAGTTTGTTTATGGCTGGGGTCCACCAGACTGGACGTTTGCCCTTGGTGGAAAGAGTCTTCGTTTTATTTGGGATTGCCTGATCCATGCAGTCCTGAAGGTGTTCATAGAAGGCATTTGTAAGGGCTTCCGCAGCTTGGGTTGTCGTTTCCATTGGCTCGGGGCCTTGAAGGATCCCACACCTTTCTGGAGTGGTGTGAAGTTTGCTTTAGAGAAGTTCTTCACTGTGGTCTTTTTTGTTTGGGGTGGGGCGGGATGTGGATTTCTAGTGAGATTAGTTTATGATCTGATCTCACCAAAGAGGGATATACTTCAGTGGAGCATTTTGTCCCCATGTTTGTGATGATGAGATCTAGTATATTTTCTCCTCTTGTGGGGACGGTGACTAGTTGTTCCATGGCATTTGAATTTATGAACTCCAGGAACCTTTGGGCTAGAAAGTTGGGGCTTGAGTAATGTTCCCAGTCTATATTCAGGTAGTTGAAGTCACCCAATATGATGGTGTTTGGTGATACATTTATACCCTCCAGTGTCTTCAGGAAGGCTGTGTGGGTTTCCTGAGTTTGAGAGGGTGGTCTGTAGCATGCTACAAATTGTAGAGCAGTTTTGCCTATGGTTAATTGCACCTGGATGGTTTCCGATGCTTCGTGCGTAGCCACCAACCTGGAGGTGTGGGTATCCTTGATGAATATGGATACACCCCCTCCTTTTGTGGTATGGTCCTGGTTTTGGGGCCAGAACGCATGATATGAGGTAAAACCTGATAGTGCCGGGGTGCTCTCAGGAGCCTTGAACCAGGTTTCAGTCACAGCACAGACATCGATGTTCTCCATACTGAGAAGGGCCTCGAGTCGTGCATTTTGAGATTTAGACTTCTGACATTGAGCAGCATTACCCTTAGTTTCTTCCCGTTTTTGTTTTCTAGGGTGGTAGGTTTAGAATTTGAGCCTTGCCTAAAAAGGCACTATGGGGTGGCAAGAGCCTTAGCCAATATCTGGAATCCCAGGGTGACAGGTGCAAGCCGCCCCTTGAGCAGCGTGGCTTGTCAAGCATGTCATCCGAAGCAGACAGACACTGGATCCCCTTTGAAGGACACCAGAAATTAAGCCAATTGTTAAAGCTGATCATCTTGTCACTATATTGTGGCATCATTCGTGGTGAAGGAAGGATACTGCTCAGGGTCAGGGTCATACCTGCCTGGGCTACATAATCAGAGAGCTCCTCTATGTCTCTTTTCATGTAGTCCAGGGAGGTACGTCTCAGGTCGTTCACACCAGCATGGACAATGACTGTGTCATACTTGTACTTGCCGTGGAGTGACCTGAGTGCTTGTGTTATGTGGCGGATTCTAGCGCCCAATAGGCAGCTTACCGTGACCTTCTCCTTGTTCAGCCTGGTGAGTGGGACGTCAGTGTGTCTGACTATGGAGCCACCTATGACAGGTATGTTTGGTGTTGTATTTGGTCTTAAGGGCAGTGACTGCTTTGCACACTGATTTTGTTTTTTATGTGTTGTTTGTGTGGTGTCTTGAGTTTGTAGTTGCTTGGGTGTCTGCTTTGGAGGCCTTTGCCGTTTAGGTAAATTTTTACTCAGAGCCTTCGAGTATGTCTTAGTGTGTTTATGTGTTTGATTCAGTGGTGTGGTTGAGTTATGTGAGACTTGTATTGTAGTGTGTGTAGTTGCCTTCTCCTCCTGCCTGGTCTTGCCAGTCCTGAGTTGAGAGAGCTCAGCCTCCAGTTTGGCTAAATAGCTGCATCTCTCGCAAGTGTTAGTGTTATGTGGGAGGAGGAGAGGGTTGTCCGTGTACATGAGGCAATTGTAACATTGCCTCAGAATTCCCAGATTCACCAACTGGGCAGGAGAGGACGCCAGCATCTGACCCTTCGACATGCTAGAACATCCACCCTGCATTACAGTTCATCTTTTAAACTGTAATATATATAATTTGCTTGTTTGCTTTGTATTTTTAATGTCCATTTATAGTGATAGCTTTGATCAAAGGAGGAGGGTGGTGATTTATCAGCCCACTCCTTGTGCACCTTCTGGGCAGAGGCCAAGAGAAATAACACCAGCAGCTCAGACTTTCAGGAGCCTACCTGATGGTACACAGTGCTTTTGTTGAGGGGCACAGCATTGTGGAATTATGGTGTATGAGTGGGGTAAAGTAGGCATGACATACTACCTGCCAACCAACAAAGGATGAAGTGAGGCGAGTTAGAGCTTTGAAAATTTTGAGCTAGCTATGGGCAATGTCCTACATGCACTTGGCTTTTATCCCTCTTTTCCCAGCCTTGATGGTAAAAATCTTAGAATGAAATGGAAACCAGTAGCAGGAACTTATGACCCTAGAGGTGTCAAGAGTCCTGACTTTACTTATTGTCAGCCCTGAAGCTTTTGTTTGTGTTGTTAAACACTCTGGACAAAGTTATGGCACTGAAAGAAGAGGTCTTCCCAGGGATGATGATGAATGGTAAGGTTAGGCAGGATGAATGAATGAGTGGGACGCCAGTTTAGGCTTTCGGTTGGGTCTACTACAAGAGTTCAAGTGCTATATGCTTGCAGTTCATTTGTTCGAATAGGTAAGTGTTCAGATTTCCACTAACATGATCTTCCATAAGTATTTGGCTCCCATAGCACTACCAGAATCCTGACTCTGTATCTGTAAAATTATTTTCTAATAATCCTAAAACTCCCTTACTTCTCCATAAACCTAAAATCCCTCTCACTCCCTAATTCTAGGACCCCCCCCCCCATGCTCACCTCCTAACCATAAGATCCACTTCTCATTCCCTAACCCTAAAACTCCTTTCCTACTCTCTAAACATTAAATTTCCTTCCCACTTCCTAAACCTCAAGACCATCTTTATTCATGCTAACTGTAAGACTTCCTTCCAACTCCCTAAACCTAAAATCCCCCTATCCCTCCCTAAATCTAAAACTTCCACAATAATAGACTGTTTGAAGAACCAAGATGGATTACCACACTCAGACCTTCAATGTTATTTCTTGTAAGTTCCGATTAATACAAACATGTAAAAGGACAAGCTGGGAAGGTCTTATACACTCAGAATTGTGGCATTGCATTGCATATCAGTTGGATGCTTTGTTACATTGCATTACACTGGCTTAATGGCAGAAAAAGACAGTAAGCCTGTCTTGACGTTCTACCTTCCCTCCTTGCCTACATTTCCTTTTACATTGTTCCCGTATGTCTCATGCTTATGTGCATTGACTATACCAACAATTCCAGTAGTCTGTTCCACAGGTCTACAATTCTCACTGTGGAAAAGTATTGTGGTAGATTCAGGGAGTAATTTTCCATACAAATCTGCTGCCTTTGCCCTTCTGTCCTCCTTGGTTAGAATTACCCCTTCAAGTCTCCCAGGCATTACCTTGTGCAGCAGTGTCGTGTCCTCCTTATCTGTTGTGATACTAAGTAAGAAAGCTGCTGTTGTTCCAGCCTCTGATTATATCTCTTTTACTCCATCCTTTGGATCTTTATAGCACTTTTTCTCTGGATTCCTTTCAGCTGTCAGATATCCATTTCCTTATATGCCCCCCCCCCCAGAATTGTACAAAGTGCTGAAGGTGATGTCTGACTTGGACCCTTACTTCTGGAACCTTTACCCTTGATAATAACCCCTAACATTATTTCATCCTTCTTCCTGTGTTCCAGTCCAAGTTGATGGATCCTTCTTCCTTTTTCTGATCTATTGCTCTCAGTTCTGGTGTCACAGCTTATATTTCACAGCACAGTCATTGTGGCTTATCTGCAGTACTTTGCCCAGGATATTGCTGTCATACATGATTAAAACATGATGTATCTAGTACAATGTTCAGCTCTGTTTTGCCACAAGAAGCGGTCAGTTGATAGTCCATCTGTTACTTCCAGACAACAGTTTGCTTAATATTGAGCTTTTTAAATCTTGTGCATTTTGAACTAACCTTTAATTGCATGTTTGATATTATTTTTAAATCCTTGCTATCTAAAAAATTATATAAAAAAAAACAACTGTACCTGCTGAAGAAAGATTTCACCAAAAGACTACCTTTACAGTGTCTGTTTGGAAGTAAACTCATGGTGTTAACAGAGGTGTCCATTCTTCCCTGATATGTGAGAAGAAGTCAGAAGTGATTCTCAGAGAGGACTTCCAAGATGGCTGCACATTAACAGCTTAATTCTATCTATCCTGGTCTGACAACAGAAACTTAGCAGTGAAAGCCAGTGGTCATAGATTTCTGGGTAAATTTCAGTAGCTGACCAGTAAATGCACTGCCTGGATGCCAGGAAAAGAGAAATATAAAGGACCTGGAGGAAAATCAGCTACAAAAGTTGAAAAAAAAAGTCTGGGAAAAGTACTGCAGTTGTTCAGAAAGAAGTAGTGCAGGTTCCAGACATGACTTCCAGTAACCTAGAGGAAAGTATAAAGCAGCTGCACTCAGACCTGGTTAAAATAAATGAAACACTGATGGAATATATCAATACAAACAATAAAAAGCTGGAAAAATGGAAGAAGGTTTGAACAGGTAGGTGTTCAGATAAGGTGGCACAGGTTGAAATGAAAAAAAGGCTGGCTTGAGTATGAGACTGCAGAAGAAGAGATGTTTAAAAAAATGATAGAATAAGAGGACAGAGCACGTAGAGAAAACCTTAGATTTTCTGCTGTACCAGAGAAGCTGGAAGGAACAGACTGCATTAATTTTATGAAAATAAAAATAAGCAACTGGACTGGTATTCCACAGCAGGAGTTAGTTGAAAGGGCACATCGTGTGTACACTTTATGAAAGTACAAATAAGCAATTGGACTGGTGTTCCACAACAAGAATTGTTAATTGAAAGGGCACATCATGTGTATGCTCCAAACCTGGCTATTTGAGAGCAACCTAGACCTTTAATAGTAAAAGTGCAATCTTAACAGCAGAAGGAGTTGATTCTGATAAAACTGTGACAGAAGGACAAAGTACTAAAAGTGGGAGATGGCAGCGTGTGTGTGTGTAGAGAATGACTACTCGTTGCACACCAGGCAGAAGAGGAGTAAATTTATTACATTATGTAGGGCATGCCGAGAAGTAGGCAGGAGATTCAAACTGCTGTACGCAGCTATCCTCAAAATATTTTCCTGGAGGAACAAAAATGAAGCACATGCTAAATGTTTGTCCAACAGAAAGTGAGCTGGGAAACAGAAGGAGATTCTGCTTCTTGCTCTTTTGGTAATAAAGACCATAGAGAGAGTGTGCCAGTGAAACATTTCCCAATATTTCAGTGGAAAATGATTGAGAGAAAGGAAAAAGTACAAAAGTTAACTAGAAGAATCGGGAGTGCACTGGAGATGAAGCAGAGATAGGGTTTGGGAGATGGAGATGAACAGGACTAGAATAAAAGAATATGGAAATATTGGACTTTGTTAAACTTGTAGGGGATGCTAAAGCATATGCCCTACTTCATATCATTAATGTTCTGAAAATACTCAGGAGAGGGAAAGAGGAGGGAGAGAGTTTAGCTGTAAGTAATTTTTTTTCTTAACAGTATTAAATGGGGGATGATTTTCTCTGCATGTTAAAAAGTAAAGTTTTTTCAGTTATTTTTAAGTGCAATGAAGATACTAATGTAAATGGGTGCTTATTTTGTTCTTTTTTCTTTGCTTCTCCCTTTTTCTCTCTTTCTCCTTGTTTAGTTTTAAGAAATATAGGCACTGCAGTGTTAAAAAAGGGGGGTGGTCTGGTTAAAAGAGCATGACAAAAGAAAAATGAGTGTGCTTTTTTCTCATTCATGCATAAGGGAATGACTGTTAGAAAGCAAGTAAATTAAAAATAGTAATGAATATTATAAGGTCTTTTTTGTAGTAAACAGTCCTGTATCCGGTTCTCATGTCACTAGCAGACAATCTGATAAAGAGAAATGGTTTATAGAAAATGTTTTTGGAAAACATTCAAGTGTTTCCCAACTGTGAGAGCTATAAAGATAAGGCAAAACCAAACAGCACTCAATAGAATCACAGGCTCTACCATGCGTCTTAGCATGGATAAGCTTTCTTTCTGTTTAGCTTTAGCCTGTGTGTATTGGCTGTCATTTTGGAATTTGCATTCCCATTAAAGGGGTAAAACTTAAATATTTAAAGATGTACGTAGTTTTGTGTGTTATTAATTTAGTAGGTTTTAGGGGGGTAGTGAGTGAGTGTGTGTGTGTGTGTGTATTTTTATTTACAGGTTTTCAATAAAACAAAAAGTGCTGTAAGATGTGACATAGACTCAAATGGAGATGATAAGAAGCAGTTGTATAAATGATTAACCTACCAAACAGTGCATGCATGTAACACAAAAGCTGGAATTAGACACTTAACAAAAAATGTTATACATAAAAGGTGGGAATAATAATCCCTCAAGAATATGATTATTTCTATACTGTCTTTAAATAGTAATGGTCTCACAGATTAATCCAAAATGAAAGAATAATAAACTGTATTAAAAATTGTAGAGTGCAAATAGCTATGCTATAGGAGACACACTTGGAAAGAACTGAATATGTAAATTTGTTAAAGAAAGGTTTTTCAGTATGGTTATTCAGCAGAATACCTGTGACAAAGGTAGAGAGGAGTACTTATATTAATTGCAAGAGGAGCTCCAATAGTAATAGAAGAGGAAAAAAAGACAACGATTTTTAGTACTAAGGGGGCTATTAGCAAGGAAGGAGGGTTACAATGGCATGTATTTATATTCCACTAAAACTGCTATAATAGAGCTAAAGAAAATTTTAGGAGAAATAATAAGCTTTCAGCAAGGAATATTACTTTTAGGTGGGGACTTGAATTTGATTTGCAACAGTGAAGATGTGTCTGAGAGGCCCAGAAAGGGAAATATAACAAAAGATTTTTAAAGAAAGTTATGAAAATATTTGGCATGGAAGATGTGAATTCAGTACTAGGAATTCAGAGTGAATTTACATTACCCAAGATACAAAAACTGGGCTAAGCTGGGCAGAATTTACATTTCACAGGAACGTGTGCATTTTATTGAAGGTCTTGATACTCACCAAATAACTAGTTCAGATCACATGCCAGTAATAACTAAAATAAAAATGAGACACTGGTGCATTCCCACCTAAATGTTGAAGAGAGGAGTTTAAGGATTGGATAGTGGAAATTATTCAGGAGCTATTAGAGAAGATAGACATTTCTGAAACTATAGTTAGGGAGTGGGATAAAACAACAGCTGGAGAGACCACAAAAGTACCTCACCAAGAGGATCAAGGGTCTCCAACATATGTCTTATTCTGCCAGACTAAAGAAACTCCAGGTCTATTCAGTAGCATACCGCCTGCTCAGAGGTGATCTCTGCCTGATGTACAAGGCCATGTCCAATCAGGAACTGATGGACATGCTCCACCTCAAAAAATCCAAATCCATCAGAACCACGAGAGCTAAAGACTTAAACCTCGGCACAAGTATGAATAGTTCATGCTGGAGGGATAGATTCATAACCCAGAGGCTTCTCATGCTCTGGAACAAGAGCCCAGTTCATGTTAGGCAGAGCCTCTCACTGACTCTCTTCAAGAGAAATCTTGATGAGTGGATGGGAGATCGTAAGTAAGTTTACCCCAGGGGTCACATCTGTGTCACTACTAGACAGGGGCACAGTAAACTAATTCTATTATATAAGGGGAACTTCACTGTGTCACTACTAGACAGTGGCACAGTATTCTAAATATATTCTGTGCATTTTTGTACCATTTCATGGGGTGGCGAAAGCCACATCACTATGGCTAGGCTTACAAATGCCCCAGGGCAGATAGTCTAGTACTAAACTATGAAACATAGAAGGACTTTCTGACTACAGTGGCAATGTGGTTATTAAAGGAGAAGTTGCTGTCAGACTGTGTCCCCAGATCTCTTATCACATCTTCGGTGTTTAGTGGAGTACCGCCTGTGTGGTAGTTCATGGGCACCAATTTTTTCCCAAATGGAATGACATTGCATATTTTGGCATTGAGCTTAAGGCCATGGTTCTGGCACCAGTCATTGGTGTCAGTGAGGCCTTTTTGTAGAATGTCTACATCATTTGGAGAACCAATAATGGCTCCCAGTTTGCAGTCATCTGCGAACTTGGTCAGCCAAAGTCCCTTTGTGTTGGCTTGAACTTCAGAGAAGTAGATGCCAAACAGGAGAAGACCTAGGACTGATCCCTGTGGGACACCACTTGCAACTGGTTGGTAGTCGGATTAAGAGTCCGCTACTTTCACATTGTGGGTTCTGTCAGTGAGCCAGTTGGCAACCCATCTTATGACATAAGGGTTTATGCCTAGTTTAGTGAGTCTATCTATGATTCCTGAGTGAGGGATGATGTCTAAGGCCTTGGCAAGATCTAGGTAGGCTGTGTAAACTACCTTGCCCTTATCCACAGCTCTGGTGACAGACTCGAAGAAGTCTATCAGGTTGAGCAGGCATGATCTGCCTTTCACAAACCCAAACTGCATGGGGTCCAGAGTTTGGATATTCCCTATGTCCTTATTTATAAGATCCATGGTGATGCGATCCATAACCTTACATATCAGACTCGTCAAGCAAGTGGGATAAGTTTATTCTTCCAGTAGAACATGGCGGATTGGGATTACCCGAGTTGAAGGGGTATTGCAGAGCAACAGTTAAGACTCCTATACATAGCACAAGCAGAAAGCTATAATTCAAAGTGGAAACAGATGATGAAACAAGGGGGTAAGCTCAAGTAACAGGGAGAGACTGGGAGTTTGGATGCAGACCTTTAAGGAGAACAACAATAATCATACAGAATATTATATTCATAAAGTAGCAAAAGGTCTTCTCAGAACTAAGCCAACAAAGGAACAGAGAAAAGAGATTATGCCAATAAGGATGACTGCAATTACAGATATAGACAATGGGCAAGAGGGGTCGAGTATGTACTAGAGAAAACTGGCAAAGGAACCAAGTTACTGGGAGTAAATAGCTAGAGAGGGAAAAGTAATAGAATGGGAAGATGCCATGAACTTATTTGGACTGCAGGCTATAGACTACCTTCCGTATCAAGGATTGATATCTTAGTACTGGCAAAGAGAAAGAAATAGGGGGTCCTCAATGACAGACCAGCACTGGTAGAGCTTTTAATAGAATCTAGAACAGAAGTTGCCGTTAAGAAAGGAATAATTATTAGAGCATATAAAATATTGCATGGTAACTATAAGAATCAGAGAAGGTTAGGAAGAACTGGGAAGAGAGATTAGATAATCAGTTCTCAAAGAAACAATAGGGGGATATATTTATGTCTCCCAAATATGCAACAAAATCTAGAAGATTTCAGATCATTCCCTGGAAGTGCTTCCATGGGTATTTTTATACCCCAAGCAGTCTTCAAAGAATTTTTCCTCAGGTAGACAGCAAATGTTGGAGGTGTGGTGGGGCAGAAATAGGTAACTAGGAGCATATTTTCTGGGAATGTAATGAGTTGGTAGACTTTAAAGATTCTCCTGCAGACTGCTGTGTCAGAGATGCTGGATGAGCAAGTCGGAGTGATTAGGGAAATGTTATTTTGAGCTGTGATACATATTCGAAATTGCCTAGACATAGTAAGGCCTTGCTGAGTCTAATTATGATGCCTGCCAAAAAAGCAATTACTAGAAAATGGAAATCAAAGTCTACACCAAATTTACTAGAAGTAGTGAAGTTAGTAACAGAGTTAAAACAACCGGAACTGGGATCTTTAGAAAAGGGTAGGGGCAAATTACATAGGAAAAAATGAAAAGTGTGGGATCAGTACATGCAGACGTGGAACGAGGTTTAAAAGAAGGCAGTATTTGAATGAGCTGTGTAATGGTTAACTAACAATGACTGGATATGTTGAGTGATGTATAATATTTGCAGTTACAGCTGTGTCGCACAGTTCGGAATATATAATGTTTGCAACTGAGATTGTGCTATAGTTTATTGTAATTTATATAAATGGATATTAAACAGAGCACGACCACCACAGGAAAAATAATATAATCCAGTATTTATTAAAACACTTCAGGTCTCAATACATATTACTGAACCAAATCATTTATATATCCTGTTCAGGTACATCCAATTAAAAAATCAAACAATTAAATAGTCAAGCCTCAATTATTTAAAAAGAAACTCTAATATATTGCTTAAAGCTAGATGGAAGGTGCCTTCAAAGCACTGGTTTCATAATATAAAATATTTGATTGTCATAACTTCAAATACATAAAATACATAGAAATTTGTACAATATGAATTAAATCTTTATATAAGTGTAACGTACCCTGTGTCATACATGATAATTTAATAAAGATGTTTCTAGCTGCTCATAATAGATATCTGACCTTCAGTATTTTTGGCTGTGCCATCCTTCAGAGGGTTTGCCTGTAAAAGATGATATACCTTCCCAACAAGTGCAAAAAATTCCAATTGATCCCTAAGCTCTAACGTACAAAAGCAGAAGACTTATTGCCAGAGAGATGAGGTCACATTTTTATTCTTCTTTTCTTTAGGATTGACAATAGAGGGATACCTCACTTCCCCATCTTGCTGAGGTTGACTGTAGAGAGTTTTCAGAGGAGCACATGGGCCAGCTGGTAGAGTTAACTTTCAAGCTAGATAGTTCTGTCACCCCACTGAAAACAAGAAGCAACTCCCTTCCAACTGATTGTTTACATTTGCATGTAGACAATGAGAGTCTATCTTATAAATAGCAGATTTCTTCAGCTCTAAGCTTTTATACAGATGATGCAGTTATCATTTCTTCAGATTTCTGTCCAGGGAACTACCCTTCGGGACTGTATTTTGATGAGGGCGTATTTTAGTGAGGGATTTTAGGAAGTCTGGGACACTCAGAAAATGGGAAAAACTAGTAAAAGAAAACCATAGGCTGATGACCATCTCTTTCAGGCCTTTGGGGATACTTTGAGGCAGCCTTCCTATAGCATCATGAGCAGTTATGTGCCCCTGAAGAGCTTGATGGGTTTTATAAAAGTGCCAGGCAACTCTGAACTGAATGCCTATATAAAAATCCTGTACCTGACCAAGGAGTACTGTCATGATGCAAACGGGATTAAAAGTGGTGATTATTCCAAACAGAATGCTTAATTATAAACTGAGTTATTTGTTGGGTTGCTTTGGAAAAGGGTAGGTGTGTGTGTCACACACACACACAAATATCCATCTCCTACTCTGGCATTCAGGACCTTTAATTACCAGAGCCATGTGATAATATGTCAGACAGATGTCCTGAAGCTGATTGAAGACATGGCAGAGGATATGTCTGATGAGGCATTGAAGGTTATGATTTATAGTTTTACTCCCTCACCAGCCTCCAAAGTCTGGATATGTGCCACTAAATGTGGAGATAATGCAGTCAGTAGGCAAGACTAGTAGTAATGTAGCTGTAGGATCAGTTGTTTACAGGTTTGTTTGGTTTAGAATCCTACCTCTTCTGGATCATGTAAAGGGAAAGCTGCTGAACATTCATTTGGACAAGTATGCCTTAGATTAATTATCTTCCAGGAAGCATTAATATTTGATTGAAGATGCAAAACTATGTAACTGGGATAGATGCTGTTTCACCTTCCATTTCCAAAATATAGTTGGAAAACAGTGACACTTTTAAAAGAAACAGTTTATGGCTGAACAGCTTAAATAATGGAGAGCCTGGGGGGGGGCAAAAATAGACAGACTGAAGCCTGCAACAAAGCAAACGGAGGGGTGAAAAGTCTTCTCCCTCTCTTAAGAAGGACAGTGTTGATACTGCTTCCAAACCCCCAATTCCTTTCTTAACCTCCCCTCTTGCCTTCCTTCCTCCATCCCTCCCTCTCTGTGTCTGCCATTTCAAAGAAATTTGGCATCTTTTTGGCAGGTAATGGGTAAGGGAAACTGTGTCCTCTGTTTACAAAATAAGAGTTTGGACAGGGCAAGTTGAACTTGCACAACCAGTCCTTTCTCAACTATTGTTGTTTGGAGCAATACAAACAGTCCCTGTAGAAGAACTAAGAAGGAGCTCTACTACAGCCTATTAATGATACCAAAAGTGGACAATCCCTTGAGGCCATTATTAGATCTGTTACTGTAGAACAAATTTCTGGAGGTTAGTATAGTCAAAATGATGACTCTCTAGACTCTTCTTCCACAACTACTTCCAGGAGGGCTGTTGGGTTACCTGAACTTCAGGAGTGTATGGATTTGTATCTCTATCAACAAGCAATGCAGGCAGTTTCTGAGACTCAAGGCATGGTGGGAACACTTTCAATTCATCTGCTTACACTTTGGTTTTGTCAGGGCACTCAGAGTATTTTCTGAATGTTTAACAACAGTATATGCCGACATTATGACCCAATGAATCCAAGTCTTCTCTTAACCTGGACAGCTGCCTGATTTAGGTCTCGCCTATAGAAGAGATGCTTAAAGCTTTAAAATGATTTTGTTGTGCATAGAATGGCCGGTCTCTCTTAGAGAGTTCTCAAATTGATATCTCAAATATTACTGCTGGGATAGCTTGCAGAATGACATAATTTCTTGTCATGTGTCGCTATACCAGGTGAAACCCCCACTGCTGGAATCTGGTAATGTTTAGCATCTACCTGTGAAAACACATAGATCTCAGATCTTTGCTAATGCCAGAAGTCATAAAACAATTACAATCTTCCACATTTCAAGATTAGTAATTATTTCACCCTAAGGACAATATGGAAAACTTCTCAGCACAAACTGTGTCTCTGGTTCATTAAAAACTGAAAGATACCATATTTTATTGCATAGCCATAAAGTATTTAATTTCAGCTATTTTTCTGAAGTTAACCTCCTGTATTCTAATTTCCACTGTTAAAATATATACACTTAGACTTACAATAATGCTTGTACATTTCTGTTCTATTCCAGTAGGTAAACTTTGGTTACATTTCAAGCACAAGCATTTTATAAAATACCTTTTGAACACACATGTATACAAGCCAGTTTGATATACACATGACATACTGTTCTAATACAGTTGTAACACAAGCATCTTGTATAGATCATGTTGATATTCACAAATGAAATATAATCATGTACAAAATTCCAGATAGCTATGCTGGCTGTATCTCCCTTTGCCACACTTCTTCTCCCCTTGAAGACTCGGACTCGAGCTAGTTTTTCAAGTGACCCTTGAGAAATGCTACTTGAGAGGGATGAGCCTGTCTGGGAATGGATCTAGGACTATTGTTCAACGACACATTTCCACGAATTGAAATGGCCGAGCACAGTTTTGTGAAAATGCTTTTTCACTGAAAAAGCACTAAAAAAAAAAAAAAAAAAAAACCTAACAGCATTAAAAAAAAAAAATTACGCAGGGGGACAAGCCCTCCTGCAACCCCCCACGTGGGGGGCTGTACCCCCACACCCCCCTACTTTTATATTCTTACTCCGAGATCGCACTATAGTGGTGAAAAGGGAATATTCCCTTATCCCCACTGTGCCACGATCTCAGCAACAGTTATTTCCTCATGTTTTATTTTGCTTTGGGGTTTTTTTTGTTTTTTTTTTAGTACAGTTTCGTGAAAGTGCTTAGTGCTTTTTTCGGTGAAAAAACACTTTTGCAAAACTGTGCTCAGCCATTTCCGTTTCGTGGAAATGTGTCGTCGAGCATTAGCCCTAGATCTCTGGGAATACATTACCCCATACCCTGTCTTGAGATCCCAACTGCATTAGCATTGCTGACCTTAGTACAGTGCTGCGCTGTCATGTCATATGCCTGCAACCCTAGGCCCCACCATAGTAGCTTAGCATTTTGCTGGCTGGCTGGATGTAGCCTAAGGGATTGTGCTTTATAACTACAGTGAATTTCCTTCCACATAGATAAGGCTGAAGTTTTTACAGTACTCACACTATGGCTAGACATTCCTTTTCTACAGGTGCATAGCCTTCCTCACTTTGTTGAAGCCTATGGCTGCGAAATACCACTGGGTGCTTTTGTCCCTCTGAGAAAACCTGGCTGTCTACAGCCCCCACCCCATGGTTTGAAGTATCCACCTGCACAACAAATTATTTGCTGTAATCTGGACCGGCTAACACAGGGAGTCCTCCCAAATCTCCTTTAAGCTTCTGGAATGCCTGCTTACATGGTGGGGTCTACACTACCTTATCTGGCCTAGTTTTCCTTGTCAGGTATATGATGGGAGCAGCCATGGTACTATAATTGGGGACAAACATTCTGTAGAACCCTACTCTCCCTAAGAATGTCCTAACCTGCATTTTAGTTACAGAGGCAGGAGATGCCTGGATGGCTTCCACTTTGGCAGGTTCTGGTGTGGTTTTACCACTCCCCATTCTGTGTCCCTGTTAGGAGACCTCTGCCATACCCACCTGACACTTACTGGACTTAATGGTCAACCCTGCCCTCTGCTCAGCAACTCCTTGACATGTTGAAGGTGCTCATGCCAGGTATGGCTGTAGATAGCAATGTCTTCCAGGTAAGCAAGGACAAAATCTCCTGCTGCTGCTAGGATGTGATCTACCAGCCTCTGGAAAGTCGCTGGGGCATTTTTCATCCCAAAAGGTATCTTCTTGAACTCATACAAGCCGAAAGGAGTCACAAAGGCTGACCTCTCTCTTGCGTTGGGAGTCAAGGACATCTGCCAGTAGCCCTTGGTAAGATCAACAGTGGTAATATACTTAGCCTCACCCAGATGATCTAGGGTTTCATCTGTCCTAGGCATGAGGTTAGCATCTGACTATTTAGTTTCCTGTAGTCCACACACAACCTGGTGCTGCCATCTTTCTTTGGTACCAGCACCACTGGAGAGGCCTAGGGACTGCTGGACTCTTGGATTGCCCCTAGTTCCAACATTTTCTGTATCCCCTCCCTAAGAGTCTGTTTGACTCAGTCAGGTACCATATAAAGGGCCCGCTTGATAGACCTTTTGAGTCCTGTATCCACATGGTGCTGCACCTGGTGGGTACACCCTGGTTTCCCAGTGAACATGCTCCCAAACTCAAAATATTCACACACACCTTCATCTCTTTACATCTATGCTCACAAAACTTTTTTTCTAAAGCTTCAGGTGTTAACTTAAAACACTCTCTAATAAACAGTATATTATAATTTCAGCAATCAGTATCAGACCATTTAGAAACAGCAGTTACTGCTTTACCATGGAGTAAGGGGGTCAGGAACCATACCCAGAGCCCTTGGTCAATACTATACTGTATACACACCCTTTCAAACATATGAATAAAACTATCAAAATTATCACCCTCTGTAAATTGTGGAAGAAATTTACTGACCTCCTTTGCTTCTGGTGTTTGGTTACTCCCTTCCACATTACCTCCATATCCCTGGCAAAGAGTCAGTATCTCACTTTCTTGTAGCCTCTGCCTCTCATTTTCTTCGGGCTTCAGATGTCTCAGTCTGTCATTTTCTTTGACCTACAGATGTCTCAGCCTTACTGCTGATTCTGATGCCATCTGTTTCTCCTTTTCTTCAGCCTTCAAATGCCACAATCTCTCTGCTGATTCGAGTTCCAGCCATTTGGCCTCCAGTTCAAGTCTTTAACTCCAGAAAGATTTTTAAGTCCTCTGTGGCAAAGTTGAACTGTCCATTTTCTGAGAGTTCTAGATCCCCAAGGCCAGTCTGGTTTTCCTCCTGTTTGCTGGCCCGTGATGCAGCTGTGACTGAGGCTGCAATCATTTCTGCTTTAGTCAGGTTGTCATGCACCAGTCCTTTGTCTTGGCACATCTCAGCCATTGGCTCCTTGTCAGCTTGCCATACACCTCTGCTGGCATCTGTGCCTGCTCTCCCTGTCTAACTAAGCTAACAAAAAAGTAAATAAAACTATTGGGATATGAAACTCTGAATGTCTACTGTGTAGCTGCTTGAGAGTACAAATACCTTCTTTAGTGACCTCTGAATCCCAATATGTGAAGTGGTGATCCCACCACTGCCAATCAATAATGTGACAACCCATCACTGGACCAGTCAAGGAGCCTCAATCCTCACCACTGGCACCAGTGGGGGACGTACAGTGAGAGGATGACAAGTACACATACACACAGCATTTCCATATGCAGCTCTCTGCATCAAGTGTAATTTCCCTTAAGAGCACACAGAGACCACAGTCAGTCTGGGGCTGGTTTCTCCCTCTTTCTCTAGATCCCCAGTAAGACTCCCCACTGGCACAGCTATAGAGTTGAGTTCTCAGCTACATGGCCAAGCCAAGACATCCAGTCCCTCTCTCTCCAACCAGTGCTTCGTCCCCTACCCAAGTAGCTGACACACACACTGTTTGAGGTTTGATTCACACACACACACACACACACACACACACACACACACACACACACACACACACACACACACCTACCTGGGAAAGGCTGGCACAGGTTTAGTAGCTATGCCCTGTTTTGCCCAGACTATAAAGTAGTTATCACTGCCACCAGGCAACTCCTTATCATCTACTTAATGGGCCTTAACAAAGGGTGTCCAATTTTATTCTGTAATATTAATATTAATACAAATGGTAGTTTGGCCAAGAGCAAGGCTATTAGGAGTGGTCCACACAGTGCCACCAAATAAATATTGAAGTACTCTCAGAACTTAAATATCTCTGCACAGATCAGCCACAATTAAATATTTAAATATATTTAATAATAAATAAAATACAAGAAAATAGTATATATCCACAGTGACACCAGAGTTCAAAATCACAGGAAATATTTAAAACAACATTGCAGGACAGTCTCAAATAAATAAAGAAAAATATCTAAACAGAGCTTTGCTATATTCCTGACTATATCTAAGAGAATTGTACTGTTCCCTAGTAACTTGCTTCATCAGAGCAAGGCAGATGTGTGGTGAATGGTTCTTGTCAGGTCCAAGACAGAATACAGAATGCCCAGTCTCACTCAGAGAGTTCTCAGATTAATATCTCAAATATTACTGCTGGGATAGTGATGTGGTACATCAACAAGCAAGGGGTGTCAGGGGGGCCCTACCTTCTGTGCAGACTAGGTCTTCAGGTTTGGGATTTGGCTGCCCAATATCAGGTTTATATTACTTCAGAGCAAGACATTGTGACAGACTGTCAGAGCAGGTCCATAACACATGCTCATGAATGGATGCTTCACAAAAAACGTGTGTGTGGACATTTTACACTAGTGTGGAACTCCTCTGATAGATATTTTTGCCCCCCGGAGCAGGCAGCTTCCTTTTTTTTTTTTTTACACCAGAGTCTCAAGTCCTCTGGCCTGGAAGGTGGATGCCCTCTCTTTTTCTTGACAGGGATGTTTCTCTGTGGCTTCCCTCTTCTTCCTCTCATTCAGAGGGTTCTATTCAAGATAGAAAAAGGTACCCAAAATCTTGTTGATGACTCCCTTTTGGCCCTGACAGCCCTGGTTCCCTCTACTTTTGCACCTAGTCATGGGCAGTCACCACAAGTTACCCTGAAGGGTGGACGTACTGACACAAGACAAAGGGTCTCTCATCCATCCTTACTTGTCCACTCTTCATCTGACACTCTGGGTGATAAGGTTTTGATCCCCTCGCACCTTTATTATAAGGACATGCTTCGGGTTCTGCAGGAGGCCAGGAATTCCATTACCAGACCATCCTGTATGGCCAAATGGAAGAGATTTTTTGTCAGGTGCCTTGCTCATAAGCAGGATCCGCTTTCTGTGGCGATTCCTCTGGTTCTCTTATTTGTGTGAATTTCTCCATGTTTGGTTGGTGCATTCTTCAATTAAAGCTCACCTATCAGCTGTTTCTGCTGGTCTGCCGTTGACTCCTCCTTTGGCCTCTAGGTTTGAGGTCAAACAATTTCTTAAGGGTGTCCTTCATGTTAGGCCTCCCAGGAAGCATATTCCTCCTTCCTGAGACCTTAATTTTGTTCTTGAAAACTTGACACTGGCTCCATTTCAGCCTGCAGCTACAACTTCCTTGCAGCATTGTACATATACGCCCTGTCTTTTTTGGCCTTTACTTCAGCTAAGGAGGTGTCTGAGCTTCAGGCCCTTATAGCTGTTTCTCCTTTTTTAATTTTTCATAGGGACAGGTTATCTCTTTGTACTAATCCTTTTTTTATGCCCAAGGTGGTTAATGAATTGTCTCTTAATCAATCTATTAATTTGCCCACATTTTTCCTTCTCTGCAGTCTGCTAGTGAGAACGTTCTTCTCATTTTCGATTTGCATAGACAGTTCAGGTATTATTTGGATAAGAGTAAGGCCATTTGTAAGTCTGAACAACTTGTTATTACTTTTCATCCTAGATCCTTCAGGTTTGAGTGTTTCTAAGCAGACCATTTCTTCTTGGGTCTCTAATGCCATTTCTTTTTGTTACTGCTTTAATGGGAAAAAGCCTTTCTGCTTTTGTAAAGGTTCACTGTACCAGGGCTGTGGCTTCCTCTGGTGATTCTTTCAAATCTTGACTACCAATTCCATCCTGGAGGCTGCTACCTGGTCCTCTGTCCATAGCTTTACTAAGCATTACAAATTGGATGATATTTCCAGAGCAAGAGCTGGCATTGGCAGAGCTGTCCTGCATGGTTTTCTGGAGGGTTGTTCTGGGACTTCCTCCTCCCATGTTTCCTCATGAACTTTTATACTCTCCCTTCATTGAAGAATACTGCAACAGTGATATGGAAGGAAATTGTACAGTTGTGTAAAATCATACCAAAACAATAGATGTCCCTTTCTTCACTGTTGCAGTATTCACACTCTCCCTCCTCTCTTTTTATCTTCTTCTTTTTTTTCCTTGTGGGTGCACATATTCCTCCTTCTGTTCTTGCACTGTTGTTTCTCCTGGGGCTGTTCAGTTCTGAGGTATGTACATTGGTACATCACCTTTATGGCCCTACACCATGAGAGAGAAGCATATGTGTAACATACACCATCTATAAAATCCCAAGATATTGGTCTACTGGCCTGATGTTGAGCTACCCTTGGCAGGGGAGCCCTTTGTGAAGAATACTGCAACAGTAAAGAGAAGGACATCTACTGTTATGGTAAGATTTTACACCGCTGTTCGTTCAGATGGCATACCAAAGCCAAAACCTTCCATAAGTTTATACATCTGGTGTATCATCTAAGCCCATGAGATTAGAGGTACATAAACAAACCGGAGGTATGTAAGCTTCCTAAACTGTCTTGCTGCCAGTCTCAAATGTAGGATATTGCTCCTGTCTGTCTATTCTCAGTGTTTTAGCAGCTACCGTTAACTATTCTCGGAATAAGTGCCCTGATGGGGAAACTTGTTTTCATCTGACGTCAGTCTTCATTCATTCTTGACTGATGGGTTCAGTTCCCACCTCTCAGAACTGACTCTGCCGTTATACATAGCTTGCGCCAGCCAAAACTCTCGAGCTAAGGCTCTACCCACAATGCCTCTCTTCCCATTACCTCAGATCTCATTTGCTGTGTAGAAAATTGGGTGGGTCAGCCGATGCTCTCAACTAAGTGCTTTAAAAAATTCTATTTTCATTGTTGCTTTTAGTGATATTTGGCTAAATTCTGTATTATCCTTTTTTGAGTGTGTGACTACTTTCCGACTATTTCTACCTACCTTTTACCTTACAGTATATCTTATTACCATCATTGGGAACAGGCCTCCATCCGTTCCTTCTTACCAGTGGTAGTCTTTAGATATCATTGTTGGTATCCTCTTCCCTTTTTCTTTCTATACCCTTGGGGTATTTCTTCAATATCATTGTTGGTACATCTGTAAAAAAAAAAAACTTCTTTCCTTTCTTTTTGCGTGATGTGTGTATGTGTGGTGTTCCAAGATATGGCGGCAAAATGCAAGGGGACATCTGGCTTCAGACAGTGTCAGAACTGTGACAGAAAGATTCCCAATTCTCATGGGGCATCTTTCTTGCATGTACTGTTTGGGTACCCCTCACTTGGACATAACTTGTATTATTTGTCAGGGCTTTAGCTCCCGTATTTTAGCAGAGAGGTGCAATAAGCTGATCATAAAAAGCTTGTTGAAATGTTCTTTTACTGAAGCCCTATTTAAGGCAGAGACTTCAAAATCTCCAAAGCCATATGTAAAGAAAAGAAGCCACTCTGTGCTGACTTCTGTGGCACATGAAGCAAAGTCCTAAAGGCTGCAGTTTCCGACGGTATCTTTGGAACCAAAAGTCAAAGTACAGAAAGTGACTGTGTTTTCACCTCCGGCACCAAACGTCACTCAGTCTACATTGGTGCCGTCAGTCATTGAACTGACTCAAACCTCTTCAGCACCGACATTAGTTTCTGCACCACCACCACTCTCCTCTCATTCGGTTCCACCTTCCCTTCCACACAGCAGCCTATGGTGCTGAAAGTCAATCTGACAGTTATTCCCAGGACTAGATATTCCCCTTCATTAGACCTTTTTTTTGGTTCAGCAACCAAGCCCATTTCTGGATAGGCCTGAGTCCCCTTCGGGAATGTCAATCCGTTCCTCCAGGAATCCCTCAGAATTGGACCTAGTCAGGTTGGTTGACCAGCTTTTGGCAGCCAGAGGCCTCCCTGCACTTTTACAAAACTCTCTCCCACCCAGAGCCAAGGCTTATTCTCCAAGGAACTCCACCAGTTTGTCATCCTTCACCCTCCTTTCAGGGTTTTGAGCTCCCCACTTCAATGCTTCTGGCAGCAGCTACTTTGGTGCCGATGGTGGACCTCACCTTGGTGCCGAAGTCGACTATGTGGTCTTCGGCTCCTTCAGATCTGTCCCACACCCAGGACTGTGGGTTGGCTGTCGGTTCCAAGATCTTTGGATTGGTTCTGGTTGTTTCCACGGTGCCATCTGCGGCTCTCATAACCATGGCAATTTTATAGCCCTCTCTTGGCTCCTACTCTGGGTGGAGGCTCGTTGGAGCAGGGTGTGACCCTTGATGTTCTTCGTGTTTCACTGTTGCAGTCATCACATTTGGGTTATCCCTGCCAGGGTAGCCCTCGCTGGCCTGAATACCAGAGTCTTAGTATTTCTGCGTCGGTTGCTGTCGCTTCAGGACTGACATCAGGTCATCAGCAGTATAAAGTAAGGCAGCCGACGCCATTACATCAGTCTTTCTTGCCATGGAGCCCAAAGCAGAAGCAGTTTGTACGAGTGCCGGTCGGCCGCTACCTGAGTTTCATCTTCCAAATTGAAGCTGAAGTCTTCTAAAGCTAAATACCCCATTTGGGGATCCTTTTTCTTGCACCCAGAAAACCAGACAGGTATTACAGAGTCCCTGACTCACAAAAATTTATTTTTAAAAATCCTACTGCTGACCCTGAGGCAATTTCTCAAGGGCCTAAAGGAATTAAAGCAACCTCTGCTAAGAATCCCACCCCCTCAGATAGGGATTCCCGAGCACAAAATAGATGGGGTAAAAAAATATACACCTCAGCTACTCTTGCTATCAGAGCACTAAATTGTCAGTTCCATATGCTAAAATTTCAGCAACATACCCTGGAACTCCTGAAACAAAAAATGTCTTCCTTTCCTGCTTATGCAGAATCTAAGAAGTTACAAGAGTTAATGCATTCTGCAAGTCAAGTAACTAAACACATTTGCATTGCGGTTTTGACGCCCTAGACTTTTCTTGCAGGGCAGCAGTCACCGGTTCTGTCCTTAGAAAACATGCATGGCTTAAGGAACAGCCCTTGCCAGACCATGTTAAATCTAAATGGTTGGATGCCCCCTTGCACAAAGACAACTTATTTGGCACTAAGGCAGAAGAGGTCTTAAAAGATGGAAGAAAAAGCAAAATCTATGCAGACAGTTGAGGATTTCTTACAGGTCCACCCACCCAGGTTCAGCAGGCATTGTCCCTCCAAGCACTGGTCCTTTCCTGTTCCCACCAGGTCAGTTCAGCCCAGACCTCACAGACAGCAGCAACAGGGAATGCAGAGATCTAAGCAGTGGACTACTTCCACTTCAAAACCAGGGAGTTCTAAGCCACCCCCTTATGGTAAGAACTCACAATGACTCTCCTCCCCCACCCCCTCCCTCTGCCCACCTCCATTTACCCCTAGGAGGAAACTCTCCTTTCATGCAAACACCTGGGCCACCATTACCAACGACCTCTGGGGTCTCAACACAGTGTCCCAGGGATACATATTTTCTTTCCACACCCTTCCAACTCCAAAAGGCTTCCCAGATCTACCTCCAAACCAGTGGACAGAGGCACAAAAGCAAGTCCTTTTCCTCCTCTCCATGAGGGCAGTAGAGCACATTCCTGCAGAACAGAAAGGCCAAGGTTTCTACTCCAGACTTTTTCTGGTACCCAGGAAAGAGGGCACCTGGCGCCCCATCCTCGATCTATCCATTCTAAACACCTTCCTGGTGATCCCAAGATTCAGAATGCTCACTCTACAGCAGCTGCCACCCATGCTCTCCAAGGATGCTTGGCTAGCCACCCCAGACCTATAGGAGGCATACCTCCACATTCCTATCAGGGAATCATGCAGGAAATATCTCTGCTTCATGACAGGATCTCAGCACTTTCAGTTCTCTGCGCTTCCCTTTGGCTTATCTACTGCTCCCAGAGTTTTCACCAAATGTCTGGCTCCAGCCATTACCTTTTGCAGACAAAGGAATATCCAGATATACCCATACTTAGACGACTGCCTTATTCAGGCAGACAGCCAGTAAAAGCTGCTCAAGCACCTGGCCTTTGGCTTCCCTTTGGCTTATCTACTGCTCCCAGAGTTTTCATCAAATGTCTGGCTCCGGCCATTGCCTTTTGCAGACAAAGGAATATCCAGATATACCCATACTTAGACGACTGCCTTATTCAGGCAGACAGCCAGTAAAAGCTGCTCAAGCACCTGGCCTTTGTAAAGTCCCTACTGACCTCCCTGGGGTACACTATAGATGGAAAAAAAAAAAACAGGTACCCACCCAAAGGATTATATTCCTGGGAGCAAGCCTGGACACAGCTTCCCAGATGGTATTCCTTACACCAGAAAAGCAAACCTTCCTAACAGCCTACGTCTCTCAACTAACCACCAGACCCCAACTATCTGCAAGGAAAATCTTGCAAGCTCTAGGGTTCATGGCATCTTGCATTCTACTCCTTCCATATGCCAGACTGCATATGAGGAAACTTCAGTGGTACCTAAAAAGCCTTTGGTGTCAACACTCTCAAGACCTGGAGACTCTTATACCCATAATGCCTTGCTTCAGAAAATAATTTCTTTGATAAGCAACAGCATGCTCCCTCAACAAAGGACTACCTTTCTCACCACCCTACGCCTCCCAGACCCTCACCACAGACGCATCAGATTATACCTGGGGTGCACACCTGGATGGCAGGTGTATAGAGGACCAATGGAGCCCACAGCAAATCCATCTGCACATCAACCAAAAAGAGATGATAGCTCTTCAGCACACCTTGATAGCTTTCAAACCCCTTCTCTCCCTAGGGGCTCTCCTGATCAAAGCAGACAACACAACTGTGATGTGGTATTTCAATAAGCAGTGAGGGACTCAGTCCTACCGTCTGTGCAAGCTGGCCATGGCCCCTTGGCACACAGCCTCTGCCAATGCAACTCCACCTGTTAGCACAATTCCTACCGGGTTCTCTCAACTCTCTGGCAGAACACTTAAGCAGAAATCTTCTGGACCCACACGAGTGGTAACTCAACAGAAGAACCTTCCCTCCCTAATAACTCAGAAGTGGGGTAGCCCCAAGGTCGACCTCTTTGCCTCCAACACCACCCATCAGCTCAGCAAGTTTTGCACCAGGGGCATCACTGCATGGCTTGAAAATTGGATGCCCTGTCCTTCCCCTGGGTCAGTCTATCGGTCTATGCCTTTCTTCCACTACCTCTCATCCCCAGGGTACTGCTCAAAATAAAGAAGGAAAAACCAAGGATAATTCTTATAGCTCCAGACAGGCCTCGTCAGCACTGGTACCCCTTGCTGTGCAGCCTGTCCCCTCTGCCACCTTGGCATCTCCCTCAGATTCCAAACCTCCTGACCCAGAGGGAAGGGGGAATTCATGCATCCTCAATTTGGCAGCTTGGCTTATTCCCTAACCCCTGATCAATCTGCCACCCTCAGCAAACAGTTCTAGATGTTATACGTGAGGCCAAATGCCCTAGCACTAGGAAGTCTTATGCTGACAAATGGAAAAGGTTCTGCACCTGGATTCAGGCTAAGGGAGCCAATACAGCACAGCTCTCCCTCCCTCCCATCCTGGATTTCTTAGCTGACCTGCTACACAGTTGACTATCCTTTTCCTTTATTAAACTTCATGCCTCTGCTATCTCTGCTCATTTTCCTACTGAGCAGCCCCTTTTCTTACACCCTCTGATCAAACAGCTCTTAAGAGAGGCTAGCAACTTGAGGCCATCCAGAAGAGCACCAACCCCAGCTTGGGACCTTAACTTTGTGTTGGAAAAGCTCACCCCCCCCCCTTTGAACCTGCCTCTTTAGCAGAGCTAAAATTTCTCTCCTGGAAGGCAGCTTTCCTTCTGGCCATCTCTTCAGCCAGAAGGGTCTCCGAGCTACAAGCACTCATGGCTGTGGAACCATTCATCATCTTCTATGCTGACAGGGTATCCCTCAGGACTAACCCATCCTTCATGTCCAAGGTGGTGTCCAGTGTGGCTGTCAACCAGTCCATTCATTTGCCCACCTCTTCCCTAATTCACAGAACAAAGGGGGAAGGATCCTGCACTCTCTAGATGTGCACAGACAGCTCAGATTCTATGTAGACAGTACTAAATTCTTCAGAAAGTCTGATCAATTACTGGTTAGCTTTGCTGCAGGGGCAGAGGGCAAAGCCATCTCCAAATAGATAGCACACTGCATCCATTTCTGCTACAAACAACATGGAAAACCCCCCCTCCAAGGGGGTCAAGACTCACTCCACCAGAGCAGCCTCCACCTCTACGGCTTTCCTCAGAGGAGATCCCACTAGGGACATCCTGGAGGCTGCCACCTGGACATCTGTTCACACCTTCACCAAACATTACCACCTGCCTATCTTCTCCAAATCCAGGGCAGGGTTTGCCTCTGCAGTCTTGCAGGGCATCCTAACCAGTCCCTAGTTTCCTTGACTACCTCCACCATTTTCCTCAGCTTTGGGGATCAACCCAAATGTGATGACTGCAACAGTGAAACACAAAGACCATAGTACAGTTGTGTACACTTACCATAAATGTAGATGTTTGAGTGTATTCACTGTTGCAGTCCTGGTTTCCCTCCCTCCATCCCCCTCTTCTTTCTTCTCTTTTCTTACAACGGACATATTGGTATTTACTTTCTCCTGGTGGGATTCTTACACCAGAACCTGGCTCCCACTTGGTGGCTCCTGATAGGTTAGGGCAAGAAAAACTGATGTAATGGCGTCGGCTGCCTTATTTTATACTACTGACGACCTGACGTCAGTCTTAAAGCGACAGCAACCGACGCAGGAATACTAAGACTCTGGTATTCGGTCTGTCCGTGGGCTACCCTGCCAAGGATAACCCATATGTGATGACTGCAACAGTGAATACATTCTAACATCTGCATTTATGGTAAGTGTACCCAACTGTATTTTCTGAGGTTCTTTTTCTTGGTTCTGGGCTCCCATCCCTCTTTGGGCGGCCCTGCCTTCCAGATTATGGAGAGAGCTTTGGCCTCAGCAGGCTCCCAGCTGGTTCCATCCTTGTCGGAGTGCCATATTTTAATTTCCTCTGACTCACAGCTGTCATAATCTGCTATGTCTGGACAACAGCCACAAGAGGTGCAAGACACCCCGATTCAGGGTCCCTCCTCTTCAGAGTCGTCCTCAGAACCTTCCCCTGAGGAGCCACTCCATAAGAGATGTGCAAGAGGAAGCACCTAGATTCTCCAGAAGAATCTGTCACTGAAGACACAGGTTATGATGAAGGGGAAGAGTCCACACAGTCACCCCCAGAAGATGTCTCCTTTAGAGACATCCTGGAAGTATTAAAACAGAGGGGTGACTGGAAGCCCTCAAACCCATCCTCTGAGGAATCCATGTTCTTGCAAGCTTTTTGTGCCCGCCCTTCTACTTCTTGGGTGACCCCGCCTGCTGATGACCTAGATGTCCTTCAAGGATGCATCTGCAGTCCTTACAAATGGGTTGTCCTGTCGTCAGGCAGCCCTTCGGTCGGCCGGATTCCAAAGTCTGGGTCTGGCTTCTGGTGGTCGACTTCACCCCACCCAATGTCGGCAGTTCGGTTCTTGGGTATAAAGGCATCCGCCGCCCCATTTTTTCTTGCTTTCTTGCCTTGTGGTGCCAGAAGCTGTTCGCAAGCCGGTCCATTCCGCCGATTTAGATTACTATTACTATTACTTGTGAAGACTACAACTAGCTACTGTACCCGTTGGGGGGACCCTTTGCCTCTGTAGCTTGTGTCAGGTGAAAGTGTGTTTATCTTGTGAAAAACAAATACCTCATTACAAAGATTTTATTATTTAATACATTGTTTTGAAGCTGAACCTCAGCTTGCAGCTTGTCTAGCCTTGTCTAGCTGTGTTTTCTTTTAACCGGACGCGGTCGGTGCTGAACAAATTTTCGGCTCGAATTTTGGCTTATTTATGCCCTGCGATATGCCCGTCCGTCGGATCGCTCGCGCAAAGACAAGGACCACAAACGCAAAGCAGACCGACACCGCGCGCGGTGCCGCGCCGGCGCGAGTATCCGGTTGACCGGTTTCCGCCTCTGGGTTTCCTCCGAAGCGAAGCAGTGCCTCTTCTTCAGCCTCTTCTGGCCTTTCTACGAGGCCTCTTCTAACCTGGTAGAATCTGGTTCTGGTTTCACAGGAATTATCCTTCACCATTCCCCCCTGATTTCAACCCCCCTGGCGTGGAGCTGCTAGGCCTCCTGCTGCTGCTAGCCCTGCAGCAATTGCCATGGCTAGGCTCTCCCAAGGCATCAAAAGCAGTGCCTGCCAGCCAACCCCCTCCCACAAACTCCCAAGCTCCCATATGCAGCACCCCATCCCATATTCTTTGGCTGAGGATCTCATCTCTCCCCTCCCCTCCCCATCAGCCTCCTCTCCTCAGGGCCCTCTCCCTAGAGCAGAAAGAGAGAGCCAGCATCAGAAGCCCCTGGGTCTCCACAGACTCAGAACATACCTTACCTCCACCAAAGGCCCCCTTACCTTCCTTAGCTCCTTTCTGATCTTGAAAGACATCCCTTCCAACCAGCCATCCAGCCTCTTGCATGCTATAGCTGGCAATTTCAGTGGCTATGCCAATTTTTCTCAGACTCAGAAGAAGGCTTAGGACAGCTAAAGAAAGCCACAACTTTGGCCTAGCTATGCCTCCAGTTCTTTAGCTTGCTTCTGCATTTAATAGATCTGTCTGCTATAGATTCGTACCTGAGCTCTGCTCTCCTGATTCATTACCTACGAGTCTGTGTCTGAGCAGGGTTCGGTTCTGTCCTTTTGCAGATCACCTCCTTATCTCCTCCCAAGCTGAACAAGAGACCATCTCCAAACCCTCCCCTCTGCCAAAGCTATCCAGGTCCAAACCCTACTAAAAAACCTCCTCAGCTACTTTGTCAGCTGGTTGGGAGAACTGCCAATTTCCATATTATTCAATATCAAGAGTTTATACTTGACCAGTTATATGATTCAATATCAGAAGAATCTTTAGATAAAAGTATGTTAAAAAAAATGGTACAAAACAGCACAGATAAAAAGTATGTTCAAGAAATGGTACATAACATACAGCAGGTTATAACATACAGCATAAATGTGGCTACCAGATTGTTAAAATGCATGCATGATTGAAGATGACTGGGCTAGATCAGAGGCTGTCAAGCACAATGTGGATACTTATGGACAGGTGTATTTATTTGGCTTCCCTGCACCTTGGAGTACTAAAAAGATTGAAGAAGGCAAAATCTGTAAGAACAGTGAATTTGTCCCCTGCACAGCAGGTACTAAAAGATGGAAGAGAAGCCAAAAGTTCAAAACCTTTCCGGACTGCTGTAAGGCATGAGGCAGGAATGGCGCTCTATGACAGAAACCAATAAGACTTAAAGAGGCAGCGTAGTAGAAGAGTGGCAAGCAGAGAGAGGCCAGGGATGCAGCCACCACAACTGCTGCCAGCCTACAGTGAGCTGGCAGTGCGCAGGCAACCAGAGTTAACTAAAGCATAATCCACTAAACTTAACCACATTTTCAAAGAACTGGCATTGCATGAAAAGAAAAATGGTTTTGTTAACCTGACCATTTAAGAGTTACGTTTAAATCACAGGAGAAAAATAAGTGCCACAAGATGCACCCCATCAACATAGACCATTAGGAAAGCAAACCAGGCCATTATTACCAGCCAAGCCAGGAAACCTCCACCCACCTATGGAAGAAAGGGTTAAAGCTCTCAATTATTAAGTACAGAAAAGAGAAAAGGTGGAGCCTATGGACTCAACCAAACCACGCTTTAAAGGCATTCCCTATTGTTAAGAAAAGAAAAAATGCTGACCAGAAACAGCTTCTTTATGCTTTAAGAACATGTGGCTGGTAATAGATCTCCTCCATGCTGACCTACCAGTCTCCCATCTGACCAAAAGCTTTTTCCTTACCTCAAGGCAACTTCTTATCAGGCAAGGAGGCATCTCAGCATTGCCCTTTTGCACATCTACTGCGCCCAGGTGTGCACGAAATGCCTGTCAGATTCGCTGGTATCAGAGCATTATCAATTCAGAAATTTATCTACCGGCTTATCACTGTTCAGCACAGCCTGTTCAAAGTTATCCAATAGAGAGACTCAAAGTCATTTCGCTGCTCATAGCCCTGGGATATACAGTCCAATATGGGAAAAGTCAGGCTGATTCCATCCCAGTTATAGCAACTGGGTGCATAAACTGGACTGCAAGTTTTCCTGGGACATCTAACTGCAGAAAAGAAGTCAAGGCTGCTCTCATCCCCAAAGCATAAACAACTGGGAAAAAGAACTTTGCGAAGTATCAAAAACTCTGACTTTTCTTGTCCTAGAAAGAACTAACAACTATGCCAGACTTCATAACAAGCTACAAGCAGACCTAAAGAATTCTAGGAACAAGCAACACAAGCAAGCAGCAGAATCCAGTATCCAGAAATCCCATGCCTGAAACAACACTGCATCCTATGGTGGGTGGTAGCCTGTCAGAATAACACAGGATTGCCCTTCAACACTCACAGTACCAAAAATTCCAAAATCCCACACCTCCCACCCTTCTGCCCTCGGTTGGGGGCACAAACATCACAAGTGCATTTGCCTCTTCTGCTACAGTCAACCAAGACAAACCATCACGACAGATGCCTCAGACCTCGGTTGGGGCACATATGCTGGGCACAACCATTCAAGGCCTATGGACTCAAGACCATGGACAGAAGACATAACAGTTATATGGTACACATCCAACAAAAATGATGGCACACAAATTGGCACCCTTCTCCCCGGCTGGCACAGATGATACTATAGATGTGGCATAACAGCAGTGGTTCAGTTACAAGCAAGGGATCAACAACAGGAAAACATTCTATTGCACAACTGGTACTGGACCTATGGGATGGCACGAAGTCTACAAATATCCGGACATTAAAGCAATTTTCACAGAGAATGGATTCTTACCACAAATAGACTTGTTTGCTAAGCTCAATCAGATGCAAAGAATACGTGCACAAGCAACGTACCACCCACAAAAGCTATCACAAGATTACTGGGATTACCACAAATAGAGGAAAACCCTGACCACTCAAGCAAATGAACCACTTCCTTTCTTGCACAAGGTGCCCCACCATCTTGCATGTCCGGATCCCATCTCTTCAGTTAAAACCTGACAGCATACGCATGATCCATTGCTCCTTTGATGCAAAGGGGACTTATATGGACAAGACCTAGTCCAGCCTGTCATTTCTGACTACCAGAATGGGCCAAGACAACATTGGTATCTGATGGCTGAGAGCCTGGAACGGGGGACAAATATGACACTCCCCCCTCCTATCCCAAAGGTTAACAACAACAACTACCTGCCACCAAGACCTTCAACTCTGAAAATTATGCAGCAAAATGGACATACACAACATAACAGCACTATACAAGGGCATCCCTTCACTGGTGAGACATAATCCTGGCCTGCATTGCCTTGGAGGAAAAGAATTACAAAGCAAAAAAATTCTTCCATCTCATTACATCTTGTGACAACAATTCAGCAAATACAGTGACTCTCCTCTATCTTCTCCAGTCCTCTGCTCAGACAGTTTCCAGGAGGGATATTCTTTGTTCCACCTCCATAAAACCTCCAGCAACTTAAACTTTGTACTAGAAAATTTGGATCCCCCTGTCAGACTCCCAGCTCTGCTCCCATTACAATACTTATCCTGTGAAAAGGAAAAGCTGTAATATCCAACTTTGAACTCTAGACTACAGGCATTACAATTCCTGCAACCCTTCAAGCCTTTCCACACAGCAATAATTAATCCATGAACAAAACCTGCTTTCCTGGCTCAGCAATAACTTCAACAACAAGAAGGTCTCTGCTATCCACCTACCGCCGATCTCTTCCCCAACCCCACAGAACAGGGAGAGGTAGACTCTTACATGAGAAATGAACATAACCAATTCACATACTTAAATCACCAGATAAAAAACCCACCTAAAAACATTCTGCCACTCTGGTAGGGAGAAGAACAGGAAGGAACACTGTGGGGATTAAAACAGACAATCTCAAACAGATAGGAAATTGCGCTAATATTTGGACAGGAAACCAACCAAAAATTAAATGAGAAACTCACAACCTCCTCCAGGACAGGAAATTGCACTACACACAATTTCACTTGAGATAGCCAAATAGATAGATATTGCTACTGCTACCTTAGAATTAAAGCATACAGAACACAAACACAATTCTCCTCTATCTACAGCCACTACCACATTTTTCTTATGAGGACTGGCTGGGAGGATATTATAGACATAAATCTCTCTCTTTTCCTGCTCCCTAGTTTAGCTGTATACACCATCACATGAGGACTGAGATCTTCCAACTAAGGGACGTCCAGTTTACCTTTTGCAGGGGATCTAATTGCACCCGAATTTAACTCTTTTTCAATCTCCCACCCACCTTCCCTCTCCCTCTACCCATTTTGTAAACTGCTTCAGCTAAGGACTCCGCATTATGAATATGTTGTTATTACCATAAAATGTAGATGTCCCATATGTAATTTGTCTACCTGGAATGCCAAAACAGCATTTATCCAAGATTTAGCCATCAAGAAGACACCTAGCATCTGTAGCGAAAACACTTCAGCTATGGCCATTGTCTATTATATGCCGGATTTTTGCGCAATGGGGTGATGCGACTGGCGATTTCCAGACCCAGACTTTGGAATCTGACTTGATCCGAATCTGGGGGGCGATCCACTGGGGCATTGTGGCGACTGAGGTGCATTCCTATCGGGAATCTACATTTATAGATGCCTTGCGCCCTGTACTTTAAGTTGATCGGTCAGCGCTCGTGGAAGGCTCCTGACTCCATAGAGGCTATTCCTTGAAGACCGGATAAGGTTCTTTCAGACCCAGAAGATTAGCCCCGTTGGTCTAAGGGTCTAGCAATGGATGCCATGGTGGTGGTAGCGGCGGCCACCAAAAAGGAACTCGCCAAGGAGAGGTTCAACTGTCCATCCTCCTAACCAAGAGTCTCGGATGATGGACAGATTTGGGAAGCGGGTCTTTGCTTCAACGACCTTCGTTGTTCGGTCTTTGAACTTCTTGGCACACTTTACTAGACTCCAAAGGGATCTGATAACTGAGCTTTCAGACACCCTAGCAGAAGTTTGAGATATGGTTGACTCTCAGCTTGCCACCCTGGAGTCGATTTCAAATTCGTCCATCCAGCTTATTGTTCAGACAGCCGAAAGGAAGTCTGGAACAGCGGGTACAGGTGTTGCCATTAGGCGTCACACCTGGATGCACTTGTGTGATTTCGCGGAACCTTTTAAGTCTTCCTTTATCAACCCTCCTGTTGATGGTACTTCTTTGTTTGGCCTGAAGGTTAGAGAGACACTAGCCAGGTGTGAAAAAGACAGAAAGACCATTTCTGCAGTGGGCGTTCGTTTTTCCAGTCCTCAACAACCTTACTCCAGGAATCAGAGGAATGGAACACACATGGTAAGTATTCCACCGATGCAGAGGGGGGATTTTTCTGGAAGAGCCCCCCCCCCCCCTGTGGCAGAGGGGGGTCCACGTAGCCAGGACTTTAGAGATTCCTTTTCTGGACAACCCTTTCAGTGTTCCTGAACGAAGGCCTGATTGCTTACCTCTGGATGCAGTTGGGGGGAAGATTTTCTCTGCACCATTCAGCCTGGCTTACAGTAACCTTGGATACCTGGGTGCAGAAAATAATTACCACAGGTTACCACATTCCCTTAAGTCTTTTGCCAAAATCCCAAAAGTGAATTCCCAATGTTCCACCCAGTCAGAGGGATCTAACAGCAGTAGAGATTCAAAAGCTACTTCAAAAAAGCCATCCAGGTAGTCCCACCAGAACAAATAAAATCTGGATTCTACTCAAGATTCTTTTTAGTGGCAAAAAAGACAGGGGACTGGAGACCAATCCTGCATCTCAGCCTATTGAACAAATTTGTCGAATAAACAAAATTCCAGATGGTCACGGTTCAGTCTATACTTCCATTTCTAGAGAAGGATGATTGGTTGTGCTGTATAGATATTCAGAAATCGTATCACCACATAAAGATGAACATGCGCTCCAGAAGATATCTCCGCTTCAGCTAGGAGCCAGTCATAACTAATTCCGAGTGCTGCCCTTCTGTCTCACCACTGTCCCTAGGGTATTCACCAAATGAATGACAGTCGTAGCAGCTCATTTGAGACTACAGGGATTCTGGGTGTTTCCATATCTAGATGACTGGCTCCTCACCGCCCCCTCCAGACATCTACTGCTTTGCGCAGTAGACTTCATTCTACATCTTTCTGAAACATTAGGCATTTCATTCAACAAGGAAAAGTCACAGTTGACTCCCACATAGGATCTGGAGTTGATTGGAGCAAGATTAAATACAGTATCCTGTGTAGTCTCTCATCCTCTCCACAGGCTGTTGAAGCTAAGATCTCAAGTTCAAGTAATCAGTTCCCAAAACAAAGTTCATGCTTGTTTGGTATTACAAGCTCTGAGAAGCTGCTTCAATGGCTCTTGGCATTACAATGGTCACTTGTAACGCACCCCATGTCGCATCCAGTCTTGGTAATAAATCACTGCAAAAAGGATTTATATTGATGGATGAAACCAGAAGAGAATCTCGGTTGTTCCTTTTCCCCCTCTCAGCCCAAGGCCATAGTGACCACAGATGCTACCCAGATTGGGGGGGGGGGGGTCATTTTCTGGGAAAGACTGTTCAAGGTACTTGGTCCCTGCAAGAGGCCAATTTGCACATCAAGATCCTAGAATTGAGGGCATTGCTTTTAGCGTTGCAAGCATTTCAAGCTGTCCTTCCTTCAGGGACAATTGCAGTCCAGTCAGACAACATGTCCATAGTCTGGTATATCAGCAAACAGGGAGGAACCAGATCCTGCCCTCTATGTCGGGAAGCTCTAAGGATTCGGCAATGGGCAATCTCTTCCAACTGCTTTCTGATAGCAATGCACATCCTGGGGAACTCCAGCGTGATTGCGGACAAACTGAGCAGATGTATCCTCCTGCCTCACAAGTGGTCTCACAATCTCAACATAGTGTCGAAGATCTTTCGTCAATGGGGTCAACCTTGCTGCGACCTGTTTGCTTTTCCCATAAACCACAAATGCAGCAGCTACTTTGCCCAAGTCTCCCCTTGTGGGGAGTCCCCAGGAGACTCACTTCTTCTCGATTGGCCCCTGGGACTCCTGTATACCTTTCCCCCAATTCCACTGATCCCCCAGTTTGAGAAAAGCCCAGCAGTTGAGAAGCAAGGTGATTCTCATTGCAACTTACTTGACCCATCAAGTATGGTACCCCTTTCTTTGGCCTAATCTGGTTCACCGCCCTTGGACTCTGGACCTACTGTCTCACCCTCAGGGCCTGGTGCATCCCAATCTTCAAAATCTCAAGCTGACAGCTTGGTTTCTCCAGTTCCAGTAATTGCCAGGCAGAATAACTTGCCCTCTCCAGTGCACAAGATACTTCTGGCTTCCCATAAACCATCTACCAGTAAGCTTTATCTAAGCAAATGGAAAAGATTTTCAGTTTGGGCATGTACAAACTGCATAGACCCTTTCTCGGTGTCAATTGATAAAGTCCTGAAATATGGTAGCTACCTTATTTGAAATGGGGGCCTCTATGTCTGTAATTAAGGTTCACTTGCTTGCCATTTCAAATTTTCATAAGTTTTGATTACCATTCCTTGATGTCTCGTCTATGTGAAATTTTTCTTAAAGGCTCTCTGCATTTAAAACCCCTTTCAAAGACCCTGTAGCCCCATGGGATTTTTTTATATATCTGTGTTGTCGATCCTCATTCACTCTTGACATCCCACCCTCCAGCCCCCTCCAAAAGACTCCTGGAGGTTCGCACTAGTCCTGGGTAATTATAGGATTATACCTTAGACAAGGTTTCTGTATTTTCTTAACTACTAGGCATACTCGATCTGAGTAATGGGAAGACAGGCATTGTGTGTAGAGCCTTAGCTCAAGAGTTTTTGGCTGCCGTGAGCTATGTATAACAGGCGGGTCGGTTCCATGAGGTTGCAACTGAACCGGTCAGTCAAGAATGAATGAAGACTGGCAACATAGATGGAACATTATGGTAAGAATAGAACTTCTTTTTTTTTTCTTGTATTTCTCTGTTAAAGATTTGCACATCTCTCAAGTGTCCTGGATTGCCCAGGAGTACCCGATTTTACTTAAGAAGAAAAAAAAAACTGTCACAGCCCCAACCTTCTGATATGGATGCTTGCATTGCTGTTGCTCAGCCAATTCAGAGCACTGATTTTTTTTTTCTGAGTTAGCATAGTAACGGAGATGTGGCACCACCCCCTCATGTTGAGAACGTACAGTTGTTCCTGCCTGCTTATCATGCAGACCCAAGATATGTTTTGTCTTATTAGGTCCGCTGGGTTTGCATGTTAAGTAGGGGCAGAGCAGAAGCAAGAAGCTAGGCTAGCAAATTCTGCAGACACTACTGAAGAAACTGCCTGTGATCTGCAGAACAGCTGAGAAGGATTCAGGTCATTTATGTATGGCGTATCTTGTAACTTGGTCATGGACATCTGAGGTTGTTTTTCAGAGATCGGACTACCATTTTCCTCAGCTGTTGTGTTCCTGTTGTTGCCCCTTGGAGCTACACTACAGTAACTCTGCACTGCTTGAAGCCAGCTGTCAGCAGCACCCCTAGTTAAGCATCCCCAGCATACCTCTCAGCTGTACAGATTTTCTCAGAATGTCCAGACTTTTTGTGATAAGATGTTAAGAGCTATGACTCCAGGTTACGCAATGTGTCTCAAAAGCTAATGGGCTGCAAGCTTAATGTCATATCTTATGTGCATATTACCCTTCTGAGTTAATGCAGCAACAGTTTGGCAATTAACATCATCTGCTCGCATAAGTCATCTCTGCCATTGATGTTCTTCGTGTTTCACTGTTGCAGTCATCACACTTGGGTTATCTGCCTGCAGGTAACCCTCAGTCAGCCCGAATACCAGAGTCTCTGGATTTCTGCGTCGGATGCTGTCGCCTGTTCCATGACGTCAGGTCGTCAGGGGTATAAAACATGCAGCCGATGCCATTACATCAGTCTTTCTTGCCGAGAAGGAGCCTGAAGCAGAAGCAGTTTGCAAGTGCCGGTCGGCCGCTACCTGAAATTTTTGTTTTTTCGAGTTTCAGACCTGAAGTCTTCTAAAGCTAAGTAGCCCGTTGGGGATTCTTTTTTCTTACTATAACTGATGTCAGAAAAAAGTAACAATTGTCTTGCCTGTGGAAAGCAAATACCTCACAGAGATTTTCATTCTTACTGCATCACCTGTTTAGGCCCAGACCACGACATCCCTAGCTGTCGGTTTTGTGCCTTGTTTAATGCCTGAACCATTCATCGTCGGGCTATTTTTCTAGCTAAATTCTTTTGCTCTCATTCTCCGTATTCCAAAATGGCTTTGGTAAGCCATCCGACTACCGATCTCCCAAAAAAGCGCAAAGACAAAGACAGACCGCATAGGTCAAAAACTGCCGACGATGCTTCCGTTAAGCTAGTTGCCAGTCTGCCATTACTCAGTGAGGTGCTTTTCCAGCCCCTGATGCCCGCTTCTGTGGATTTGCAGGCCTCTGCTGAGACCTATTCGGAGTCCAGTATGCCGCCAGAGGCTTCTTCGATTATGGAACCTGCGAATGTCTCTACCTTGGATGGGTCCGGAGCCGCTGTGCAGGCACTGGCTTCTGAGGGTGTATTCTGACTTACTGATATTCATATTAAACTGACAACTTCATTTCCTACTAAAACTGCCAAGTTTCTCAGGCTCAGAGTTCGCACTACGCCTAGAAAACCGATCTCCAAAGCACATGCTCAACCTCCCATACCACAAAAACAAATGCTTAGAATGGCTGGAGACCTTATTACTCTAATTAGGGGAAGCCAGCCTTCCCCTGCCAAAAGACAAAGAATTGAATTTCCTTCTGATTCTACAGACCAGGAGTCTGAAGACTGTGACCCTTCTGGTTACCAGGACATACCCTTATCTATCTATAAGGATTCAGATGCAGAGGAATCCATTCCCTCTGCTTCCCCTCTAGAGGATTTCTCTTTTGGTGAAACCTTGCATACCTTAAGAGAGCTTTTCCGGTGGAAATGCCAGGACTACCCTCAGTCCAAAAAGACACTCGGAATTTTTAGATTTGCCTTAGCACAGGCCTCTAGCTATACCACCTCTCCTGGATATTGTAGACAATGTCTTACTCCTGACACCTTACCAAAAGCTCCTAGAAAACCTGACAGGTACTACAGAGTACCTGATTCTCATAAATTTCTCTTTAAGAATCCTACTGCAGATCCAGAGACCATTTCCCAGAGACCTAAAGGCATTAAGGCTACTACAGCCAAAAACCCTACCCCTTCAGACAGGGATTCTAGAGCTTTAGACAGATGGGGTAAGAAGGTATATACCTCTGCAACTCTTGCCATCAGGGCTTTGAATTGCCAGTTTCACATGCTGAAGTACCAGCAACATATTATGGAACTAATTAAACTAAAATGGTGCAACTTCCAGATTGTGCAGAAAATATAGATTTACAAGAGTTAATGCATTTTGCAAACCAAGTTAGTAAACATACTTTACAATGTGGGTTTGATGCCTTAGAAGCATCTTGCAGGGCTGCTGTCACTGGGTCTGTGAGAAGGCATGCTTGGCTAAAAGAACAAGTCTTGCCTGACCATGCCAAAGCAAAATTACTAGATGCTCCATTAAATCAGGAGTATTTGTTTGGCACAAAAGCAGAAGAAGTTCTTAAAAAGACAGAAGAAAAATCTAAATCTATGCAAACAGTCAAAGATTTCTTACAGGTGCAGCCACCTAGATTCGGTAGGCATTGGCCTTCAAAAAATGGTCCTTTCCAGTCCCTCTTAGGCTTTCTCAGTTCAAACCCCAGGGCAAACAGACCGCCAAGACTACAGTCTCAGGGTATGCAGAGATCTAAACAACGGAGTGTTTCCACCTCAAAGCCAAGGAGTGGTAAGCCACCCCTTTATGGAAAAAGTTCACAGTGACTTTGCAGTCCCAGCCATGCCAAAGTACTTGCGCCCCTAGGAGAAAAACTCACCCTTCATGCAAAAAACTGGATGTCCATTACTCAGGACCGATGGGTTCTAAGCATTGTATCCCAGGGATACAGATTCTACTTCCACTCACTGCCAATACCAAGCGGGTTGCCAGACCTTTCTCCAAACCAGTGGGCAGAGGCTCAAAAGCAAGTACTTTCCCTTCTCCATATCAGGGCTATTCAACCTGCTCCAGTAGAACAGAGGGGACAGAGTTTCTACTCCAGACTGTTCCTGGTGCCCAGAAAAGAGAGCTCTTGGCGCCCTATCCTGGCTCTATCAATTTTCAACACCTTTCTGGTGGTCCCAAAATTCAAAATGCGTACACTACAACAGCTTCTTCCTATGCTAGCCAAGGATGCCTGGTTAGTCATCCTAGACTTAAAAGAAGCTTATCTGCACATCCCCATAAGGGAGTCTTGCGGGAAATATCTACATTTCAGGGCAGGCTCTATGCACTGTCATTTCTCTGCACTTCCCTTTGGCTTATCTACTGCGCCCAGAGTATTCACAAAATGTCTGGCTCCAGCCATTGCATACTGCAGGCAGAGAAATATTCAAATCTACCCATACTTGGACGATTGCCTGATTCAGGCGGACAGTCAGGAATTGCTACTTCAGCACCTGGCATTTGTAAAACGATTTCTAACTTCACTGGGATACACCATCAATGAAAAGACATCACAACTGGTGCCCAGTCAACAAATTGTATTCCTGGGAGCAAGCTTGAACAAAACTTCCCAGATGGCATCCCTCACTCCAGAAAAGCAGGTCCAGTTAACAAACTATTACAAACTAATGGCCAACAAAACCCAGCTATCTGCAAGGAAAACACTGCAAGCCCTAGGGTTCATGGACTCATGCATTCTGCTAATTCCATATGCAAGACTGCATATGAGGAAACTTCAGTGGTACTTAAAAAGTCTCTGGTGTCAACATTCTCAGGACCTGGAAGCAGTTACTCCTATCATACCTTGTCTAAGGTCAGAGTTCCTTTGGTGGGCAGAAGCATGCAGCCACAACAAGGGGCTTCCTTTCACTCAACCCCTCGCCGCCCAAACCCTGACAACAGATGCATCAGACTATGCATAGGGGACTCACATGGCAGGCAAATGCATTCAAGGTAAATGGAGCCCAGAACAAATTCTCCTGCATATCGATCAAAAAGAGATGCTAGCTGTACAGAAAGCTCTGACAGTCTTCAAATACCTTATCCTTCCAGGACAGCTCCTGATAAAGACTGACAACACCACAGTTATGTGGTACATAAACAAGCAGGGTTGGACTCATTGTTACCCACTCTACAGGTTAGCCATGGCTCTGTGGAACACAGCCTTGAGCATCCAAGTGCACCTACAAGCTCAATTCCTGCCAGGCAAGCAAAATTCACTGGCAGACGACTTAAGCAGAAATCTACTGGACCCTCACGAGTGGAAACTGGAACCCAACTCATTCAAACTTCTAACTCAGAGGTGGGGAACACCGGAAGTGGACCTTTTTGCCTCCCCCTAAATCCACCAATTGAACACATTTTGCACCAGGAACCCTCACAGCAGAGCCTGGAAGGTGGATGCCCTATCCTTTACATGAGAAAACCTCTCAGTTTATGCCTTTCCTCCTCTGCCCCTCCTTTCAGAAGTACTACTCAAGATCAAACAGGACAGGTCAAGGGCAATCCTTATTGGACCAGATTGGCCATGCCAGCACTAATACACACTCCTACACAGTCTGACAGCAGTGCCAACCTGGCACCTACATCAGACACCTTCCCTGCTGTCTCAGCAGGAGGGACAGATTTTGCATCCACAGCTGCAAACACTAAACCTTGCAGCCTGGCTTATCCCATGAATACACCACCAGCATCCCTCAGCAAACAGGTGCTGGACGTCATCCTTGAGGCCAGAAGGCCTAGTACTAGGAAATCCTATGCTGAAAAGTAGAAAAGATATTGTTCTTTGAGTCAGTCTCAAGGAAAGGACACAGCTGTGCCCAACTTACCTCAAATCCTTGATTACCTAGCAAAGATGCTGCACAGAGGCCTATCCTTCTCATCCATTAAGATTCATGCCTCTGCCATCTCAGCTCATTATAATACTGAGCCTCCTTTCTTTTCTCACCCTCTCATCAAACAGTTCCTGAGAGGAGCTAACAATTTAAGGCCCCCTAGGAGAGCTCCCACCCGGCCTGGGAACTTAACTTTGTACTGGTAAAGCTCACACTTCCCCCTTGTGAACCTGCTGCTTCAGCAGAATTAAAATTCCTCTCTTGGAAAACAGCCTTACTTCTGGCTATTACTTCAGAAAGAAGAGTGAGTTACAAGCACTAATGGCGGTGGAACCCTTCATTATTTTCCATGCTGACAGGGTTTCCCTCAGGACTAACCCTTCCTTTATACCCAAGGTGGTATCCAGTGTGGCTTTAAACCAATCCATCCATTTGCCAACCTTTTTCCCTAATCCTCAGAATAAAGGGGAAAGGATCCTGCACTCATTGGATTTGCACAGATAGCTCAGGTTCTACCTTGACAGGACTAAGCCGTTCAGAAAATCTGGCCAGCTGCTAGTCAGCTTTGCTACAGGGGCATAGGGCAAGGCCTTTGCTGAGACCCATTCGGAGTCCAGTATGCCGCCAGATGCTTCTTCGATTATGGAACCTGCGAATGTCTCTACCTTGGATGGGTCCGGAGCCACTGTGCAGGCACTGGCTTCTGAGGGTGTATTCTGACCTACTGATTTTCATATTAAACTGACAAACTTCATTTCCTACTAAAACTGCCAAGTTTCTCAGGCTCAGAGTTCGCACTACACCTAGAAAACCGATCTCCAAAGCACACGCTCAACTTCCCATACCACAAAAACAAATGCTTAGAATGGCTGGAGACCTTATTACTCTAATTAGGGGAAGCCAACCTTCCCCTGCCAAAAGACAAAGAATTGAATTTTTTTCTGATTCTACAGACCAGGAGTCTGAAGACTGTGACCCTTCTGGTTACCAGGACCTACCCTTATCTACTTATAAGGATTCAGATGCAGAGGAATCCATTCCCTCTGCCGCCACTCTAGAGGATTTCTCTTTTGGTGAAACCTTGCATACCTTAAGAGAGCTTTTCCTGTGGAAATGCCAGGACTATCCTCAGTCCAAAAAGACACTCGGAATTTTTAGATTTGCCTTAGCACAGGCCTCTAGCTATACCACCTGTCCTGGATATTGTAGACAACGTCTTACTCCTGACACCTTACCAAAAGCTCCTAGAAAACCTGACAGGTACTACAGAGTACCTGATTCTCATAAATTTATCTTTAAGAATCCTACTGCAGATCCAGAGACCATTTCCCAGAGACCTAAAGGCATTAAGGCTACTACCGCCAAAAACCCTTCCCCTTCAGACAGGGATTCTAGAGCTTTAGACAGATGGGGTAAGAAGGTATATACCTCTGCAACTCTTGCCATCAGGGCTTTGAATTGCCAGTTTCACATGCTGAAGTACCAGCAACATATTATGGAACTAATTAAACTAAAATGGTGCAACTTCCAGATTGTGCAGAAAATATAGATTTACAAGAGTTAATGCATTTTGCAAACCAAGTTAGTAAACATACTTTACAATGTGGGTTTGATGCCTTAGAAGCATCTTGCAGGGCTGCTGCCACTGGGTCTGTGAGAAGGCATGCTTGGCTAAAAGAACAAGTCTTGCCTGACCATGCCAAAGCAAAATTATTAGATGCTCCATTAAATCAGGAGTATTTGTTTGGCACAAAAGCAGAAGAAGTTCTTAAAAAGACGGAATAAAAAGCTAAATCTATGCAAACATTCAAAGATTTCTTACAGGTGCAGCCACCTAGATTTTGTAGGCATTGGCCTTCAAAAAATGGTCCTTTCCAGTCCCCCTTAGGCTTTCTTAGTCCAAACCCCAGGGGAAACAGACCGCCAAGACTACAGTCTCAGGGTATGCAGAGATCTAAACAATGGAGTGTTTCCACCTCAAAACCAAGGAGTGGTAAGCCACCCCTTTATAGAAAAAGTTCACAGTGACTTTGCAATTATCCTTCCCAGCCATGCCAAAGTACTTGCGCCCCTAGGAGAAAACCTCACCCTTCATGCAAAAAACTGGATGTCCATTACTCAGGACCGATGGGTACTAAACATTGTATCCCAGGGATACAGATTCTACTTCCACTCACTGCCAGTACCAAGCGGGTTGCCAGACCTTTCTCCAAACCAGTGGGCAGAGGCTCAAAAGCAAGTACTTTCCCTTCTCCATATCAGGGCTATTCAACCTGCTCCAGTAGAACAAAGGGGAAAGGGTTTCTACTCCAGACTGTTCCTGGTGCCCAGAAAAAGAGAGCTCTTGGCACCCTATCCTGGATCTATCAATTTTCAACACCTTTCTGGTGGTCCCAAAATTCAAAATGCGTACACTACAACAGCTTCTTCCTATTCTAGCCAAGGATGCCTGGTTAGTCACCCTAGACTTAAAAGAAGTTTATCTGCACATCCCCATAAGGGAGTCTTGCGGGAAATATCTACATTTTAGGGCAGGCTCTATGCACTGTCATTTCTCTGCACTTCCCTTTGGCTTATCTACTGCGCCCAGAGTATTCACAAAATGCCTGGCTCCAGCCATTGCATACTGCAGGCAGAGAAATATTCAAATCTACCCATACTTGGACGATTGCCTGATTCAAGCGGACAGTCAGGAATTGCTACTTCAGCACCTGGCATTTGTAAAACGATTTCTAACTTCACTGGGATACACCATCAACGAAAAGACATCACAACTGGTGCCCAGTCAACAAATTTTATTCCTGGGAGCAAGCTTGAACACAACTTCCCAGATGGCATCCCTCACTCCAGAAAAGCAGGTCCAGTTAACAAACTATTACAAACTAATGGCCAACAAAACCCAGCTATCTGCAAGGAAAACACTGCAAGCCCTAGGGTTCATGGACTCATGCATTCTGCTAATTCCATATGCAAGACTGCATATGAGGAAACTTCAGTGGTACTTAAAAAGTCTCTGGTGTCAACATTCTCAGGACCTGGAAGCAGTGATTCCTATCATACCTTGTCTAAGGTCAGAGTTCCTTTGGTGGGCAGAAGCATGCAGCCACAACAAGGGGCTTCCTTTCACTCAACCCCTCACCGCCCAAACCCTGACAACAGATGCATCAGACTATCAATAGGGGGCTCACATGGCAGGCAAATGCATTCAAGGCAAATGGAGCCCAGAACAAATTCCCCTGCATATCAATCAAAAAGAGATGCTAGCTGTACAGAAAGCTCTGACAGTCTTCAAATGCCTTATCCTTCCAGGACAGCTCCTCATAAAGACTGACAACACCACAGTTATGTGGTACATAAACAAGCAGGGTTGGACTCATTCTTACCCACTCTGCAGGTTAGCCATGGCTCTGTGGAACACAGCCTTGAGCATCCAAGTGCACCTACAAGCTCAATTCCTGCCAGGCAAGCAAAATTCACTGGCAGACGACTTAAGCAGAAATCTACTGGACCCTCAGGAGTGGAAACTGGAACCCAAGTCATTCAAACTTCTAACCCAGAGGTGGGGAACACCGGAAGTGGACCTTTTTGCCTCCCCCTAAATCCACCAATTGAACAAATTTTGCACCAGGAACCCTCACAGCAGAGCCTGTAAGGTGGATGCCCTATCCTTTACATGAGAAAACCTCTCAGTTTATGCCTTTCCTCCTCTGCCCCTCCTTTCAGAAGTACTACTCAAGATCAAACAGGACAGGTCAAGGGCAATCCTTATTGGACCAGATTGGCCACGCTAGCACTGATACACACTCCTACACAGTCTGACAGCAGTGCCAACCTGGCACCTACAGCAGACACCTTCCCTGCTGTCTCAGCAGGAGGGACAGATTTTGCATCCACAGCTGCAAACCCTAAACCTTGCAGCCTGGCTTATCCCATGAATACACCACCAGCATCCCTCAGCAAACAGGTGCTGGACGTCATCCTTGAGGCCAGAAGGCCTAGTACTAGGAAATCCTATGCTGAAAAGTAGAAAAGATATTGTTCTTTGAGTCAGTCTCAAGGAAAGGACACAGCTGTGCCCAACTTACCTCAAATCTTTGATTACCTAGCAAAGCTGCTGCACAGAGGCCTATCCTTCTCATTCATTAAGATTCATGCCTCTGCCATCTCAGCTCATTATAATACTGAGCCTCCTTTCTTTTCTCACCCTCTCATCAAACAGTTCCTGAGAGGAGCTAACAATTTAAGGCCCCCTAGGAGAGCTCCCACCCGGCCTGGGAACTTAACTTTGTACTGGTAAAGCTCACACTTCCCCCTTGTGAACCTGCTGCTTCAGCAGAATTAAAATTCCTCTCTTGGAAAACAGCCTTACTTCTGGCTATTACTTCAGAAAGAAGAGTGAGTTACAAGCACTAATGGCGGTGGAACCCTTCATTATTTTCCATGCTGACAGGGTTTCCCTCAGGACTAACCCTTCCTTTATACCCAATGTGGTATCCAGTGTGGCTTTAAACCAATCCATCCATTTGCCAACCTTTTTCCCTAATCCTCAGAATAGAGGGGAAAGGATCCTGCACTCATTGGATGTGCACAAGACAGCTCAGGTTCTACCTAGACAGGACTAAGCCTTTCAGAAAATCTGGCCAGCTGCTAGTCAGCTTTGCTACAGGGGCAGAGGGCAAGGCCATTCCAAAGCAAACCATTTTCAAATAGATGGCACACTGCATCCATTTCTGCTGCAAGCACCATGGAAAACCTACCCCTCTGGGGATCAGAACTCATTCCATTAGAGCTACTTCAGCCTCTACAGCATTTTTCAAGGGAGTCCCCACCAGGGACATCTTGGAAGCTGCAACCTGGAGTTCTTTACACACCTTCACCAAGCATTACCACTTATCTATTTTTTCTAAATCCAGAGCTGGATTTACTGCTGCAGTTTTACAAGGCGTGCTAGCCCACCCCAACACTTTTTGACTGCCTCCACCCTTCCTCAGCTTTGGGAATCAACCCAGGTGTGATGACTGCAACAGTGAAACACGAAGAACATAGTACAGTTGTGTACACTTAACCATAAATGTAGATTTTGAGTGTATTCACTGTTGCAATCCTGGTTTCCCCTCCCTCCAGCCCCCTGGTTTTCTCTATCCTTTTTACCTATCCTCTTTATGGCCATCTTTTATGGCAGGGGTATTTACTTTTTACTGCAGGTGTTCCACACCATGTAATAGCTTCCTATTTTAGGGGCTCCTGACATCTAGGGCAGGAAAAACTGATGTAATGGCGTCGGCTGCATGTTTTATACCCCTGATGACCTGACGTCATGGAAGAGGTGACAGCATCCGACGCAGAAATCCCAAGACTCTGGTATTCTGGCCGACTGAGGGCTACCTGCAGGCAGATAACCCAAGTGTGATGACTGCAACAGTGAATACACTCGCTACATTTATGGTAGGTGTACACAACTGTACTTTTTGCATTAGTCATCCCCCTATTTTTCTTATTGCTTTTTGATGCAGTGTTCTTACATGATTTCTACTGCTAGCCTTATTGCTTGTAGTGGACTTCTGTGCTGTACAGATACCTCTTCTCATGTGTAGGTTGCTGATGTTTTGGTGAGAGGGCTAGAATCTCTCTCAGCTTTATCAGCCTGACAGCCTGCTAGCCTGCTTTTGTATTTTCAAGCTTCTGTGCCATATCCTCTTTTATCAGTGATTAAAATATATCTTAATATTGTCCATTTTGCCTGTTGGCACTGATTCTTACAGTGTTCTAAGCATGTCTTGTCATCGTTGTGCTGTGTATATTCACCATAATGAACAAAAATAAGCTTTGTCTATTTAACTTGGTCAGCTCGAGTTATTTTTCATTATGTTACCATGTCAGGCTCTTGACTGACTTGTTTTCTAAGTCCTTTATTATAAATTGAAGTTGTTTTACTCCTAGCATTTCTGCTTCCTTTTCACTTTCTGATACTGTATGAAGAAAAGAGGTATGGTTTTAGACTATGTATTTAAACCTTATTCTGGCTGTTTGTCAGTGAAATAGGGGAGATACTGCTGGACTAACATTGTATGTTTGGAACTGAAACTGTGCAAAATACAGATGTTGGAATAAGATGATTTGTAGTTTTGGTCTAGGATTTGAATTGCTTTAAAAATTGGAAGTTTTACAGTGCTCCTGTATTCAACTTAAGGAATTATTTTACAACCCTGGGGCAGTTTATGCATATTTATGTTTCTTGAGAATTTATGAACTAAATGACAGGGCCCTGACTCAATTTGTCTACTAATTGCTCTTCCAGCCTATTTCTTTAATTTCCTCTGACCCCCCCCCCCTTTGTCAACTCTCAATTCTCCCCCCCAACTTAGCCCTTTTACCTTCAGCTGCCTACCACCACCTATGAAATCCATTAAACCCTTATCTTTCCCATCTTTCATTTTCCATCTTTCTACCACATAAAATTTAACATTTTTAAAAGCGTTTCTTCATTTTACAGTCTCCTTGCTTCCTATCAATCCTTCTTTTACCATCCTCACACCATGCTTTCATGTTCTGCCATGACATCTGCACCCCTTACTCATTCTGTCCCTTCTAAATTTTTTACAGCCCTTCCCTTCACCCCAAATTACATCATTTATATTCGAAGCCAATATGCACTCAAGAGCTATTTGGTTTTTCAAAGCTGTGGCTTGAAAGTCAGTCACTTGTCTGTTTGCCAAACATATGTGTCCCAAAGTCTTGTTAGCCATTTCAGCTATTACAGAAGACAGCCGATTCACTTCATGCCTAGTTCACAATAGACCATATTGCAGAGAAAAGAAAGCTATGGCTTGTTTGGCAGGATGCATAGCCCTCTTTACTTCATAACCTTTCAGCAGTTATAGAGAAAGAAATAAAAATAGCTGGTGTCATCTATCCTACATAACAACAACCAGACCAGTTTTGTGGTAACCAGGGGTAGGCATGGTCTCCAGAGATGTAATAATAGTTGTCCAACATTCCCATGCTTTCCCAACAGCCATACATTTTCTATCCAAGCTCCATCAATAAGGTTTCATTACAGGTGTCGTTGCAGCTGCTATAACCTACTCACACAGTGCTTCTTCTGGCATAACAAGTATCGCCTTGTGTTGTTGATGCAGCCAGTTGGTACTATATTTTTTTTAGTCCAGTCTGTAACATTACGCAAGGTTTGATTTTTCCACAGCAATTCGCTTTTCTAAATAAGTTTGCACAGGAACAGATAACATAGGAATGCCTCCTTTGGCATCATGGACAACAAATCCACACATCCAACAGTTGGAAGCTTTTACGTCTCTGGCATATTGGCACAGCATTTGAAGAAACAGGTTTTCTCTCATGTCAATAGAAAGTAGCAGAAGGAGGAGACTCAGTGATGTCACCAGAAACAGGTGTGGCACCATTTTCTGTAGACTCAGGAGACTTCAAGCAGGTTTTCTTGCAATGCAAAGCATGGACCCAATTCAGTATTCTGGCACACTTTACTGCAGTATGATAGTCAGGCGAATGAAATGGGGTCCCTTCCACCATGATTCCAAAGAAGGTTTGCGTTGGAATTCCTTTACGTAGACTCAGTTACCTAGTCATGGATCATACAAGGAACAGTGGCTGATATAGGAAGAGCCTCCATCACTATTTTGTAAAATATCTGCAAAATAGTGATACATTTTGAGAAATATTCCACCAAAGCTTCTTCAGTAAGTACCAGTCTACAGTTCTTGACTGGTGGGGAAGGTGGTATTCTCATAGGATGGCTCATATGGATTTCATGGGAGCTTAGTTTACAAGTAGCATTTACAGTTCCCTGCATGCTCATTAAAGCCAGAGGCAAAGCATCTGTCCTTTTCAATCCTGTCTTTCTACAGATTTTGCTAATTGTGATTTTAACAGTCTGGTTAGACCTTTCAACAAGACCAGATGACGGTGGATGGTGGGGAAAATGTAACTGCAAATAAATTTATACACTACAAATCTTTTGAAAAATTTCAGCAGTAAAATGGGTACCTTTGTCTGAGTTAATAGTATGAGCTACCCCAGACCTTGGAAAAGAATCTTTGAACAGTTTCTTTACTGTTGTTTCTGCCTCATACTTGGCACATATATAAGCTTCCCCCTATACAGAAAAGACACATACAATGACTAGTATGTATTGGAATGTAGCATACTGTGACAACTGAACAAAATTCAGTTTAATGTTTACAAAGTGTCCCGAGGCTGGGGGTAATACAGAAGATTTGCTTTTCACAGGTGGCGCAATATCATGCAACAAACAGATCTCACAATTATTTACATAATGAATAACAAGCGACTGATAAAGAGGGGCAAACCAGTCTTGCTGAATAAGATTAAGAAGTCCATGCTTACCAATATGATTTGGTCTATGCTGTTACCAACCAAGGTAGTATGGCCAAAGGTGCTAATATCCTCCCTTCAGGGTGTACCCATAATAGATTGTTTTGTCTTTTACAACAAACACTTTTTTCCTGACAGAACAAAGTAGCAGGTTTCTTATAATCCGGAAGTCCTAAGGCTGTAGCCATGGCTTGTTTTAACAAAGTAAAAGCATTTTCTTCCTTTTCTTTAAAGATCAACTGCTGATGTGTCTTATTTAAGCATGTCAGTCAAGGATCTTGCGATTTCTGTGTAATTTGGTTTCCACTGCCTTACAGTATCCATCCAAACCTAGAAAAGCTCATAGCTGCTCCTGAGTGACAGGACATGGTGTTATTATAAAGCTTCGACAGTTGAAGGCAGGAGATGCCTCTTTCCATGTGAGATTGTGTCCTAAGTGCTGTACTTTAGGTGACCATAACAGAAGTTTTTCTTTTGATTCTTTGTGTCCCTTTTTTTGCTAATTCAGTCAGTAAATGTATGGTGTCCTGCTAGTAATATGTTAGTGCATCTAAAGCAATAACTGAATCACCCACATACTACACCAGTATATATTTGCATGGAAACTCGATTTCTTCAAGGTCCTGGTTTAAAATGTGTGAAAAGATGAGGGACTGTTATCAAACCCTTTTGGCAGTCATTGCCACATATATTAAATTCCCCCATATATAAAGGCAAGTAAATACTGACTATCAGGATGAATAAGAATAGAAAAGAAAGCTGAACATAAATCTACCACATAAAAGTAAGTAGCCAAAGATGGTATGCAGCTTAATATATTTGCCAGATTTGACAACACAGGATATGAAAGGATGACAACCTGATTTACTGCTCCTAAGTCCTGTACAAGTGTATATGTATCCCTGCCTGGCTTTTTAAGTGGGAGAATGGGAGTATTACAGCAACTGCTTGTCTGTGCTATAATTACCTGTTGGAACACTTATTCAGTCAGAGGTTTGATTCACTGTTCTGCTTCAGGTTTTAAAGGATACTGTACTATGTGAGGAAGTGGCTTTGTAGGAACTACACATTTCCATTGGTTTAGCAGATTTTAACAGAATGTTCTGCCTACAAAATATCAGGAACCCAATGTAGCAGTTTGTCGTCTGCACTTGAACATAATTTTTCTGTCTTTTCTTCTGTAATGCTGAGTACCGCAGTCACTTCTTCTTTGGATTCATTTGATGCATCTAAATAAATATCTGCAGTACAAAAAGTAGTACATCCTAATTTACAAAGCAGATCCCTGCCCATTAAATTTGCTGGAGCTGAAGTTTAATAACAAGGCATGCTTATTTGCATCTGGCCCTAAAGAAATTAGAATAGGTTTAGATACAGGACAAACAGTAGGAGTGTTGGTAACACCCCATACTGGAATGTTCTTCTAGATTTACTTGCATTAATGGCCGTATATGTACTTCATCCTTCCACCCCCCCCCCCCCCACCCCCCAAGTGTTGTCAGTACATTCCTCCTGACATTTGTTGCCACTCGGGGTGGAGGTAATAGAGAAACATTGGATGGATTTTGATTTTGCCATTGCTGCATTTGCTGCTGTTGCTTTGCAAATTTGGGGATTCCCCTTTCCAATGTCCCATTAGCTCACAATTGTGACAAACACCCCCCTCCTGGCTTGATTTTGTTAAACATTTGTCACTCTTTGTCTATGCTGCCTATCTTGACTACCCCTACCCCTGACTCTACCTCTTCTTTCAAAACTCTGCAATTGCTCAGGTTTATCCCCTGCATCTCTTCTCTTTTTATCTACTTAATCCATGTAGTATCTGCATTTTTTTTTTAACTTATCTATTTCCTCCTCCTGCCAAGCAGCCTGATTTTGTTTTACTAATGTCTGCGCATTAGGTTAAAGTCCATATTTGAAAGCAGAATTAAAAGCAGTTTTAGCAAGGATTCCAGGTGTTTCCGTATCTCGACGACTGGCTCCTTTCAGCCACCACCAGGCATCAACTTCTTCAAGCCAGGGATTACACACTAAATCTCTGCACTCAATTGGGAATTTCGATCAACTACGAAAAATCCTCCTTATTGCCCTGCCAGTCTATTACTTTCATAGGCGCAAACTTAAACACTGTTCGGATGTCAGCAACCCTCACAGACCAAAGGATCTCAGATATACAAAGTCACGTGAGGATCATCCTTGCCAGCAAAAAGGTTTAGGCCAGAATGGTTCTGAAGGTGTTGGGCCTCATGGCTGCGACCATTACCCTTCTTCCACTGGCCCGCTTCTACATGCGTCTGCTTCAGTGGATGTTGTTCACTCAGTGGTCTTACCAACAACTTCCAATGCGTCACCAAATCCTGGTGACACAAATTTGCAAGAATCATCTTTCGTGGTGGATTACTTCTCCCCAAATTCACCAAGGCAGACCCTTTGTATCCCCGACCCCGGTAGCCACTGTCACTACGGATGCCTCCCTGATCGGGTGGGGGGGGTCATTATCAGGGCAGGATGGTTCATGGGACGTGGCAACCCTTCGAATACCACCTGAACATAAATGTCCTAGAGATGAGAGCAGTGCTTTTAACGTTGCAAGCCCTCAACGACTTTCTTCCCTTGGGAACAATTGCAGTTCACACAGACAACATGTCTGTAGTATGGTATATCAACAAATAGGGCGGAACCAAGTCCTACCCCTTGTGTCAAGAAGCTCTCAGACTTTGGCAATGGGCGATCTCCTCTCATCGGTTTCTGGTAGCAACGCTGGGAAAACCAACATTCTAGCGGACAGATTGAGCAGAGCTATTCTCATGCCTCACGAGTGGTCTCTCAAACAATCTATAGTGGAAGAGATTTTTCTAGAATGGGGCCGCCCATGTTGCGATCTTTTTGCTACTCCCCAAAACAGCAAATGCCCAGACTTCTTTTCTCTCTTCCCACTGCCAGGCCATCCCCCCAGAGACGCTCTAACCCAGGATTGGCCCCAGGGACTTCTTTATGCCTTTCCTCCCTTTCCATTGATTCCACAAGTTCTCCAGAAAGCCACCGTTTTGAGAGCCAAAATGATTCTCATTGCTCCCTATTGGCCTCGACAAATTTGGTTTCCATTCCTACATCGTCACCTTTTGGTGCAGCCGTGGCATCTGGACCCAGTACCAGACCACCTGATTCACCAATCGGGTCAGCTGCACCGGTCTATCCCTTCTCTCAACCTCACAGCATGGTTGCTCCACTTCCTTCCTTAGCCAGGCTTCCTATGATCTCTAATCCTGTTAGGGACATCATAGTAGCTTCCCTAAAATCCTCTACTAGAAGGATTTATACCAGCAAATGGAAATGCTTTTCTTTTTGGGCAAAAGCTAAAAATATTGATCCCTTTACTGCTCCAGTTCAAGCAGTTTTGGATTTCTTAGCGGAAATCTTTCACGCGGGCTCTTCTTCTTCCACGGTCAAAGTTCAGTTGGCTGCTATCTCGAACTTTCATGTCGGGGTCGCAGATCACAACATTATGTCCCACAGGCTTTGTAGAGCCTTCTTAAAAGGAATTTTTCTCCTGAAACCTCCAGTCAGGAGTCCTCCTCCTCAATGGGACCTAAATTTAGTGCTGACATCCTTGATTCTTCCTCCCTTCGAGCCAGCTGTTTCATGTTCCCTGAAATTTCTTTCATGGAAAACTCTCTTCCTGGTTGCTATTACGTCGGCTAGGAGAGTGTCTGAACTTCATGCTCTTGTAGAGCCTTCTTAAAAGGAATTTTTCTCCTGAAACCTCCAGTCAGGAGTCCTCCTCCTCAATGGGACCTAAATTTAGTGCTGACATCCTTGATTCTTCCTCCCTTCGAGCCAGCTGTTTCATGTTCCCTGAAATTTCTTTCATGGAAAACTCTCTTCCTGGTTGCTATTACGTCGGCTAGGAGAGTGTCTGAACTTCATGCTCTCTCTGTTCGTCCCCCTTATTTGGTCTTCCACAAAGACAGGGTATCCTTGAGAACTAATCCGACCTTTTTGCCTAAGGTCGCCTCAAAGACTAATTTGAATCAGTCTATTGACCTCCCTGTATTTTTCCCAAACTACTCAAACAGATCGGAACAAAAATTACATTATCTAGATGTTCACCGCCAACTCAGATATTATTTGGACAGAACAAAACAATTCAGGAAATCCGATCAGCTCTTTATTTCTTATGCTGATAACAAAAAAGGCCTTCCTGTCTCTAAAGTGACCTTATCTAGATGGCTTTCTTCTGTCATCTCTGAAATCTATCAGCTCAGGGGAAAACAGCTGTGCTCGAAACCTAAAGCGCATTCAACCAGAAGCTTAGCCACTTCCAGCCTTTCAGGCTAGACTTCCATTAGACACTATTTGTGCAGCAGCCACTTGGGCCACTCCTCATACCTTTGTTTCTCATTACAAATTGGATTTGGCCTCCAGGGACAGAGCCAGTTTTGGCTCTACAGTTCTCAAGAGTCTGTTCCATTGAGCCACCCAGGATAGAGGTGCTAGGGACGCGGTCCCATCAAGCAAGAATGAAGGCGAGATTGACAACTTAACATTGAGAAGTTATGTTCCTACCATAACGTTCCATGTTAGTTGTCTTCTCTCACCTTCTTTCTTGCGACCCTCCCTCCTTTCCTCTGGCCTGGACAGACCTTTTTCTCCCTACATGAAGAATGCTTCTTAAGACCGTACAGTTCTGGTCTTCCTAACCCATCCTTCAGGCTTTTTTCTGCCTTCTTTCTTCCTTTTGGGAAGTTTTTTATGCTAGGTGTTATTGCCTATAGACAACAAACGAGATCTGGGTACTTACCGCCTTGCATCATGGGATATGGGGCTGCCTCGAGCTGGTAAAAGTGACTCTCGAGCTTAGCAAAGTGCCGAGTCGGAGCCGAGGATCGGCTCTGAACCCATCAAGCAAGAAAGAAGGCGAGAGAAGACAACTAACATGGAACGTTATGGTAGGAACATAACTTCTCATTCATACAAAGTTCAAAGCTTTCTCAACTTGTGATAAAAACACAAACACATTTCCAAGGCTGAAAGGTGTAGACAGATAACAAGGTATGCATACGGGAGGATACTTTTCATGCTTTACTGTTGAAATTGTTTGTGTTTCTCTTTTAGCAGACTTTTCTTCTATAAAATACCTAACTTCCTTTCAAGGTTAAATGATTGTAAGAAACATATACCATATGTTTGTTAAGCTTTAATGAACTCTAACAAAGTCAAACTGTTCTTAACTGAAAAGTAAAAATATGTGAAACTGTTGCAGTACTTTAAGCTAGCTGTATATAAAATATGAGCGTTAATAAACATACAAATAACATGTACATTTCAGTTCCTCCATCTGGTACTGTAAAGGATCAGAATCCCATATTATTCTGAATTAAACATATAAGCCGTCGGATGTTTTTGTTGAGGAATAATAACTATAGTAGAGTCTATTATCCGAACGTCAGTTATCCGAACACAGCCTTCCAAAGTTTGAGTAGGAAAAATTAGAAAGTCTGCATATGTAAACATTAAATGTATTCACTTGTACGTGTTTTTTGAGCTTGTAGCCTGCTCGTAGATGAAAAATATTCTTTATTGTCCATTGGAAATGCTTAGTTGTTGAAAAGTGTATTCCCTATATGCAGAAAAAAACAAGATTTTAAAAGTTTTTTTTATCTGGTTCAATGTAAGATTGATTATCCGAACTACCCTAGGTCCCAGTTAGTTCAGATAATCGATTCTCTACTGTATCGTATGTGCACTTTTTCTAATAAAATTCACTAATACATTTTTAATAACTGAGTATGTAAGAGTTATGAAAAGCATGGTTGTGATAAAAGTAGTTATGCTTTGCTTTATGCTTGTAACATTTCCAAATAATATTACCCAAACACCCAAACGAGGTCCAACCAGACTCAGGTTTTATCATTAATCAACAGTTGTTCCACAAAGTCAGCCACCTTTTCTTGTTCATCATGCAAGTCTGAAACAAATGTACAGCACTATTTTTCTGAACAAATGGCAAACACTGCCCTTTGAAGCCAATATGCAATCAAGAGCTATTTGGTTTTACAAAGCTGTGGCTTGAACGTCAGTCACTTGTCTGTTTGCCAAACATATGTGTTCCAAAGTCTTGTTAGCCATTTCAGCTATTACAAAAGACAGCTGATTCACTTCATGCCTAGTTCACAATAGACCATATTGCAGAGAAAAGAAAGCTATGGCTTGTTTGGCAAGATGTATGGCCCTCTTTACTTCATAACCTTTCAGCAGTTATAGAGAAAGAAAGAAAAATAGCTGGTGTCATCTATCCTACATAACAACAACCAGACCAGTTTTGGGGTAACCAGGGGTAGGCATGGTCTCCAGAGATGTAATAATAGTTGTCCAACATTCCCATGCTTTCCCAACAGCCATACATTTTCTATCCAAGCTCCATCAACAAGGTTTCATTACAGGTGTCGTTGCAGCTGCTATAACCTACTCACACAGTGCTTCTTCTGGCATAACAAGTATCGCCTTGTGTTGACGCAGCCAGTTGGTACTATATATTTTTTGTCCAGTCTGTAACATTACGCCAGGTTTGATTTTTTCCACAGCAATTCGCTTTTCTAAATAAGTTTGTTGCACAGGAACAGATAACATAGGAATGCCTCCTTTGGCATCATGGACAACAAATCCACACATCCAACAGTTGGAAGCTTTTACGTCTCTGGCATATTGGCACAGCATTTGAAGAAACAGGTTTTCTCTCATGTCAATAGAAAGTAGCAGAAGGAGGAGACTCAGTGATGTCACCAGAAACAGGTGTGGCACCATTTTCTGTAGACTCAGGAGACTTCAAGCAGGTTTTCTTGCAATGCAAAGCATGGACCCAATTCAGTATTCTGGCACACTTTACTGCAGTATGATAGTCAGGAGAATGAAATGGGGTCCCTTCCACCATGATTCCAAAGAAGGTTTGCGTTGGAATTCCTTTACGTAGACTCAGTTACCTAGTCATGGATCATACAAGGAACAGTGGCTGATATAGGGAGAGCCTCCATCACTATTTTGTAAAATATCTGCAAAATAGTGATACATTTTGAGAAATATTCCAGCAAAGCTTCTTCAGTAAGTACCAGTCCACAGTTCTTGACTGGTGGGGAAGGTGGTATTCTCATAGGATGGCCCATACAGATTTCATGGGAGCTTAGTTTGCATGCTCATTAAAGCCAGAGGCAAAGCATCTGTCCTTTTCAATCCTGTCTTTCTACAGATTTTGCTAATTGTGATTTTAACAGTCTGGTTAGACCTTTCAACAAGACCAGATGACGGTGGATGGTGGGGAAAATGTAACTGCAAAGAAATTTAAACACTACAAATCTTTTGAAAAATTTCAGCAGTAAAATGGGCACCTTTGTCTGAGTTAATAGTATGAGCTACCCCAAACCTTGGAAAAAATTCTTTGAACAGTTTCTTTACTGTTGTTTCTGCCTCATACTTGGCACATATATAAGCTTCCCCCTATACAGAAAAGACACATACAATGACTAGTATGTATTGGAATGTAGCATACTGTGACAACTGAACAAAATTCAGTTAAATGTTTACAAAGTGTCCCGAGGCTGGGGGTAATACAGAAGATTTGCTTTTCACAGGTGGCGCAATATCATGCAACAAACAGATCTCACAATTATTTACATAATGAATAACAAGCGACTGATAAAGAGGGGCAAACCAGTCTTGCTGAATAAGATTAAGAAGTCCATGCTTACCAATATGATTTGGTCTATGCTGTTGCCAACCAAGGTAGTATGGCCAAAGGTGCTACTATCCTCCCTTCAGGGTGTACCCATAATAGATTGTTTTGTCTTTTACAACAAACACTGATCTACCTCATTTTTTTCCTGACAGAACAAAGTAGCAGGTTTCTTATAATCTGGTAGTCCTAAGGCTGAGGCTGTAGCCATGGCTTGTTTTAACAAAGTAAAAGCATTTTCTTCCTTTTCTTTAAAGATCAACTGCTCTGATGTGTCTTATTTAAGCATGTCAGTCAAGGATCTTGCGATTTCTGTGTAATTTGGTTTTCACTGCCTTACAGTATCCATCCAAACCTAGAAAAGCTCATAGCTGCTCCTGAGTGACAGGACATGGTGTTATTATAAAGCTTCGACAGTTGAAAGCAGGAGATGCGTCTGTCCATGTGAGATTGTGTCCTAAGTGCTGTACTTTAGGTGACCATAACAGAAGTTTTTCTTTTCATTCTTTGTATCCCTTTTTTTGCTAATTCAGTCAGTAAATGTATGGTGTCCTGCTAGTAATATGTTAGTGCATCTGAAGCAATAAGTGAATCACCCACATACTACACCAATATAGATTTGCATGGAAACTGGATTTCTTCAAGGTCCTGGTTTAAAATGTGTGAAAAGATGAGGGACTGTTATCAAACCCTTTTGGCAGTCATTGCCACATATATTAAATCCCCCCATATATAAAGGCAAGTAAATACTGACTATCAGGATGAATAAGAATAGAAAAGAAAGCTGAACATAAATCTACCACATAAAAGTAAGTAGCCAAAGATGGTATGCAGCTTAATATATTTGCCAGATTTGACAACACAGGATATGAAAGGATGACAACCTGATTTACTGCTCCTAAGTCCTGTACAAGTGTATATGTATCCCTGCCTGGCTTTTTAAGTGGGAGAATGGGAGTATTACAGCAACTGCTTGTCTGTGCTATAATTACCTGTTGGAACACTTATTCAGTCAGAGGTTTGATTCACTGTTCTGCTTCAGGTTTTAAAGGATACTGTACTATGTGAGGAAGTGGCTTTGTAGGAACTACACATTTCCATTGGTTTAGCAGATTTTAACAGAATGTTCTGCCTACAAAATATCAGGAACCCAATGTAGCAGTTTGTCGTCTGCACTTGAACATAACTTTTCTGTCCTTTCTTCTGTAATGCTGAGTACCGCAGTCACTTCTTCTTTGGATTCATTTGATGCATCTAAATAAATATCTGCAGTACAAAAAGTAGTACATCCTAATTTACAAAGCAGATCCCTGCCCATTAAATTTGCTGGAGCTGAAGTTTAATAACAAGGCATGCTTATTTGCATCTGGCCCTAAAGAAATTAGAATAGGTTTAGATACAGGACAAACAGTAGGAGTGTTGGTAACACCCCATACTGGAATGTTCTTCTAGATTTACTTGCATTAATGGCCGTATATGTACTTCATCCTTCCACCCCACCCCCACCCCCCAAGTGTTGTCAGTACATTCCTCCTGACATTTGTTGCCACTCGGGGTGGAGGTAATAGAGAAACATTGGATGGATTTTGATTTTGCCATTGCTGCATTTGCTGCTGTTGCTTTGCAAATTTGGGGATTCCCCTTTCCAATGTCCCATTAGCTCACAATTGTGACAAACACCCCCCTCCTGGCTTGATTTTGTTAAACATTTGTCACTCTTTGTCTATGCTGCCTATCTTGACTACCCCTACCCCTGACTCTACCTCTTCTTTCAAAACTCTGCAATTGCTCAGGTTTATCCCGTGCATCTCTTCTCTTTTTATCTACTTGATCCATGTAGTGTCTGCAAAAAAGTTCCTCACCAAAAGGATAAAGGGACACCAAAATCTGTCATATGCTGCCAGATTGAAGAAACTCCAGCTCTATTCAGTCGCATACCGTCTGCTCAGAGGTGACATGTGCCTGACATACAAGGCCATGTCCAACCCGGAATTAATGGACATGCTCCACCTCAAAAAATCCAAATCCACCAAAACCACTAGAGCAAGCGACTTAAACCTTAGCACGGATATAAATAGGACGTGCTGGAGGGATAGATTTATCACTCAGAGACTCCCTATGCTGTGGAATAAAATCCCGGTCCATGTGAGGCAGAGCACCTCGCTGGCTCTGTTCAAGAGAAATCTTGACCTGTGGATTGGAGATCGTATGTTTACCCCGGGAATCATCTCTGTGTCACTGCTGGACAGAGGCACAACAAACTAATGGGCACAGTATTTTTTCATATAAGGGGTGGCATAAGCCACAAAAATTTGGGCTAGGCTTATAAATGCCTTAGGGCAGATAGCCTAGTATAAACCTATGAACCTATCTCCTTAACTACTCAGCCATCTCATCTGCAGTGATGAAAGCATTTTACTACTAATATTACTGTACCCTTTCAATAGTGTTTACTGCTCACAAAATAATTACACTTGTTTGGCTTGTGCTTTTTTAGTGGATTTCTCAGAAAATGCTTTGTCTAGAATGTAAGGATGCATCTAGCTTACTGAAGGTATGATGTAATGTGTGGATTTGAATATGCATATTTTATGGTAATTGTGTCCCTGATTACCCCTGATTTTAAGGTATTTTGTCCCAGATTCTCTTATTTAGTGGTTCAGAGGTATGAAGATTTATTAATGTCATCTAAGAGAGGGAAGTGCGACTGTGGTAGGCAGATACCTTATAAGGACCTCCACTCCCAGTGCTTATTTTGTCATAAGTTCTTTGTTCCTAAAGCTCATCGTATTCAACTTTCTTTGTTAAACACAAACTCAACATCTGAAGCACCTTGCATTAATCAAAATGTCAGAATCCCTGGTCTCTGATATCCTGCTCACAGAAAATTGAACCTTCTGCTGCCCAGTCTTTGTATACACCTGTTGAGATGCTGTAGGAATCCACGGTATGTCTGACTCCTTTTCAGTCACCCATTACCATGACTCGGCAAGAGGCCGATATGGTGTCCGACTCTCACATGTCAAGTGAGACTGCTCATACCAATATGGTTACGAAAAGAGAATCAAGCTTGATCATTTCAGAGGCACCAGAGGATATTCACAAAATCCCAGTGAAGGAGGAGGTGCCCAGAACATTAAGTAAGGTTTGTTAGCCTTCTGATCAACAGTGTTTCTTGAGGGCAGACGTCATCCCTAAGGAAAAGAAACAGAAAACTAAAAATGTTTTTCCAATTCAAACTATCAGGAAAAGAAATGTGTGGAGTTCTCACAAGACCTGTATAAGACAATCTTTGGTATGAACCCCCCTTTATTTCTTCCTACTCCTTCACTTTCTGTTCCCTGTCATAAGAGACAGCATGAATCTTCATCTCAGGAGCATCCATTTTCCTGGTCAGCTTGTTTCTGATGATGAGGCTGCCTCTTCCCCTGACTCTCCCATTTTTTTATTTTAACATCTTTATTGAATTGTTAATAAGATATAGGCAAACATACATTTATATAAAAGAAAACAAACCGTGTTACAAACATACAAACATCTGTTCTACTCAAATACTCCCTATCAGGAACTACTATCCTATAAACTATTTCTCTCACTATGACATATCTCCCGAATAGCATCAATTTTCCTGATTGCATTCTTTCATTTTCATGCTTTGTACTACCAATAGTGAAATTCAGAGTTTTGCTATCTATATACCAAGCTTGCTTAAATCAAACTAATGTATGATAAATCTCCTTGATTGTATATATGCCACTGTATAGACATTTTCTGCCGTTTGTGCATTTGTGTTATATTATGACATGGCGCTCTGATTGCATATATGCCACTGTACAGAATTTTTTTTTGTCATTTGTTGCATTTGTGCTGTTATGTTATAGAGCTTTTCTTCCTGGGCCTCTGCTGTAAATGGACGTTGTTCCAGTCGGACGTTCCCAGTAAACAGATGTAAAATAAAATAAAATCACATACATTCTTTTTATACAATTATCATCAGGCCAGCATTATATAAATTGCTCAGTCCCTGCCTTCCCTTAAACCTAATTCCTCCTGTAAAACATTATTCTGCATGTTTTCATAGATTCATCGATTGTTTCTAGGCTAAGAACCCAGGGGGCCTTTCTAATCCTAGCCAAGTTCTCCCAAAAGAATGAAGATACCCTGTATCAAAATAGGACACTGAAGGCCAGGCATTTATAAAGCTACCTTTGTCCATAAGGGACATGGATGCCAGCCCTGGTGTAAATTTCCTGTTCCCCATCCACTGGTCTAGGTTGCCGTTAAACTGGGTAATAGACAACTCAGTTTCACACTGATGGGAAGACTATTCCATAAGAGGGGCAGTTTCTGTGACACACATTTGTCTGTCCAGCATGTTCTGTTTAAGTCACAGACAAAAGTCTGGTCCCAGGACCTCATATTTCTTGTACTGTTTGACTTATAAATATGCAGGAGATTCACAAGTGTGTGGAGTTCCACAATTTCCATTTTTGCTATGTAATTTGATCTAGCCCTTTTCTAAAGAACCACCTTCCAATTATTTTATCTTTGTTACAACATTATGTACTCCAGATAGTTTGTTTAGACATCGATTTATTTCCATTTTCTATACTTTTTGACAGCTTCTGGAATTAAACTTAACAAGGCCTTACTATGTCCAAACAATTCAAATCCTGTATCCCAGCTCAAATAAGTAAGTAAATTATTTTCCTAGTTGCACCCATTTATTCGCCCAGTATTTCTGACAGATGACTGTGTAGGGAATATTTTAAATCTAAGAAACGAAGTAAAGTACCAAACTGCCAGAGCCACGGATGTCAAAACCAAAGTTTTTAATGTTAAATCCACAAGTGAACGCAGAAATCAATCCCAAACACATAAATGCTTGATTACAAAAAATGCGTTTTCGTCTTGTACAAACTGACTTCTTCAGACGAAAACGCATTTTTTGTAATCAAGCGTTTATGTGTTTGGGATTGATTTCTGCGTTCACTTGTGGATTTAATATTCAAAACTTTGGTTTTGACATCCGTGGCTCTGGCAGTTTGGTACTTTACTTCGTTTCCTGGTTTTAGTGTACCAAAGTTCCTTTTTGGATTTCGTGGAATATTTTAAATCTGCCAACTCATTACACTCCCAAAACACGTTCCCATTTACCTCTTCCCATCACACGTCCAACATTTGCCATCTACCTGAGGAAAATTCTTTGAAGTCTGCTTGAGGTATAAAATATACCTATGCAAACGCTTCCAAGCAAAAATCCTAAATTTTCTAGATTTTGTTGCATATTTGGGAACCATACATATGCTCTCCCATTGTTTCCTTTTGAATTGCTTATCTGGTCGCTCTTCCCAATCTTTTCTAAGCACATCTGATTCCTATAGATATAATGCAGTATTTTATATGACTTCCATTTATTCCTTTTTTAACAGCAACTTCTGTTCGAGATTCAACTAAAAACTCCTCCAGATCAGGTCTTTCTGTTAGGATTCTTCAATCCCTTTCTGTTTTCCTGGACTTTGATGTCAATCCCTGATAGGGAAGGCAGTCTCTAGCCTACAGTCCAAATGTCGTCTTAGCCTCTTCTGATTCTGTTAGCTTTCCCTGTGTAGTTATTTGTTCCCAATGTCTTGGTCCCTTTGCAGGTTTTCTTCAATAAATTCCATCCCTCTCTTGCCTATTCTGTGTACCCCTAATTGCAGTCATCCATATTGAAAGAATGTCCTTTCCACATTCTCATGTTGGCATAGTTCTTTGAATACTTTCTGATCCTTTATGCATATAATATTCTGTATGGCTGCTGTTTTCCTTAAGGATTTTCACCTAAAATCCCACCATCTCTCTCTATCTTTTTGTCCCTGTCTTTCGGTCCTTATTTCTTGAATTCCCCACCATGTTTTGACATCCCTTTCTACTTTAAATTATAGCTTTTTACTTGTGTTAGGTATATGAGCCTTAACTGTGTGGCTCTAAAATATATTCTTCAAAGTCGGTAGTCCTAAACAACCTTGTTTTATTGGAAGGAAGAACTTATCCCACTTGATCCTTGCCCTCTTCCCCTCTCAGATGAAATCCCTCAATTCTTTATTAATTACTGTCCGCAACATCTCCTTGCCCTGATGGTGATACTAAAGCTGAAATGATGCAATATTTTGATTGTGAATCCCAACAGGTATTACCCTTGGTCTCAAAAAATCTTCTGTAACTTCCTCCCAGGACCTGTTTTTTGTGGGTTGCAGACTGGATATCTGGCTGATGACTGCCTTTCTTCCCCAAGAAGAGAGTTCAGTCCATCTCTGCCTTCTTCCAGTCCCTTCTTCCCTTTCAGTCTATTTCTGCAAGGGAGATTCTAAGAATCTTGACATACATGGCAGCAATCATTCTTCAAGTTATAAAGACATATCTGTCTGTACAGGTGGTTTATAATTCATTCAAAGACAAAGTTCTCACAGATTCTCTAAGCAGGTCCATGGAAGACCCTCACTAATTGATGCTAAACAGGGAGGTTTGTCCACACGTGGGGTAGTCTTCAAACACATCTCTCTGCTCCACTCAGAACAGACATATAGCGCAAGCTGTTTTCCTCTAGGACTTCTCTCCAGATTTGGAGGATGGATGCCATGTGTGTCTGCTGGAAGGGGAAATACCTCTTCCCTATCCCTGTAATAAATAGGACCTGCTAGAGAGACAAGAATGTATCCCATAGACTACCCCATCTCTGGAACAGGCTCTCTGTCCATGTGAAGCAGAGTGCCTGCTAACCAAATTCAAGTCCAACTTGGACATCTGGATGGGGAACAGGAAATTCATCCTTGGCTTGGCACTTATGACTGTAATGGACGCAGGCAGCCTGTAAATGGTTAATTTCCCATACCCCTGCCTTTAAATTTTTCTATCTCCCAAGCCCCTGCTTACACTTATCAAGGTTACCAGAAGTTGTCAGAGATTTGGAATGCATGGCTCTGCTTAAAAAGGCCCTTGTGGCTGTTTGTGTAGTAAACACCTATGGAACTATAATCCCAAAGGTTCTACTGAAGACCCAACAGAACAGACCAGAATTATTGCCTGAGACTCCTATCTGACCCAGGTAGCACTGGTTCCCCCTTCTTCAGCTAGCCAGGAGCCATCCACTACAAGTTACCCCACAAAGCTGACCTACTGACCTGGAAAAAAGGTCTTTCTGCTTCATCCCAATGTACGCGCTCTCAATCTGACATCATAGATTATAGAATTTTGATCCCTTTCGGGCATTAGTTTTTTGAGGAAGGTGTTCCTTGTGCAAAAGTGATCTAAGGAAGGACTTAGTGCAGTTGTGTAAGAAAGTAACATAACAGTAGCTGTCCTACTGACCACTGTGGCAGTATTGCATCCCTTCCCCCTTGCTTTTCCTCCTGTGGACCAAGGAGGAAACGGGTCCTTCTCCCCTCCTTTTGGCTGACCTTATTTTTTCTCCTGGCTTTACATAGTCTGCTTCTGCATCCACTTATGTACCCCTACGCCCATGGCTTAGGTCATTTGCTGGACGTAATAGTGTATGGAAGGGATGCCAGGTTACCCCTGGGAAATAACCCAATAGTATTGCAATACTGCAGCATTGATCATTAGGGCATCTACTGTTATGGTAAGTTCTTACACAAGTGTACTTTCTTCATGAATTTGGCAGAATAAAACCTGGTGCCAGAGACATTGAAGATCTTCCTGAAGGATGCACTGGATGTGCAGCTTTGTAAGATGTTCGTGTCTCAGTACAAAGTAAATCACATGAAAGTTTCTATGCAGACCTGGCACTAACAGAGATTATGATGGCTTGGATGTTCATAAAGGCCATAGGCTGCAGTGTCAGTTTTCATCCTGTTGGTGCTTCTGGCAAAGCTACTCATGTAAAACACCCAGAGGTACCTAATAAACCTGTGAGAACAGCATTGTTACCCATTGGACAAGATGCTGGCTTTTTTTTTTCTGACCGTCCGGCAAGAGTTTACCTAGTGAGATTATTAGATGAAAACTAGTGATTCCTTGTGTGACTGTTTGACCCCCACCATGGATGCCTTGAATCTGTGGTGGGGGGCTGAAACCAACAACCATAGGTGTTTACATGTTCCAGAAGTATTTCAGTTTCTTATACAGTTATTTCCAATGCAGACAAAGCACACACACGGACCCCAAAACAGCCACCATTGCCCACAAGCAGATAGCTTCCTGTCCAGACGCACACGCGTGCGCGCACGCACACACACACACACACACACACACACACACACACACACACACACACACACACACACTCCTCTGCAAACACTTCAGTCCTCTTTCAGCCACACACACACACACACACACACACATACACACACACAGGCACACACTCTCAGAACTCATATGCACAAATCTTTTCGACCATGTATCAAGCTACCATACAGATGCAACTTGCCCTTCTTAACAGTTACCCTCACACAGATTTACACTTGAATGATAACTTTGAAAGACACGACTCCCTTGCCCTAATCTGCCATTTAAAGGAACAAGACAGTTACTGTATAAGATGGATTCCATTGACCTACAGGCATCCATGCTTATGCACTCACACTCTTGATGAGTTTTTAGAGTCGATCAGTGTACATTGTCAACAAGAGTGAACTTTTGATGAGTCAATTACAGTCACCCAGCATTTGACTGTCAGGTATTTGACATGGAGGACAACACCAGGTAATTGTTCAGATTTTCATAGCCCCCAAACACACCCACACACACCTGGATGGAAATATGTGATGTTATGTGATCCTATCTCGCCTACATTCTGACTGATGGGTTCGGAGCCGATCCTCGGCTCCGACTCGGCACGCTTATGCCAAAGAGCGAAGTCTCTTATTGGCTGAGCTTACTATATCCCAGGATGCACCGCTACCAGTCCCCCAGATTTCGTTTGCCGCTAACAAGCAAAGACGTGGTCTCGAGCTGGCTGAGCTAAGTAGTGCTTTTTCACTTACTTTCCTGTCAGGAATTTCCTAATTCTTCAACAAAAAGCTGTTTTAACAGCTATCTTGTGTTTTTGTGTTTGAGTGAGCATTTTCTGTAAAGTTTTTGTGTAGTGAATGCGTTTTTTTCTGACCAGAGGTCCCCTTTGAGTTTAAGGGCCCTTCCCCTGTCAGTCCGTTGTTGTTTTAGTCCCTTTTTACTTAGGGGTTTTTGGACCCCTTTGGTTATTCTTGTCTATTTGTGACCGCCTTTGTTTAAAAAAAAAAAAAAAAAAAAAAGTAAAGTAGAAGAAATTTTTCTGTCATTGTTAGTGTGTTTGGTTTTGGCTAGTTACACTAATTGGTTGCCATTATGTCACAGGCTCCTAGGCCTTCAGGATTTAAAAAGTGCACTAAGTGCAGTTTCAAGATGTCAATCACAGATGACCACTCTCTCTGTGTGTACTGTTTGGGCGCCAAACATTTGCAGGAGTCCTGTAGCGTGTGCCACGCGTTTTCCTCGAGGGTCCTCCAAGAGAGGAAAAATAAACTTATATTAAAAGGCCTTATTAAACCCTCTTTTGAAGAGGCATTAGCTTCCTCTCCTTCTCCTGCTAAAAAGAAAAGGGCGTCGGCTCCGACCAGTCCGTCGGAACCGACCGCCAAAAGACATAGGCAGGCTTCTTCTTCGGCTGCACGGACTTCGGAGCCGAGGCCGGAACGGTCTGCCTCGATGCCTCCAGCCTCGACTCCTCTGGGTTCTGAGCCGATGGCTGGGGCATCGAGAGGCGGGTCACCTTCATCGGCTCCACTGATCTCGGAGCCGATGAAGGTTGTCCGCTCAGACACTTACTCCTCGGCGCAAGCCCTCGCACCGATGGAAATTGGTTTGGACACTCCTTCGGCGCCGATAATTGTCGAGTCGATTCGGTGCCGGTCCCCTAGTCCCTTGGAGCCGTTGGAAAGGCCTACTCGGACCCATTCGGTCTCTTCCAGGTCATCAAGGATGTCAGATTCGGACATAGACAGGGTGCTCCAAAGACTTTTCCAGTCCCCAGTCTTTCAGAAATTTGTTTCGGCTCCGACCCAATTGGCTTCGGAGCCGATAGCCCATTCCATTGCCATTCCTCCTCCGACCGCCGCTCCGTCGGAGCAGGTGCTGATGGAGCCAGTGGAGATCCTAGGGTCGGCTCCGACCCTTACTCCAACCCCGGCCTTCGGGTCCGAGTTTAGCACACGGACTTCTTCGGCCGGACCCGGGTGACGTTTGGGACCAATGCTGTCGGTTCCAAGCCTCCCTCTCGGTGCTTCGCCGCGGGACTTCCGTCTGCTATCATGGCTCGAGACTGGACCCTCCCAGGATTCTGGGGTCCTGCCTTCAGAGCTATGAGGAGTGCCTTGGCCAAGTCTTCTTCGGCCATCTCTACGGCTTTACCGGCACCTTCCCTGGGCATGGAGACTGGGTCTTTGGCAGTTCCCTGTCTCTAGGCAGCGGAGCCCGGGCCTGAGGTTACCCCACTGGGGTTCCCTCCTCCTGAGGGTCTTTCGAGTTGTCTTCGGAGGAGCCCCAAGGAAGAGATCGTGCAAGAGGAAGCACGTGGACTCCCCGATGAGTCTCTTACATCGACACTGATCTTGATGATGCGGAGGGGTCCCCAAAGTCGCCCTCGGATGATGTCTCATTTGCAGACATTCTAGAGATCCTCAAGCAACGAGGCGGCTGGAATTCCAAACCCCCCTCCGCTGATGAGTCGGTGTTCCTCAAGGCCTTTGGGGCTCAGCCCTCCGCCTCCTGGGTGTCTCCGCCTTCGACGAGCTCCTGGATTTGGTTTGTCGGAGGGCGTGGGAACATCCAGATACTGTGGAACCAGTGCCTTCTCGCCCTAACAAATTTTTGTCTGCTCCACCCGAGAAGGAGTTCTTAATGAAAGGCGTGGCTGTAGATGCCATGGTGGTGGCATCTGCTACCCAGCAGGACGTGGCAGAGGCTTCAACGTCCGTCCATCCTCCTAATAAGGAGTCTAGGAGCATGGACCGCACGGGAAGCGCACCCTGACTTCAGCGGCCTTTACTCTGAGGTCCCTGAATTATTTGGCACATTTCACCAGATTACAGAGGGATCTGGTCAAGGAGCTCTCAGACTCCCTCTCAGGTAACCTACCTGAGCAGCTAGCCCAGTCGGTTAGCTCTCAGTTGGCTATCCTTACCTCGATTTATAACTCGTCCATGAGGCTCATTTCATATGCGGCGAAGGGCGGGCAGAGCGGCAGGCACAAGCGTGGCTCACGGAGGCAAGCCTGGCTCCGTTTGTGTCATTTCTGGAGGCCTTCAAGTCTTCCTTTGCCGACGCTCCCTTTGATGGGTCCTCTTTGTTTGGACCCAAGGTAAAGACACTCTTACCCGCTGTGAGCAGGAGGGAAAGACTTTATCTGCTGTAGGAGCACGTTATTCCACTCCCTTTCGGCCTTATCCCAAGGCTAAAAGAGGAGGGAAGATGTGGTTCCGCAAATCACAGAAATTCTTTCCTCAACAGCAGGAAGATTCCCCATCCAGAGGCAGAGGACGGGGAAATTTTTCTGGGAGACGCCGTCCCAGAGGCGGCAGAGGCCCCCGCAACACTGGAGACCGCGAGTCCTTTCATGGCTCTTCAGCCTCCCACACTCCATGAGGGATTGCCCGGCTGTGCTGCTCCGGAGCCAGTTGGGTGCCATTTTGCCAAGCACCTAAAAGCCTGGGAGGCTATTACTCAGGACAGATGGGTGCTTTGGATTATTGCCGGAGGTTACACCATTCCCTTCACACACTCACCCCCACCGTCCAAAAAAATCCCGGACCCACCACCCAGTCAAAGGGAAATTGCAGCCGTAGAAGCTTCAAAGCTGCTAGAATAAGGAGTCATCCAACCCGTCCCCACAGACCAGATCGGATCCGGAAATTACTCAAGGTTATTTTTAGTGCCAAAAAAGACAGGGGACCTGAGACCCATTTTGGATCTCAGCAAACTAAACCAGTCCGTCATGAAGTCCAAATTCCGAATGGTCACTTTACAATCCATTCTCCCATTGTTGGAGAAAGATGTTTGGATGTGCTCCATAGATCTCAAGGACGCCTATTATCACATACCGATACATCAGGCGTCCAGGAGGTATCTGCGCTTCAGCCTGGGAGACAGTCATTTCCAATTTTGTGCACTGCCCTTTGGTCTCACCACAGCCCCCAGGGTGTTCACCAAGTGTTTGGCAGTAGTGACTGCTCACCTGAGGAGTCTCGGATTCCAAGTGTTTCCCTATCTGGACGACTGGCTCCTGACTGCCACCACCAGGCATCTACTACTAGAGAACCTACAAGCCACCATCTTCCTGGGTGTTTCCCTGGGAATTACATTCAACTGGTCAAAGTCTGTCTTGCTGCCTTCTCAGCGCATAAAATTCATAGGAGCAGAGATAGACTCAAAATTAATGCGGATCTTCCTTCCTACCGAAAGGATACAAACATTACAAAATCAGGTCCGAGCCCTGCTTCTAAGATCCAAAGCCCCAGCCAGGATGGTCCTGCAACTTCTAGGTTCAATGTCTGCCACGGTTCTCCTAGTTCCTCTGGCAAGGTTGCACATGAGGATTCTCCAGTGGCTATTATCGACACAATGGTCTTTTCAAGATCTCCCCCTCAATCATCACATACTGATTACAGAAACATGCAAACGGGACCTCCGCTGGTGGCTTCTGCCATCCAATCTGAATCAGGAAGACCCTTTGTTATACCCCCTCCGTGGCCACCTTGACTACGGATGCCTCCCAGACGGGGCATTGTCTGGGCAGGTCAGTTCAAGGTTCTTGGCTTCCCAACGAAACATATCTCCATATCAATGTGTTGGAAATGAGGGCTGTACTTCTGTCCTTACAAGCCCTCCACAAGTTTCTCCCTCAAGGCATTATCGCCATCCACACAGACAACATGTCGGTAGTCTGGTATCTAAACAAACAAGGAGGGACCAGATCTTACCCCCTTTGCAGAGAGGCCATGAGGGTGTGGGAATGGGCAGTGGCTACCAAGCTTCCTGGTAGCGACCCACATTCCAGGCAAATCCAATGTATTGGCAGACAGACTGAGCAGGACTATTCTCTCTCCTCACGAGTGGTCTCTGAACGAAACAGTAGCAGCTCAGATTTTCAAAAGATGTGGGATTCCGTGCTGCGACCTGTTTGCAACACCACGAAACACGGTGCAAAGGTTCTTTTCCTTGACCCAAGGGGAGACAGCTACGGATGCTCTAGTCCAACCTTGGCCAACAGGACTGCTTTATGCTTTTCCTCCGATTCCACTCCTCCCCAAAGTCATCCAGAAAGCTTCTCAATTGGGGTCCACAATGATTCTAATTGCTCCGTACTGGCCTCGTCAGGTATGGTTCCCCTACCTACAGAAATATGCTCTGGACGGTCCTTGGTTCTTGGACCTAATTCCGGACCTTCTGGTTCATCAGTCGGGACAACAGCACCAGTCCCTTCACACTTTGAAATTAACAGCTTGGCTCCTCCACTTCCGACTATAGTCAGAAATCACACCTTGGACCCGGAAGTTATTCACATTTTATCTTCAGCCCACAAACCCACCACTAAGAAGTTGTATCACAGTAAGTGGAAGAGGTTTGCTATCTGGGCTCAACTTAGAGGATTAGACCCTATTACTGCCCCGATACCAGAGGTCTTGAAATTTTTAACATCCTTGTTTAATCAAGGATCTTCAGTCTCTACTATTAAAGTTCAATTAGCAGCTATCTCCAAATTTCACGATTCCACAGACCCACCGTTGATGAGCAGCAGATTATGTAAAACTTTCATGAAAGGTGCTGTGCTTTTAAGACCCCCAGTTTTTCATCCTGCGCCTCCGTGGGATCTTGATTTGGTACTTCGTGCCTTAACATCTTCCCCCTTTGAACCGGCTGCTACATGTGAGTTGAAATATCTGTCTTGGAAAACTGCCTTCTTAATTGCAATTACCTCTGCAAGAAGAGTTTCAGAACTTCAAGCCCTATCTATAAAACCACCATACTTGATTTTTCACAAGGATAGAGTATCACTTAGACCTAATCCATCTTTTGTTCCAAAAGTTTGCTCTAATCTCTGTCTCCAACAATCTTTAGAGCTACCAGTTTTCTTTCCAAAATTTTCAAACAAAGCGGAATACACCTTCCATACATTGGATGTTCACAGGCAATTGCGCTTCTATCTAGATCGGACTCAGCAAAGTCGGAAAACAGATCAATTGTTTGTGTCCTTTTCAGATAATAAATTGGGTAAATCCATCACTAAAGCTACTATTGCCAAATGGATCAGAGATTGCATAACTCAAGCTTATTCCTCTTCAAATAAGCAACTTACAACATCTGTCAAAGCTCACTCTACTAGAGCTATGGCTACCTCTATTGCATTCCATTCCAAGCTCGCTATTTCGGAAATTTGTGCTGCGGCTACTTGGTCCAACCCGCACACTTTCATTTCCCACTATAAATTGGATGTGGCATCTAAAGGACGAGCATCATTTGGTTCCACGGTACTCAGGAGTGTTTTCCAGTGAGCCACCCAGGATTTAGGTGCTAGGGACGCTGTCCCATCAGTCAGAATGTAGGCGAGATAGGATCACATAACATCTTTTAGTTATGTATTCACCATAACTTCAGATGTTTGGGATCCATCTCGCCTACATTCCTAATACCCACCCTCCTTCCCCCTGCCTTGGAGATCAGAAGAGATTGAACGGTTTGGGTTCTACTGTTTTTTATCTTGTATCATCTGTCAATGTTATATAAGCAGTGCATGCGTGTGTGCATGTATGCGGACAAACTAGATCTGGGGGACTGGTAGCGGTGCATCCTGGGATATAGTAAGCTCAGCCAATAAGAGACTTCGCTCTTTGGCATAAGCGTGCCGAGTCGGAGCCGAGGATCGGCTCCGAACCCATCAGTCAGAATGTAGGCGAGATGGATCCCAAACATCTGAAGTTATGGTGAGTACATAACTAAAAGTTTTCACATACACACAGACTTGTATTTGGAACATATTTTCGAAGTGTAGGCATAGCTACCGTATGCATTCAATTTTTCACTTATGTCACTAATTGAATGCACTAGGTTTTGATGTGGCTGTGTTTCCTATCTTCTCCTTGCCGATGGTGCTGTTACATCATAGTCCTTGAGATTAAGTTATGGTGAGTACATAACTAAAAGTTTTCACATACACACAGACTTGTATTTGGAACATATTTTCGAAGTGTAGGCATAGCTACCGTATGCATTCAATTTTTCACTTATGTCACTAATTGAATGCACTAGGTTTTGATGTGGCTGTGTTTCCTATCTTCTCCTTGCCGATGGTGCTGTTACATCATAATCCTTGAGATTCTAAACCTTGTGTGATGTTATACAACACATAATTGTGCTTTTGCAGCCATCAGATGTAGCTTGGAGCAAACAGAATACCACTGCTGTGGCACACAGCTGAAGCTGAGCATAAGAGGAGACTTAAGACATTCTCATATTCTGTTTTGTCTTGCCCTTTTATGCTTTTGTCTGTCTGTTTTGTTAGTCTCTACTTTGCCGTGGTTGTAAGAGTATACTGTATCATCTAACAGACACCAGTGTAATATTGAGCTAGTCTGGAAAGCATGCATTGGAGCAGAGCTATAAGTGGCATCATGTGTGCTACTTGGATGTTAGCCACACACAATTCCTAGTGTACCTGTGGTAGTCACATGCCACTTGCATATTTATGCAGCAGAACCATAGGTACTGAAATAAGCAGTAGCATCCTTATTGCTGGGAAAATAGTAGGGCATATAGCTGTAGTCTGTGACACCAATGACCCTAGGAACATCTGCAATCCACACAAAATTGTAGCCTGATACTAGAATATATGTACACAGTCCTCTGGATGAGGGATTGTGTAGTCCAAGACATGCTGTAAAATCTTGTTTGCGGAGACTTGAGAAAATATCTTGCCATTTCGTTTGGGCCACATTGGAAGCTTACATTTGTTAGTATGATGTCTTTCTTTTTATTCCTTTTAGTACTGGATGGTAACGAGTGATATAGGCTTCTGTGTTGCCTCAAAAGAATTGTGATCAGGGGTTTTGTCAGCCATGTGACATTAGACCAGTTGATTGTGAATGGTAAAGACAATATACTGCAACCAGATGTAGCATTGTATACTGTAATGCCTGACTTCTCAATGTTTTCATCCTTGTGAGGTGCACCCCCACTGCAAGCAGCCCCATGACAATGAAGGGTGTCTGGTTAACTTAGAAATGCATGTAGACCTCTGTAACTGTAATGCAGTGCCATCCTCTGCTGCAGTTTGCAAGTTATGATGTGTTTGAACAGTGTTTCTGTTTGGCACAATTGCGATTGATGCTCACACTACTTAGTTCTGCAGTTTAGTTCTTGGCTGAGGTGTCTTACGTGCAGAGTGTGTATGCTCTCCCTGCAGCCTTATGGGTTTTTGCCAAGTGTTATAGTTTTGGTCTGTATCCCAAGTTCATGGCTAGGTGACTTGGCAGTTCTGCTCTCAGTTGTGAATGCCTGAATGTCATGTATAAGTAAGTGCATGTCTGGCTCCCTGTTAAAATGCAGCCAGTTGTAATGGCAAGTGCATTGGGGAAAAAAATGCAGGGGAACGGGGAATCTCTAACACTGATCTTCTCCTTTAAACTTAATTTTTGTGGTGATAATCTCCTATGTACCCCTCCACCCAAACTTGTGTGTGTGTGTCTATAAATATATATATATATATATATATATATATATATATATATATATATATATATATATATATATGTTCTTCATGTTTCACTGTTGCAGTCATTACATGTGGATAATCTGCTGGCAGTTTGCCCTCAGTCGGCCTGAATAACAAAGTCATGGGTCCTGCGTCGGTTGCTGTCTCCTCTTCCATGACGTCAGGTCATCAGGGGTATAAAACATGCAGCTGATGCCATTTTATTCAGTCTTTCTTGCCGCGTGGTGCCTGAAGCAGAAGCAGTTCACAAGTACCGGTTGGTCAACTCCTGAAATTTTCGCATTCGAGTTTCAGAACCGAAGTCTTCAACTAAAGCTAAGTACCCCATTTGGGAAACTTTTTCTTGCTCCTTACCGATGTCAGTAAAAGTTAATAATTGCATTACTTGTGGGAAGCAAATACCCCATAAGGATTTTCATTTGTACTGTATTCCTTGCCTAGGCCCAGATCATAATGTGCCTTGCTGTCGCTTTTGTGCTAGATTTAACCAACGCACTATTAAGCATCGGTATATTTTTGCTTCAAAATATTTTGGATCCAGATTTAATTACCCTGAAATGTCATCGGTTAGCAATCCGACTACCAGAATTCAAAAAAAACGCAAAGAAAAAGACAGACAGTCGAGGTCCAAAACCGACGACGAAGCTTCTCCTAAGCCAGTTGTCGGTTCGCCGGTGCTTTCGCAGCCCCTGATACCTGCTACTTTTGAGTCGCAGACCTCTACCGTGACCAATGCGGAGTCTGGTATGCTGCGAGATTCTCAGAGTATTGAACCCGCGGATGTCTCTCCCTTGGATGGGTCTGGAGCAGCTGAGCAGGCACCAGCTTCTGAGGGTGTTTTCAGGCCTCAACATTTTTATATAAAACCGACGCCAGCTTCAAAAACAAGATCAAAAACATCTTCTAAGTCTAAAAAAACGATGCATGAGCCACGTGCTCAGGCCCCTAAAAAACAGATGATCAAAATGGCTGAGGACTTAATTACCTTGATCAGGGGTTCCCAACTGATCAGGGGTTCCCAACCCCCCCCTGCTAAGAGGCCTAGGCAAGACACTGATTATGAATCTTCAGATCAGGTTTCCATTTCTTCTGATTCCTCTTCTGATCAGGAATTTTCTATTCCACCCTATGAGGATTCAGATGCAGAAGAATCCATCCCATCTGCATCTCCTCCTGAGGATTATTCTTTTGGAGAAACCTTGCATACTTTAAGGGAACATTTTCATAGGGAGAGACAGGATTTCTCTGAATCAAAAAAGAGGCTTAGGGATTTCCTTCTTCTCCCTCAGCATAGGCCTTTGGCAGTACCTCCTGTATTAGACATTGTTGATGATGTGTTTTCGGAATCGAGCATGGCTCCTGATTCCATACCTCTGGCTCCTAGTAAGCCAGACAGATATTACAGGGTTCCTGACTCCCACAAATTTCTATTCAAAAATCCTGCTGCTGATCCTGAGACTATCTCACAGGGTTCCAAAGGTGTAAAGGCCTCTACAGCCAAAAATCCTACCCCTCTGATAGAGATTCCAGGGTGCTGGATAGATGGGGAAAGAAGGTTTATACGTCTGCAACCTTGGCAATTAGGGCCTTAAACTGCCAATTTCATATGCTTAAATATCAACAGCATATTATGAACTTATTGAAACAGAAAATGATGTTGATTTCTGATTGTGTGGAAAAATAACGAATTACAAGAATTATTGCATGGAGCAGGACAGGTTGGAAAGCATACTTTGCAATGCGGTTTTGATTCCTTGGAGGCCTCTTGCAGGGCTGCAGTTACTGGATCTGTGATTAGGAGGCATGCCTGGCTCAAGGAGCAAAATCTGCCTGATCATGTTAAAGCTAAATTGTTGGATGCCCCTTTACAGCATGATACTCTGTTTGGTAATAAGGCAGAATAGGTTTTAAAGAAAATGGAAGACAAAGCTAAATCTATGCAAACTCTAAAATATTTCTTACAAGTGCAGCCAACCCAGGTTCAGTAGGCACTGGCCTACTAAAAACTGGTCCTGCCCTGTGTCCAACAGAGCCTCTCAAGGCAAGTCCTGGCACTCAAAAGGCTCTAGATACCAATCACAGGATTCTTACAGGTCAAAGCAGTGGGGTGCCTCCACCTCCAAATCTGGAGGAAACAAAGCACAACCCTACAGTAAGCAGTCGCAATGACTTCCCTCTACCTTAACCAAGCACTTATCTTTTGGCAGCCCCCTTGGGGGGAAAATTAGCACTTCATGCTCAAAATTGGCAGTTAATTACCCAGGACAAGTGGGTATTAAACATAGTATCCCAGGGGTACAGATTTAATTTCCATACTTTGCCAGTTCCAAACGGTTAGCCAGATATGCCACAAAATCAATGGGCAGAGGCTCAGAAGCAAGTTATGTCCCTCATGGATATGGGGGCTATTCAACCAGTACCAGAACAGGAAAAAGGACAAGGTTTTTGTTCAAGACTTTTCCTGGTACCCAGAAAAGACCATGCCTGGCATCCAGTACTGGACTTATCGATTTTGAACACATTCCTGGACATTCCAAAATTCAGAATGCTGACTTTACAACAGCTACTGCCTATGCTGGGCAGGAACGCTTGGTTAGTGACTCTAAACTTAAAAGAGGCATAACTGCATATCCTAATAAGGGAATCGTGCAGAATTTACCTCCGCTTCAAGGCAGGTTTTTCACATTACCAATTCTCTGCACCAAACAATATCACTCTGCATGCCACAGATGCACTGCCCTTTGGCTTATCTTCTGCGCCCAGGGTCTTTACAAAGTGCCTGGCACCAGTAATTGCATTTTGCAGACAAAGAAGCATAGAAATTTATCCTTACCTGGATGACTATTTCATTCAAGCAGAGAACAAGGACATTCTTCTTCAACATCTGGCATTTGTAAAAAGGCTACTAACAAGCCTAGGGTACACAATAAACGAAAAGAAATCCCAACTGGTACCCTCTCAAATAATTACATTCCTGGGTGCAAGCTTGAATACAACTGCCCAGATGGGCTTACCTTACGCCAGACAAACAAAGGCAACTGACAACACACTTCAAACAGATGGCAACAAAAACCCAGTTATCTGCAAGACAAATTCTGCAGGCTTTGGGGTTCATGGCATCTTGCATTCTACTAATTCCATATGCAAGACTACATATGAGGAAAATTCAAATTGTACCTAAAAAATTTATAGAGTCAACATTGTCACAGTCTGGAAACAATGATTCCTCTCATTCCCTGCCTACAACAGGAGTTTCTTTGGTGGGCGGAGACATGTCACCAAAACAAGGGACTGTCATTCACTCTACCCCCTGCCACCCAAACCCTACCTACAGATGCATCAGATTATGCTTAGGGGCCCACCTGGCGGGGAGATGCATTCAGGTCATATGGAGCCCAAAACAAATGCATCTGCATATCAACCAGAAAGAGATGCTAGCTGTTCAGAATGCTCTGACAGCCTTCAAGGACTTACTTCATCCAGGACAACTACTGATAAAGACGGACAACACCACGGTTATGTGGTACATAAACAAACAGGGGGGTACACATTTCTACCCCCTTTGCAAACTAGCCATGGCATTGTGGAACACAGCTTTGACTTACCAAGTACATCTTCAAGCTCAAATCCTGCCAGGAAAACAAAATACTCTGGCAGACGACCTAAGAAGAAATCTTATGGACTCGCACAAGTGAAAATTGGATCCACAAATCTTTAGCATGTTAACACAGAAATGGTGGTGCCCAGACATAGATGTATTTGCCTCTGCCCAAAATTATCAACTGGACAAATTCTGCACAAGGACTTATCACAGACAAGCATGGAAAGTGGATGCCCTATCCTTCAGTTGGAAAAAACAGTCTATGCCTTTCCCCCCTCTGCCTCTTCTCTCCAAGGTCTTACTAAAGGTCAGGCAGGAAAAAACAAAAATGATCCTAATTGCTCCGGACTGGCCTCGCTAGCACTGGTACCCAATTCTAAGGAATATGTCTCAACTCCCTCCTTGGTACTTGCCTCAAATACCTCATCTACTGTCTCAGCAGAACAATCACATTCTGCACACTCAGCTCCAAACTCTGAACCTTGCAACATGGTTGATCATTTAATTATTCAAACAACACCTCTCAGTAAATCTGTGATGGATGTCATTTTGGAAGCCAGAAGGCTTAGTACCAGAAAATCTTATGCTGCTAAATGGAAGAGATTCTGTGCTTGGAACCAGGCACAAGGAACAAACACAGCAAAACCAAATATCCCTCAGACTTTACAATACTTGACTGAGATGCTTGACAAGGACCTATCTTTTTCTTCAATAGAAAATCCATGCCTCTGCCATCTCAGCTCATTACAACATGGAGCCTCCCCTCTTTTCTCATCCTCTGCCAAAAATTTAAGGCCTCCCAGAAGATCACCAACTGCTGCATGGGACCTCAATTTTGTGCTGGAAAAACTCACCCTCACCTTGCCTCCTTTTGAACCAGCAGCTACTGCAGATATAAAATTTTTATCTTGGAAAACAGCTTTCCTCTTGGCAATCACTTAAGCAAGAAGGGTTTCAGAACTTCAGGCTCTCATGGCTATGGAGCCTTTTATTACATTTTACCCAGACAGGGTGTCCCTCAGGACCAATCCTTCTTTTATGCCTAAGGTGGTATCCAGCGTGGCTCTTAACCAAACAATTCACCTGCCAACATTTTACCCAAATCCGCAGAACAAGGGGGAGCGGATTCTGCATTCATTGGACATACACAGACAACTAAGATTCTACTTAAACAGGACAAAATCTCTAAGAAAGTCTGAGCAACTAAGGGTGGCATTTGCTTCAGGATCAGAGGGGAAGGCTATATCAAAGCAGACTATTTCTAAGTGGATAAGTCACTGCATTTGTTTCTGCTACTTGCACCATGGTAAACCTGTGCCCAAGGGAATCAGGTCACATTCCACCAGGGCTGCCTCTACCTCAGTAGCCTTTCTCAGAGGAGTTCCAACCAAAGACATTCTAGAAGCTGGTACTTGGAGCTCTGTTCATACCTTCACAAAGCATTATCTTTTGCCTCTCATCTCCAAATCCAGGGCAGGCTTTGCCACTGCAGTTCTGCAGGGCCTTATAGCCGCTCCTAATGCTATTTAGTTCCATCCTCCCATCCATAGCTTTGGGATTCTTCCCAAATGTAATGACTGCAACAGTGAAACACGAAGAACATAGTACAGTTGTGTACACTTACCATAAATGTAGATGTTCGAGTGTATTCACTGTTGCAGTCCGGATTACCCACCCGCCATCCCCCTTTTCTATAACTTCTCTTTCCTTCACTGTATTCTAAAGCCTTTGTGGTGTATTTGCTTTTAGATGAAGGTAAGGTTTATGTTGCTAAAAGTGCATTTACATATATTGCAGTTTATATATATATATATATTTTTTTTTTTTTTTTTTTTTTTGCTCCCCATTTGGGGGGCACCTGACATCTGGGGCAAGAAAAACTGAATAAAATGGCATCAGCTGCATGTTTTATACTCCTGACGACCTGACTTCATGGAAAAGGTGACAGCAACCGACGCAGGACCCAAGGTTGTTTCTTTGAATACTCACTAAACTGGGTCATTGCATTTCAAATGGTTTTAATATATTTATCAGATATAACCAGAATTAGTTGTGCAGTCTTGTATCCACTGGAAATTGGGATATTCTTTAACTCACGTGTGATCGAGAACTGCTGATAAAGTAGGTGTTGGATAATGAATGACTTGTGTTCACATTCTTTGCATTCATGCCCAAGTGCTCAGCTTATACTCTCTGGACTACTGCCCATGCTATTGTGGCATTGTTGTGTGCTTCTTGCCCATTTTTCTGTAAATTACATGCTGCTTGTTGCACATTTTCACTTCATACAATGTTTCTGAATCTTCGTATTGAATACTTTGACTATGTATGTATGTAGTGCTCAGTTCTTCTAATATAGTGTTATTTCTGTACAATAAAGTTAAAATTGTAATGGAATATCAGCTTGTTGGATTATATTGCTTAGATCATGACTGTTTGATTAATGAGGTAAGAAGCAGACTTTGCTTTAAGCCAGTTTGACTTTAATTCAGTGTGGCATTTAATCTTAGCTCACATACCTGGAATTACTTCATCAATTAGCTATAAATAGAAAGGTTTGGTTGTGTAAAAGAGGGCACCAGCAGATCTGACACTAGGCTTGTTGTTTTCTTTCATTGTTGCTAATTTTTGTGCCCTGAAAAGGAAAGGCAGACTTTACTCTTAGCTGTCTCCTGATGCTGATGTTTGGTAATGAAACTAATAATCATTGCAAGCACCGAACTTACATCAGATATGTCCGTATTTTTAATTGCTGCTGCTCCTTGAGGTCTCTACATTACTGATGTCTCTAGTGTATTATAGATGATGGATCTACACATCCATCAAATGTTCCTGTTAAGGAACAGAGCTGTGTATTTCATTAGTGCATTTCTTTTTCATCTTTACATATTTCTTTACCTGGCATAAAGCAGTTAGGCTTTAAGCATGGATGTGATTGACATGCCCTCAGATTTCTGTTTAGCCTTGGGTTCTGATGTATTTTTGGCATCTCTCCTGCAATGAAATCAAACTGAGACAGATAAGAGGAACTGTTGTCTCAGTTCAACCAGTGTTCATTTTATTCTTCTTCAGCCAGGCATGTGGAAGCTAGTGATAAACCCCCTGATTGACAGCAGTAATCAGATCAGTCAACATAATACATCATCTGATGTTGTAAATATTTACTCATTCCTTACTGTAGTTTCTCTTCAAACATTCTTGTTTTTAGTCAGTTTAGCCTTTTCTTACTATCGCCACTTCACTCGCCTCCAAAGAGACCTAATCTCTGAAATGTCTTCCTCTTTGGCGGGGGTACTGCCTGATGAGGTGCGTGACACTGTCGCCTTGCAGCTAGCTACCTTTGAATCTCTCTTGAAGTCCTCGACTCGTTCGATATCTCACACCGAGGGGGCAGCTCGGGCTGCCGCATCAGGCGTTGTCATGAGACGTCATGCTTGGATGCGGTTGTGTGATTTCGCAGACCCCTTTAAATCTTCCTTCGTCAACGCTCCTGTCGACGAATCTGCACTTTTTGGTCCCAAAGTACGAGACACACTAGCATGAAGGGAAAAAGATGGAAAGACCTTGTCTGCTGTGGGCATATGCTTTTCCACCCCCAGAGGTCCTACTCCGGGAACCAGAAGGGAGGAAAAATGTGGTTCAGAAAATCGTAAGGATTTTTTCATGACACTCGTGGTGAGCAATCCCCCCGGCGCAGAGGGGGGCGACACATCTGAAAGATGCCCCTTTCTGGGTAAAGGGGGTCCACGTAACCAGAGCATTGGAGATTCCTTCTCCGGCCAACCCTACCAGCGCTCCTGAGCAGTGGCCCGATTACTTTCCTCTGGAAGTAATCGGGGGTCATTTTTCTCTGCATCTACCAGCCTGGCAACTTATTACTACCGATGTTTGGGTGCAGAGAATAATATCCAGAGGCTACCAGATACCATTCAATTTAACTCCCAGACCCGTCTAACAAATCCCCGATGTACCACAAAATCAGAGGGAAGTACCAGCCTTAGAAATAGAAAAGCTGTTGAGAAAAAGAGTCATCCAACCAGTCCCACTAGAAAGGAGTATTACATGTTAAACTTCCTGTCAAGTCCCCCATAGAACCCTGGGATATGACCTTGGTACTTCAATCTCTCACAGGCCCTCCTTTTGAACCTTTTGATTCATGTGATATAAAGTTTTTGTCATGGAAGACTCTATTTCTAGTAGCACTTAACTCGGCAAGAAGAGTATCTGAGCTGCAGGCCTTGAGTGTCAAAGAGACCTTACTTGAACTTCCACAGGGATAAGGTGTCCCTTCATACTGACCCTTCTTTCTTGGCCAAGAACATTTCTGGATTTTCCATTAACCAATCTACTGACCTGCCGGTTTTCTTCCCTCAGCATTCTAACAGAGGGGAGTACTTTTTGCACACCCTTGATGTGCATCGGCAGCTTCATTGTTGTTTGGACAAGACTAAATCTTTCAGGAAAACAGATCAATTGTTTGTGGCCTTTGCAGGACCCAGATTGGGTAAACCTGTCTCCAAAGTGACTTTATCCTCCTTGATTAGAAACTTCATTACCTTTATCTACCAACAGAATAAGCTATCCTTACCTTTCAGAATAAAGGCTCATTCTACTAGATCAATGGCTACTTCTGTAGCTTTTGATTCCAGAGCCTCTATGGATGATATCTGCGCAGGAGCCACTTGGGCAAGACCTCATACCTTTATCTCTCATTACAAATTGGATTTGGCCTCCAGGGAACGAGGATCTTTTGGTTCTGTGGTGCTCAGGAATATCCTTCCTTAGGCAGTTTGACTTTAATTCAGTGTGTCATTTAGTCTTAGCTCACATACCCGGAATCACTTCATCAATTAGCTTTAAATAGAAAGGTTTGGTAAAAGAGGACTTCAGCAGGTCTGACACTAGGTTTGTTGTTTTCTTTCATTGTTGCTAATTTTTGTGCCCTGAAAAAGAAAGGCAGATTTTACTCTTAGCTGTCTCCTGAAGCTGATGTTTAGTAATGAAGCTCATAATCATTGCAAGCACCGGAGTGTTACATCAGATATGCCAGTATTCTTCACTGCTGTTGCTCCTTGAGGTCTCTACATTACTGATGTCTCTAGTGTATTATAGATGATGTATCAACACACCCATCGAATTTTCCTGTTAAGGAGCAGAGCTGTTTATTTCATTAGTGCATTTCTTTTTCATCTTTACATATTTCTTTACCTGGCATAAATCAGTTAGGCTTTAAGCATGGGTGTGATTGTGATTCTTCTTCAGCCAGGCATGTGGAAGGTAGTGATAAACCCCCTGATTGACAGCAGTAATCAGATCAGTCAACATAATACATTTTAAAGATAAGGAGGGTAGTTCTCAACATAACAAGTCTTCCTCTGACAAACCCAGGATTTCCCCTTGTCTTACATTGTTCCATTACATAAAATTGGCACCTTTTTGGATCTCATTAGCTGCATACCAACCACTACTCTGTCTGTCATCCCTTTCAAAAATTGTAGAAAGATGAATACACTCAAATTCTAAAACACATGCGCAACAATTTACACTTACCCATTAAACACTGTTTCAGACAGGCATAGCTTTGTTCTTTAAACAAAAATAAAGAACAAGTAGCAGTGTTACTTTTTTAAACCTATCCTGATCATTTGAAATTTGTATCGCATACGCTATTCCTCACTAAACTAGCTAAGCTAGGCACAAATTATTATGTTTTACAATGGTTTAAAGGTGATCTCTCAGAGTATCCACCAGAGTAAAGCATATTCATGTTTTCTACCTATACCTGTTTGAGTACCCTAAGGATCTATCCTAGAACCTCTGCTATTTAACATATTTACAAATTAAATGTATATTTCTATAGAAGATACTTGCAGCATTCAGTGTGCATACGGCTCAACATTAGTGTGCACTGCACCCTCTGTTATCCAACTTCAAAAAATAATGCAAAATTATTTCTCTCTTTAGAATGATGGTTACTACGTTCCCATCTACTCTTGAATAGGAAAAAAAATCTAACATTCTGTCTCTAATAATTGAAGGGAAATGTACAGTGAAATAACAATTACCTTACAAGGCAACACACCTGTATTGCAGGTAACCCAAACTAATTTACTGGGGGTCATCTTTAATGTGATGACCAGCATTTATATTTAATCATCCCATCAATTATTTTGTTAAAAAAGATCAAATAAATATATAGACTTGTTACATAAAAATGTTCAGTCAACTAGCTATAGCTGAAACGTTTCATAGGTTCATACTAGGCTATCTGCCCTAGGGCATTTATAAGCCTAGCCAGAGTGTGTTTGGCTTTCGCCACCCATTTTAAATTAATTTTGCTATGCCCTTTTTCGAGGTTAGTATACTGTGCCTCTGTCTAACAGTGACATAGAAGTGATACCCGGGGTAAACCTACGATCTCCCATCCACTCATCAAGATTCCTCTTGAAGGGAGTCAATGAGGGACTCTGCCTAACCTGGACTGGGATTTTATTCCAGAGTGAAGGGAGCCTCTGGGTTATGAATCTGTCACTCCAGCATGTCCTATTTATTTCAGTGCTGAGGTTCAAGTTTCTCGAGCGCGTAGCTCGATGGGATTTGGATTTTCTGAGGTGCAGCATGCCCATTAATTCCGGGTTGGACATGGCTTTATGCGTCAGGCACAGATCGCCTCTGAGCAGGCTGTATGCCACTGTGTAGAGCTGGAGTTTCTTTAACCGGGCAGCATATGACATCTGTTTGAGCCCTTTGATCCTCTTGGTGAGGTTCTTTTGGGGTCTTTCCAGTTGCTGCAGGTGTCTGGTGAGGTACATCCCAAAAGGGGCATTGTACTCAATTATGGGCCTGATGAGGGATGAGTAAAGTGGCACGATGACCTCCCCTGATCTAGATGTGAATCCCTTCATGATTAGGTGGGCTATATAAAATGTTTTTCTAACCACTTTGGCCACGTGGTTGTCGAATGAGAGATTGCTATCAACTTGGGTCCCCAGGTCCCTAATTACTTCTTCTGTACTTAATGGATTACCACCTATGTGGTAATTTGTGGGCACTTTGTTTTTGCCAAAGGGGTTGACTGTACACTTTTTGGCGTTTAGCTTGAGGCCATGGCTCTGGCACCAGTTGTCTGTTTCTATGAGGCCCTTTTGGAGGATGATTGTGTCGGCTGGAGAGTCGATTATGACACCCAGTTTGCAGTCATCTGCAAACTTGGTCAGCCACAGTCCTTGCGTGTTGGCCTGTACCTCCGAGAAATATATACCAAACAAGAGAGGTCCCAGGACTGAGCCTTGTGGGACGCCACTTGTAACTGGTTTGGAGTCTGACATGGTTCCAGCAATTCTAACCATGTGGGTTCTGTCCTTGAGCCAGTTTGCAACCCATCTAGTGACATAGGGGTTTATATTTAAGCTGGTGAGCTTATCTATAATGCCCGAGTGGGGTATCATAGCAAAGGCTTTTGCGAGGTCCAGGTAGGCTGTGTGGACCATCTTCCCCTCGTCAATGGCCTTGGTGACTGTTTCAAAGAAATCGACCAGGTTTAAGAGGCAGGATCTGCCCTTAACAAAGCCGAACTGGGTAGGATCCAGTGTCTGTAGGTCCCCAATATCTTTATTTATGAGGTCCATGATGATCCTTTCCTTAGCTTTGCAGACTAAGCTAGTCAGGCTTATGGGGCGATAATTTCCAGGATCCGTTGAGGCACCACCTTTGTGGAGAGGGACCACTGTTGCTGTACGCTACTCTTTGGGTACATATCCTGTAGTAAGGCTGAGATTAAACAGTAGTTTTATGTTTGGGTTTAGCTCTTCTTGGAGTTCATGTGGGACGCAGCCCGGGACACTGTCTGGTCCCATTGATGCTGTGTTTTTTGCTTCCTACCTTCTCTTCTGCATGCTCCCACTATCCTTATAAATATCCAACCAAGCCACCTTTAAAAATCTGTAACAGGCTTTTGCTAACAAGCAGATTTGCAACAAACCTGCAAAACATAACTCACAACTGCATTGTGATAAAATAAAAAATATATACTGACTTGAACTTCATATCTCCTTATCTCTATGCCAACTAAAATTACTTCACTTTGAATCACGTAGTTCAAAAGTGCACCCTGTCCAGACAACTCAGATCAGAAAACCAAAACCTAATAGAAAAATTAAGCAATCACCAGTCAAATATGTTTTCTGTTTATGTTTAGCAGAAATTTGGAACTGAGTACAAAGTAACATCAGAAAAGAACCAAACCTCAAAAAATAAAAAAAAGAATCTGACAACCAAATGGTCTGTTCCACATTGATTAATAAAACTGAGGCATGACCACAGGAAAATAAAGCCAGTCCAACGTTATAACCCCCAGCCCGCACATTACCAAGTATGGAGAACTAGTCTTGCACATAATTATGTGAGTTTCAGTGGAGCAGCAGGTATCACACTCACCTTTGGTAATGGAAGACCCAAAGACTGTGGGTTTTGTTCCAGTCCAGGTGAATGGATTGCTGACAGTATGGTTCATCATGGGGGGGTGTCTGCCCTCCTGAGTGTATGGTCATTTAGATGAGAACCAAGGTCCCATCTGCTTGAAATGGTGTAAATCAGGTGTATGTAAATGAGTCCACTTTATTTATTGAAAAGAGTAGGAGTCCTTTATTTATATACAAAAATAACTCTTATTTACAAAATATTTGTATATTTACAAATATCTGCAAGTAATTAAATACATGCTTGCATACACACACACACATATATATATATATATATATATATATATATATATATATATAGATGTGTGTGTACATAAATCTGTTTGTATAGTCATACTAAATTTTTATCTGTTAGACCCCCTCTCCATTTTCCATTACCACCATCTGATTTTACTTTATATTGTTGTTAAAATCCATTTACCAGTATACATTTGATTCATTCTTTCATTCCATATAACCCATATAACATAAAATCATTTTTTTATTCGATATAACCAGTGTAACATAAAATATTTTTTTTTAATCTGCATTTTAACATATTCTTTATTTCTATTTGTATAGTATCCATATTTAATCATAACCATGTTTATTTTATAAAATTCTTTATATCTTCAAAAATCTTCCTTACATTGTTTTCCCCATAACTTTTTTTAATATTTTACATTTCAAAATCACATATTCCATAGTTTCTTCTTCTTGACAATGTAAGCATATTCCATCATTTTATCTTCTTATATGGAATATTTCATTATACTGGCAATTTATCTGTTACCAGTCTCGACAAAAAAAAAAAAATCTTGATATTCTACTTTCCGATCACACCATTTGCTCTTTATTTTCTAGCTTTGACTTTTTTCATCTGTTAGATTTTCCAAGGGTTTTACATAGCAGTGTTATATCATTACTTTCTTATGCCAGACTTTTCTATTTTTTCTATATAATCAGTTTTTATTTTCCACAAAAAATATTTTTCTGAGAAATATTTTATTTCCTTATTAATAACTCTTTTTTTCTGTTTTTTTTTTTTACTTTACCCCAAATTTATCATACTTAATACAATTTTACTACTAATTTCTCGTCTTTTTTTTTCATTTATCCACTTTAACACTTTGTACAAATTTAATGAAGCAGCATATACCACTGGGTTTATTAAACCTAACCCTCCTCCTTTATTTACATAAAAAACTAATCTTTTTACTTGATTTAATATAATCCCATATAAATTAAAAAAAATCTGCAATAATTCTTTTTCAAATACTTTTGGCAGCATAAATGCACTTGGAAATATGATGTTTTTCCCATCAGCACTGAATTTATCAAAAAGGCCTTTTTTCTGAATGATAATTTATGTTTTCCAGAAAAGACAGGTTTGTTTTATTTCTTCTGTTGTTTTTTTTCCCCAATGAATTCTACTTAGGTTCATAGGTTGGTACTGGGCTATCTGCCCGAAGGCATATATTAGCCCAGCCACGTTGTGTGGTATTCACAGCCCCCGCCCCTTTAGTAGTTCCCTAGACCCTTGTACTAGCAGCTAGTTCCCTTGGTCCCTATCTAGTAGTGCTGTTGGTGTGATCCACGGTGTGAACTTTCTGTTACCCATCCACTCATCAAGGTTCCTCTTGAAGAGTGATAGTGAGAGGCTCTGTCTTATGTAGATCGGGACCCTGTTCCATAGTAAGGGAAGTCTCTGCAAAGGGAATCTATCTCTCCAGCATGTTCTATTCATTGTTGTGTTGAGGTTTATATCCCTAGAGCGTGTAGCTCGAGTAGATTTGGTTTAGCTAAGATGGAGCATGTTCAACAATTCTGGGTTGGACATGGCTCTGTACATTAGATAGAGATCGCCTCTGAGAAAGCGGTATGCAACAGAGAACAGTCTTAGCTTTTTCAGTCGTGCTGCATAGGGCAACTGTTTGAGGCCAGTAATCCTCTTGGTTAGGTACCTTTGTGATCTTTCTAGCTGCTGGAGATGTCTAGCCAGGTACATTCCAATTGGTGCATTGTACTCAATAATGGGTCTGATGAGGGAAGGGTCGAGGGGCACCATTACATTCTTAGATCTTGATGCAAACCCTTTCGTGATCAGATGGGTCACATAGAAGGATTTTGTAACCACTTTGGCAACATGGTTATCAAAGGAAAGCTGACTGTCTCCATAGATCCCTTATTTCTTTTGCAGATTTCAGGGGATTACCTCCTATGTTGTAGTTTGCGGGTACTCTGTTTTTTCTAAAGGGGATTACTACACATTTTTTGCATTTAGCTTGAGACCATGGCTTTGACACCATGCATCAGTCTCATTTAGGCCCTTCTGGAGGATCTCCATGTCGGCCGGAGACTCTATTATAGCACCCAGTTTGCAGTCATCTGCAAACTTAGTCAGCCACAGCCCTTCCGTGCTTGCCTGTACTTCTGAGAAGTATATGCCAGATAGATGCTAAACTTGCATCTTTATTCTCAAATTCTATACCTAACATAGACATTTCATTCATTCTAAAATATATATCCCCTGAGCTTTACTACATCACCTAAACCTTTACTTTTCTCTTTATTTAAAGCCACCCTTATCATCTCTAGACCCTTATTTCTGCAAATTATTACTTCTGTTATCCAAATTTTGTTTTTGCAATTATTTTAATACAATCTGCATTTGTTAACAGAACTGGAATTCTTAACCCTTCAGGTATTATATACTTGCCTCCTTCATTTCATAATTTATTTCACATACTATCACATTCATAACTAATGCAAAAAGTATGCAACTCATTGGACATCCCTGTCTTACACCACTCTTCATATGTACCTCTTGGCTTAACCAGTCATTTACAAGTATTTTTACTTTATTATTACTATATGCTGACATACATAAGTTCCTAACTTACTCACTTATATTGTATTCTTTCATTATTGCCCATAAGAGTTCATGTACAGTTATGTCAAATGCCTTCTTATGGTCTCCTGTCTTAATTTTTGCTTCTTCTTTTCTGTTCATAACATCATCCCCACTTTTTCTATCAGTAATAATTCTTGACAACCCTTCTCCTTTATACTATATATGCTGCCTTTCATAATATTTTCTTTTTTAGTTTAAAACCTCTTTTGTTTCATTTTCATAAAGATCTTATAACCATTAATATTCAATACCATATAGGTGTCCAGTTTTCTAACGGTCTTCAATTTTCCTTCTTACATATGAATTGTAAGTATTCAACTACGCATCATTCACCTTATATATATATATATATATATATATATATATATATATATATATATATATATATATATATATATATATATATAAACCTTCATTTAACCACTCATTCAATCTTTAAAAATATATATATATTTTTGCAAATCCCTTAATTTTTTTATACATTTCATGTGGTCCTGCAGCCAAATCTATATTTAGTTGTCCTAATACTTTATCTAGTAAATTTAATGAATTCTCATTTTCCAAGTATTTATTCTTTTTTTCTGTTAACTTTTTTACTTTCCATGTTTTTCACTACCTTCGTTTTTTCTTTAAAAATTGCTTGTACATATTATACATAATCTTGTCATGCATTCTATTTCTCCTTTTACATGTTTTATTTTTCTCATTACACTACTGTTTTCCTTTACTAATTTACTTAAGTAGCTTGATACGTTTCTTTTTCTTGTAAAAAATATATATTTGTATAATTTAACAATTCCTGGTCATTATCTGTACTTATACTACTCATACAAGGCTGAACTCCTTACCTGTTTCCATCAGGTCAACATCCTCCCTCCTGTCTTTCAAAACCACTATGAAAGAACTAAAATATTTCTGTGTTCTTGCTCAAAACAAGGATAAACTATCCCCCTTCTTCACTTACTTCTTTACTTCTATCAAATTCTCTTCCCTGACTCACTCTCTCTCTCTCTCACTCTATACATATACCTTAAGCCTGTTTTCCCTCACTTCATATTGCAATTCATGTTTGTATTAGACTAACTTGCCTTTAATTTCTGTAGAAACTGTCTAGAATTTCTAATGATTGTCATATAACTTGTATCGATTCTTAACCAGTGTTTTTATATTGTCACTAATTTGTTATAATTATTTAAACTGCAGATGTTTTGTTTTATTTCTGAAGATTGTAAAATTATTCTTAAAATGTTTTGTAAAATTTGGAGCTTTTCTCCCTGGGCCTCCACTGAAAATGGGCTTCTACCTAGTCTGATTTTCCTGATAATCAAATATCAATAAGTAAATGTATTTTTCTTGAATTTTTTTCTTTGTCTTTTATATTTTTCTTTGTCTACTTTTCTCACATCATATTGCCACTGTAAAAAAAAAAAGAAACATTTTTTATGTTTTTCCTTAAATAGCATCCACCATTAAGAGCAATTTTTATAAAGTGTTCTCATAGTAATATGATCATTCCATAACTGTATTACTAATCACTTTCCTTCTTCATTCCATGCTTTCTCATTTATTTTTTTATTCCTTTGCGTATGTTTACATATTCCTTGTTTTATTTACTTTTAGCCATATTGCTAGATGATCAGGAAATCCTGTATCAGTCTCCCCTTCTGCTATAACTAAACCTTCTGATAATATAAAACAATCTGTTTCAGTTCTATACATACCCTGCTTGCTAGTCCATGAATTTTTGTCCCAAAATTTTAACTTACCACATTTTATAACTTCTAACATTTTTCTTATATCTTTTCCTTTCTTTTTATGCTTGCCTCCTAAATCACAATTAGGCTCTTGTTGTTATTATATTCACATTTATCACTACATAGGTCAAAATCTGGTGAGATAAGCTTTCCCTTTCTTTACAGATAGTATAAGCATATAATATTATAATTCTATATACTTGGTCTTTCCATTTTAAATCTACGATGGTTAATCTTCCCATTTTTACTAAAGTTATATCTAATGTGTATACTGTATTTCTGCAGAATACAGCTATTCCTGAACATCTCACTGGTGCAGTGGTAGCATTGCCACCTCACAGCAAGAGGTTCTCTGGTTCAGTTCTCATCTGGGGTACCTTCTGTGCGGAGTCTGCATGTCCTCCCTGCATTCATGTGGGTTTCCTCTGAGTGCTCTGGTTTCCTTCCACATCACAAAGACGTGCATCTGCAGTGTTTCTCCCCGGACCTCTGCTGAAAATTGGCTTTGTTCCACGTCAGACTTTCCCAGTAAACAAATATTAAATAAATAAATAAAGCTCTAATTTCCCAAATTTTAGATTATCTTTCTTCCCCATAGCTTCTCCGTAAACTTTCTACAGTTGTTAAAAATCTTATGCTTTCTAATATAATTACATCTACATTACATGTATTAACAGCACTCCAAAATTCTGATTTATCTTACTATATTCTTAATACTATTCACATTTACAGAAAGCACGCTAAGATTTTAATTTTTCATTTTCCTTAAATTCATGGTTTCATAAGTGCATAGCTAATTACTAGACTAGCTTTTTTAATAGGCAATTCTATAACCTAGTCATTTTCCTTCTCCAAGATGAGAATCAAACACTGTACCTTGTGTCTTTGAGTCACACCTTAACCATTATAAAAAAAACCCAGTCAGCTGTATATTTCTTTTTCATCCATTTCCTTTCTTTCTTTTTTTTGTTTGTACTTATCCCTTTAAATTTCCTTTTTCTGTCTTTTACCCATTTACCAATAGAATTATTTTTTCCCCTTTTTCTTCTTCATTACTTATTTCGGAGCCTTCTTCTTGTCCTCTTTATTATTGTTTTCACTTCTCATCTAATTTTCATCTATTTCAACAACTTTAAATTTTTTCTCTTTGTCCATTTTCTTCTCTCTCTTTTTCCTTACTCTTATTTTCATTTTAATAATCCATCCATAAATCTCCATTTTTTACTCGTATAACATCTCAAGTCACAATTTTTGCATCATGTCCCAGTTACTTATCCAGTGGCCTTCTTTTCCACAAAAAATATTTTGGGCTGTCCATAGTATTTTACAACACCCTATATCCCCCTCCACATTTATCATGCTTGTTATATGTATAATCTTTTCTCTTTCTATTTTTAACACAATATTGCAATCCCAGCCACCAGTCCATAAACCCTTTTTGTCAATATTGGTGCCTTTGTTGAAGACATGGATCCTGTGGGGGGAGTATTGGGTACTGTTGATGGTGCTGTGGAATGGGCAGTGAGTACTGGGTACCATTTCTGGTGTTGTGGAACCAGTGGAGGTAAGTGGGCACCATTGTCCGTGACCTAGTACCTCTGAGGAATATTGGGCACCATTGCTGGTGCTTGGAACCTATTGAGAATATTGGACAAATGGAACAATGGGAAATACTGGTTGCTGCTGTTGCTGACATAGAATATTTGGTTAATATTGGGTACTGTTTCTAGTGCCATGGAACTTGTGGAGGAGTATTGTGTACCATTGCTGATGTCATGGAACCTGTAGGGAACATTAGATGTTCTTCGTGTTTCACTGTTGCAGTCATTACATTTGGGTAATCCTGCTGGCAGGTTGCCCTCAGTCCGCCTGAATTCCAAAGTCTTGGGTCCTGCTTCGGCTGCTGTCACCCCTTCCCTGACGTCAGGTCGTCAAGGGTATAAAAGAAGCAGCCAACACCATTTTCTTTAGTCTTTCTTGCCGCGCGATGCCCGAAGCAGAAGCAGTTCGCAAGTGCCGGGCGGCCGACTCCTCAGATTTTCATGTTCGAGTTTCAGATCCGAAGTATTCAATAAAGCTAAGTACCCCATTGGGGAAACTTTTTTCTTGCTCCAGACTAATGTCCGAAAAAGTAAATAATTGTATTTCTTGTGGAAAGCAAATACCTCATAAGGATTTTCATTCTTACTGTATTCCTTGCCTAGGCCCTTATCACGTTTCTGGTTGTCGGTTTTGTGCTAGATTTAACCAACGCACTGTTAAGCGTCGGTATGATTTTGCTTTAAACTATTTTGGACGCCAGTTTAATTATCCAGAAATGTCATTTGATAGCCATCCGACTACCGGAGTTCACAAAAAGCGCAAAGAAAAGAAGAGCGATAGACAACCAAGGTCCAAAACCGGCAACGAAGCTTCTCCTAAGCCAGTTGCTGGTTCTCAGTGAGGCACTTTCGCAGCCCCTGACACCTGCCACTTTAGAGTCGCAGGCCGCTACTGACTCCCATGTGAAATCGTCCATGCCACTGGAAACTCAAAGTATTGGAGCCTCGATACTATTCCTTCAGATGGGTCCGGAGCCGCTGAGCAGGCACCGGCTTCTGAGGGTGTATTCAGACCTAAACATCTTTACATTAAACCGACTTCAGCTTCAAAGGCAAAGACTAAAGCACCTTCTAAAGCAAAGAAACAAACTAAAGAGCCACGTGGTCAGGCCTCTGTGCCCAAAAAAAACAGATGCTCAAAATGGCCGAAGACTTGATTACCTTGATCAGGGGTTCCCATCCCCCTCCTGATAAGAGGCCTAGGCAAGAGACTGACTATGAATCTTCAGATCAGGTTTCCATTTCTTCCTATTCCTCCTCTGATCAAGAATATTCTCTTCCCCACTATGAGGATTCTGATGCTGAAGAATCTATACCTTCAGCTTCTCCTCCAGAGGACTATTCTTTTGGGGAAACCTTGCATACCATGAGGGAGCATTTCCACTGGGAGAGCCAAGATTTTTCAGAATCTAAAAAGAGGCTCAGGGATTTCCTTTTACTACCTCAACACAGGCCACTAGCCATTCCACCTGTTAGACATTGTAGATGATGTGTTTTTGGAGTCTAGTCTTACCCCTGACTCCTTACCTCCAGCTCCTGTTAAGCCTGACCAATATTACAGTGTTCCTGACTCTCATAAATTCCTTTTTAAAAACCCTGCCGCAGACCCAGAAACTATTTCTCAGGGTCCCAAAGGAGTTAAGGCTTCCGCTGCAAAAAACCCTACCCCCTCTCGACAGAGATTCTAGGGCACTGGATAGATAGGGAAAAAAGGTTTATACATCTGCTACCTTGGCTATAAGGGCTTTAAACTGTCAGTTTAATATGCTCAAATATCAGCAACATGTCATGGCATTGCTTAAACAGAAAATGTTGTTAAACTCTGAGTGTGCAGAAAACAAGGAGATGCAGGATTTATTGCATGCAGTTGAACAAGTTGGAAAGCATACTTTGCAATGTGGTTTTGATTCTTTGGAGGCCATCTGCAGGGCCGCAGTTACGGGTTCTGTAATTAGGAGGCATGCTTGGTTAAAGGAACAAAATCTGCCTGATCATGTCAAAGTTAAATTATTAGATGCACTTTTACAGCATGATACTTTGTTTGGTGTTGAGGCAGAAGAGGTGTTAAAGAAAATGGAGGACAAAGCTAAATCTATGCAAACGTTCAAAGATTTTTTACAAGTACAGCCAACTAGGTTTAGTAGACACTGGCCAACAAAGAATTGGTCCTTTCCTGTGTCAGACAGACCTCAAAGGGGTAGATCCAGATGCCCTAGAGGCAGATCCCAGGCGCAAGGTTCATACAGGTCAAAGCAATGGGGTATTTATACCTCCAAAGTTGGAGAAGACAAATCACAACCATACAGGAAATAGTCCCAATGACTTCCCCCTGCCTGCACCAAGCACTTATCGCCTGGCAGCACCCTTAGGGGGGGAAAATTAGCACTTTTTTCTCAAAATTGGCACACTGTAACCCAGGACAAATGGGTTCTAAATATCGTGTCACAAAGCTCCAAGTTCCATTTCCATACTCTGCCAAAGGCAAACGGCTGGCCAGATCAGCCAAAATCAATGGGCAGAGGCACAAAGACAAGTCTCATCCCTCATGGACATGGGGGCCATTCAACAAGTACCAGAGCAAGAGCAGGGACAAGGATTTTACACAAGACTGTTCTTGGTACCCAGAAAGGACAAAGCCTGGAGGCCAATACTGGACCTATCTATTCTGAACACATTCCTGGATATACCAAAATTCAAGATGTTGACTTTGCAGCAGCTTCTGCCCATACTGGGCAAGAACACTTGGCTTGTGACTTTAGACCTAAAAGAGGCATACCTGCATGTCCCAATCAGACAAATATGCAGAATATACCTCAGATTCATGGCTGACTCAATGCATTACCAATTCTCTGCACTGCCCTTTGGCTTATCTCCTGCACCCAGGGTATTTACAAAGTGCCTGGCGCCATAGGTTCATAGGTTGGTACTAGGCTATCAGCCCTAGGGCCTATACAAGCCTAGCCATAACAATTCCCTGGCTATTTCTTTCCACACTATTTACTTCCCTGGACCCCTGTCTAGCAGGGCAACTGACATGATCCCTGGGGTGAATTTCCTTTCTCCCATCCAATCATCAAGGTTCCTTTTGAAGAAGGCCAGAGAGGCACTCTGCTTGACATGTCTGGGCAATCTATTCCAGAGTCTGGGGAGTCTCTGGGTCAGGAACCTATCCCTCCAGCATGTTTTGTTTATTGTGATGACAAGGTTTAGATCCCTGGAGCGTGTGGGATTTCTTTTAAGTGTAGCATGTCCAACAGCTCTGGGTTTGACATGGCCTTGTATGTTAAGCAGAGATAGCCTCTGAGTAGACTATATGCGACAGAGTATAGCTGGAGTTTTTTAAGGCGGTCAGCATAGGGCATCTGCTTTAGGCCTGTGATTCTTTTAGTGAGGTATTTCTGCGGCCTTTCCAGTTGTTGCAGATGTCTTGAGAGGTACATACCAAACGGGGCATCGTATTCTATAATGGGTCTAATGAGGGATGAGTACAGTGGGACAATAGACAAAGAGGAATACAATATCCTTATTTGGACGACTGTCTAATTCAAGCAGAGAACAAGGACATTCTTCTACAGCATCTGGCATTTGTGAAAAGACTTCTAACATGCCTAGGGTACACAGTCAACGAAAAGAAATCAAAACTAGTACCCTCTCGAGATAATATTCCTGGGTGCAAGCTTAAATATTTAATCATCACCATGTTTATTTTATAAAATTCTTTATATCTTCAAAAATCTTCCTTACATTGTTTTCCCCATAACTTTTTTTAATATTTTACATTTCAAAATCACATATTCCATAGTTTCTTCTTCTTGACAATGTAAGCATATTCCATCATTTTATCTTCTTATATGGAATATTTCATTATACTGGCAATTTATCTGTTACCAGTCTCGACAAAAAAAAAAAAATCTTGATATTCTACTTTCCGATCACACCATTTGCTCTTTATTTTCTAGCTTTGACTTTTTTCATCTGTTAGATTTTCCAAGGGTTTTACATAGCAGTGTTATATCATTACTTTCTTATGCAGACTTTTCTATTTTTTCTATATAATCAGTTTTTATTTTCCACAAAAAATATTTTTCTGAGTAATATTTTATTTCCTCATTAATAACTCTTTTTTTCTGTTTTTTTTTTTTTTTTTACTTTACCCCAAATTTATCATACTTAATACAATTTTACTACTAATTTCTCGTCTTTTTTTTTCATTTATCCACTTTAACACTTTGTACAAATTTAATGAAGCAGCATATACCACTGGGTTTATTAAACCTAACCCTCCTCCTTTATTTACATAAAAAACTAATCTTTTTACTTGATTTAATATAATCCCATATAAATTAAAAAAAATCTGCAATAATTCTTTTTCAAATACTTTTGGCAGCATAAATGCACTTGGAAATATGATGTTTTTCCCATCAGCACTGAATTCATCAAAAAGGCCTTTTTTTCTGAATGATAATTTATGTTTTCCAGAAAAGACAGGTTTGTTTTATTTCTTCTGTTGTTTTTTTTCCCCAATGAATTCTACTTAGGTTCATAGGTTGGTACTGGGCTATCTGCCCGAAGGCATATATTAGCCCAGCCACGTTGTGTGGTATTCACAGCCCCCGCCCCTTTAGTAGTTCCCTAGACCCTTGTACTAGCAGCTAGTTCCCTTGGTCCCTATCTAGTAGTGCTGTTGGTGTGATCCACGGTGTGAACTTTCTGTTACCCATCCACTCATCAAGGTTCCTCTTGAAGAGTGATAGTGAGAGGCTCTGTCTTATGTAGATCGGGACCCTGTTCCATAGTAAGGGAAGTCTCTGCAAAGGGAATCTATCTCTCCAGCATGTTCTATTCATTGTTGTGTTGAGGTTTATATCCCTAGAGCGTGTAGCTCGAGTAGATTTGGTTTAGCTAAGATGGAGCATGTTCAACAATTCTGGGTTGGACATGGCTCTGTACATTAGATAGAGATCGCCTCTGAGAAAGCGGTATGCAACAGAGAACAGTCTTAGCTTTTTCAGTCGTGCTGCATAGGGCAACTGTTTGAGGCCAGTAATCCTCTTGGTTAGGTACCTTTGTGATCTTTCTAGCTGCTGGAGATGTCTAGCCAGGTACATTCCAATTGGTGCATTGTACTCAATAATGGGTCTGATGAGGGAAGGGTCGAGGGGCACCATTACATTCTTAGATCTTGATGCAAACCCTTTCGTGATCAGATGGGTCACATAGAAGGATTTTGTAACCACTTTGGCAACATGGTTATCAAAGGAAAGCTGACTGTCTCCATAGATCCCTTATTTCTTTTGCAGATTTCAGGGGATTACCTCCTATGTTGTAGTTTGCGGGTACTCTGTTTTTTCTAAAGGGGATTACTACACATTTTTTGCATTTAGCTTGAGACCATGGCTTTGACACCATGCATCAGTCTCATTTAGGCCCTTCTGGAGGATCTCCATGTCGGCCGGAGACTCTATTATAGCACCCAGTTTGCAGTCATCTGCAAACTTAGTCAGCCACAGCCCTTCCGTGCTTGCCTGTACTTCTGAGAAGTATATGCCAAATAGATGCTAAACTTGCATCTTTATTCTCAAATTCTACACCTGACACAGACATTTCATTCATTCTAAAATATATATCCCCTGAGCTTTACTACATCACCTAAACCTTTACTTTTCTCTTTATTTAAAGCCATCCTTATCATCTCTAGACCCTTATTTCTGCAAATTATTACTTCTGTTATCCAAATTTTGTTTTTGCAATTATTTTAATACAATCTGCATTTGTTAACAGAACTGGAATTCTTAACCCTTCAGGTATTATATACTTGCCTCCTTCATTTCATAATTTATTTCACATACTATCACATTCATAACTAATGCAAAAAGTATGCAACTCATTGGACATCCCTGTCTTACACCACTCTTCATATGTACCTCTTGGCTTAACCAGTCATTTACAAGTATTTTTACTTTATTATTACTATATGCTGACATACATAAGTTCCTAACTTACTCACTTATATTGTATTCTTTCATTATTGCCCATAAGATTTCATGTACAGTTATGTCAAATGCCTTCTTATGGTCTCCTGTCTTAATTTTTGCTTCTTCTTTTCTGTTCATAACATCATCCCCACTTTTTCTATCAGTAATAATTCTTGACAACCCTTCTCCTTTATACTATATATGCTGCCTTTCATAATATTTTCTTTTTTAGTTTAAAACCTCTTTTGTTTCATTTTCATAAAGATCTTATAACCATTAATATTCAATACCATATAGGTGTCCAGTTTTCTAACGGTCTTCAATTTTCCTTCTTACATATGAATTGTAAGTATTCAACTACGCAATTCTTATATATATATATATATATATATATATATATATATATATATATATATTTATATATATATATATATATATATATATATAAACTTTCATTTAACCACTCATTCAATTTTTAAAAATATGTATATTTTTTGCAAATCCCTTAATTTTTTTATACATTTCATATGGTCCTGCAGCCAAATCTATATTTAGTTGTCCTAATACTTTATCTAGCAAATTTAATGAATTCTCATTTTCCAACTATTTATTCTTTTTTTCTGTTAACTTTTTTACTTTCCATGTTTTTCACTACCTTCGTTTTTTCTTTAAAAATTGCTTGTACATATTATACATAATCTTGCCATGCATTCTGTTTCTCCTTTTACATGTTTTATTTTTCTCATTACACTACTATTTTCCTTTACTAATTTACTTAAGTAGCTTGATATGTTTCTTTTTCTTGTAAAAAATATATATTTGTATAATTTAACAATTCCTGGTCATTATCTGTACTTATACTACTCATACAAGGCTGAACTCCTTACCTGTTTCCATCAGGTCAACATCCTCCCTCCTATCTTTCAAAACCACTATGAAAGAACTAAAATATTTCTGTGTTCTTGCTCAAAACAAGGATAAACTATCCCCCTTCTTCACTTACTTCTTTACTTCTATCAAATTCTCTTCCCTGACTCACTCTCTCTCTCTCTCACTCTATACATATACCTTAAGCCTGTTTTCCCTCACTTCATATTGCAATTCATGTTTGTATTAGACTAACTTGCCTTTAATTTCTGTAGAAACTGTCTAGAATTTCTAATGATTGTCATATAACTTGTATCGATTCTTAACCAGTGTTTTTATATTGTCACTAATTTGTTATAATTATTTAAACTGCAGATGTTTTTGTTTTATTTCTGAAGATTGTAAAATTATTCTTAAAATGTTTTGTAAAATTTGGAGCTTTTCTCCCTGGGCCTCCACTGAAAATGGGCTTCTACCTAGTCTGATTTTCCTGATAATCAAATATCAATAAGTAAATGTATTTTTCTTGAATTTTTTTCTTTGTCTTTTATATTTTTCTTTGTCTACTTTTCTCACATCATATTGCCACTGTAAAAAAAAAAAGAAACATTTTTTATGTTTTTCCTTAAATAGCATCCACCATTAAGAGCAATTTTTATAAAGTGTTCTCATAGTAATATGATCATTCCATAACTGTATTACTAATCCTTTTTCTTCTTCATGCCATGCTTTCTCATTTATTTTTTTATTCCTTGATGTTTACATACTCCTTGTTTTATTTACTTCTAGCCATATTGCTAGATGATCAGGAAATCCTGTATCAGTCTCCCCTTCTGCTATAACTAAACCTTCTGATAATATAAAATAATCTGTTTCAGTTCTATACATACCCTGCTTGTTAGTCCATGAATTTTTGTCCCAAAATTTTAACTTACCACATCTTATAACTTCTAACATTTTTCTTATATCTTTTCCTTTCTTTTTATGCTTGCACTCCTAAATCACAGTTAGGCTCTTGTTGTTATTATATTCACATTTATCACTACATAGGTCAAAATCTGGTGAGATAAGCTTTCCCTTACTTTACAAATAGTATAAGCATATAATGTTATAATTCTATATACTTGGTCTTTCCATTTTAAATCTACAATGGTTAATCTTACCATTTTTACTAAAGTTATATCTAATGTGTGTACTGTATTAATGCAGAATACAGCTATTCCTGAACATCTCACTGGTGCAGCGGTAGCATTGCCACCTCACAGCAAGAGGTTCTCTGGTTCAGTTCTCATCTGGGGTACCTTCTGTGCGGAGTCTGCATGTCCTCCCTGCATTCATGGGGGTTTCATCTGAGTGCTCTGGTTTCCTTCCACATCACAAAGACATGCATCTGGAGTGTTTCTCCCCGGGCCTCTGCTGAAAATTGGCTTTGTTCCACGTCAGACTTTCCCAGTAAACAAATATTAAATAAATAAATAAAGCTCTAATTTCCCAAATTTTAGATTATCTTTCTTCCCCATAGCTTCTCCGTAAACTTTCTACAGTTGTTAAAAATCTTATGCTTTCTAATATAATTACATCTACATTACATGTATTAACAACACTCCAAAATTCTGATTTATCTTACTATATTCTTAATACTATTCACATTTACAGAAAGCACGCTAAGATTTTAATTTTTCATTTTCCTTAAATTCATGGTTTCATAAGTGCATAGCTAATTACTAGACTAGCTTTTTTAATAGGCAGTTCTATAACCTAGTTAATTTCCTTCTCCAAGATAAGAATCAAACACTGTACCTTGTGTCTTTGAGTCACACCTTAACCATTATAAAAAAAAAAAAAACAGTCAGCTGTATATTTCTTTTTCATCCATTTCCTTTCTTTCTTTGTTTTTGTTTGTACTTATCCCTTTAAATTTCCTTTTTCTGTCTTTTACCCATTTACCAATAGAATTCTTTTTTCCCCCTTTTTCTTCTTCATTACTTATTTCGGAGCCTTCTTCTTGTCCTCTTTATTATTGTTTTCTCTTCTCATCTAATTTTCATCTATTTCAACAACTTCTAATTTTTTCTCTTTGTCCATTTTCTTCTCTTTCTCTTTCTTTTTCCTTAATCTTATTTTCATTTTTATAATCCATCCATAAATCTCCATTTTTTACTCATATAACATCTCAATTCACAATTTTTGCATCATGTCCCAGTTACTTATCCAGTGGCCTTCTTTTCCATAAAAAATGTTTTGGGTTGTCCATAGTATTTTACAACACCCTATATTCCCCTCCACATTTATCATGCTTGTTATATGTATAATCTTTTCTCTTTCTATTTTTAACACAATATTGCAATTCCAGCCACCAGTCCATAAACCCTTTTTGTCAGTACTGGTGCCTTTGTTGAAGACATGAATCCTGTGGGGGGAGTATTGGGTACTGTTGATGGTGTTGTGGAATGGGCAGTGAGTACTGGGTACCATTTCTGGTGTTGTGGAACCAGTGGAGGCAAGTGGGCACCAATGTCCGTGACCTAGTACCTCTGAGGAATATTGGGCACCATTGCTGGTGCTTGGAACCTATGGAGAATATTGGACAAATGGAACAATGGGAAATACTGGTTGCTGCTGTTGCTGACATAGAATATTTGGTTAATATTGGGTACTGTTTCTAGTGCCATGGAACCTGTGGAGGAGTATTGTGTACCATTGCTGATGTCATGGAACCTGTAGGGAACATTAGATGTTCTTCGTGTTTCACTGTTGCAGTCATTACATTTGGGTAATCCTGCTGGCAGGTTGCCCTCAGTCGGCCTGAATTCCAAAGTCTTGGGTCCTGCGTCGGCTGCTGTTACCCCTTCCCTGACGTCAGGTCATCAAGGTTATAAAAGAAGCAGCCAAACACCATTTTCTTTAGTCTTTCTTGCCGCGCGATGCCCGAAGCAAAAGCAGTTCGCAAGTGCTGGGCGGCCGACTCCTTAGATTTTCATGTTCGAGTTTCAGATCCGAAGTATTCAATAAAGCTAAGTACCCCATTGGGGAAACTTTTTTCTTGCTCCAGACTAATGTCCGAAAAAGTAAATAATTGTATTTCTTGTGGAAAGCAAATACCTCATAAGGATTTGCATTCTTACTGTATTCCTTGCCTAGGCCCTTATCATGTTTCTGGTTGTCGGTTTTGTGCTAGATTTAACCAACACACTATTAAGCGTCGGTATGATTTTGCTTTAAACTATTTTGGACGCCGGTTTAATTATCCAGAAATGTCATTGGATAGCCATCCGACTACCGGAGTTCACAAAAAGCGCAAAGAAAAGGAGAGCGATAGACAACCGAGGCCCAAAACCGGCGACGAAGCTTCTCCTAAGCCAGTCGCTGGTTCTCAGTGAGGCACTTTAGCCCCTGACACCTGCCACTTTAGAGTCGCAGGCGCTACTGACTCCCATGTGAAATCGTCCATGCCACTGGAAACTCAAAGTATGGGAGCCTCGATACTATTCCTTCAGATGGGTCGCGAGCCGCTGAGCAGGCACCGGCTTCTGAGGGTGTATTCAGACCTAAACATCTTTACATTAAACCGACTTCAGCTTCAAAGGCAAAGACTAAAGCACCTTCTAAAGCAAAGAAACAAACTAAAGAGCCACGTGGTCAGGCCTCTGTGCCCAAAAAAAACAGATGCTCAAAATGGCCGAAGACTTGATTACCTTGATCAGGGGTTCCCATCCCCCTCCTGATAAGAGGCCTAGGCAAGAGACTGACTATGAATCTTCAGATCAGGTTTCCATTTCTTCCTATTCCTCCTCTGATCAAGAATATTCTCTTCCCCACTATGAGGATTCTGATGCTGAAGAATCTATACCTTCAGCTTCTCCTCCAGAGGACTATTCTTTTGGGGAAACCTTGCATACCATGAGGGAGCATTTCCACTGGGAGAGCCAAGATTTTCAGAATCTAAAAGAGGCTCAGGGATTTCCTTTTACTACCTCAACACAGGCCACTAGCCATTCCACCTTTGTTACACCATGTAGATGATGTGTTTTGGAGTCTAGTCTTACCCCTGACTCCTTACCTCCAGCTCCTGTTAAGCCTGACCAATATTACAGTGTTCCTGACTCTCATAAATTCCTTTTTAAAAACCCTGCCGCAGACCCAGAAACTATTTCTCAGGGTCCCAAAGGAGTTAAGGCTTCCGCTGCAAAAAACCCTACCCCCTCTCGACAGAGATTCTAGGGCACTGGATAGATAGGGAAAAAAGGTTTATACATCTGCTACCTTGGCTATAAGGGCTTTAAACTGTCAGTTTAATATGCTCAAATATCAGCAACATGTCATGGCATTGCTTAAACAGAAAATGTTGTTAAACTCTGAGTGTGCAGAAAACAAGGAGATGCAGGATTTATTGCATGCAGTTGAACAAGTTGGAAAGCATACTTTGCAATGTGGTTTTGATTCTTTGGAGGCCATCTGCAGGGCCGCAGTTACGGGTTCTGTAATTAGGAGGCATGCTTGGTTAAAGGAACAAAATCTGCCTGATCATGTCAAAGTTAAATTATTAGATGCACTTTTACAGCATGATACTTTGTTTGGTGTTGAGGCAGAAGAGGTGTTAAAGAAAATGGAGGACAAAGCTAAATCTATGCAAACGTTCAAAGATTTTTTACAAGTACAGCCAACTAGGTTTAGTAGACACTGGCCAACAAAGAATTGGTCCTTTCCTGTGTCAGACAGACCTCAAAGGGGTAGATCCAGATGCCCTAGAGGCAGATCCCAGGCGCAAGGTTCATACAGGTCAAAGCAATGGGGTATTTATACCTCCAAAGTTGGAGAAGACAAATCACAACCATACAGGAAATAGTCCCAATGACTTCCCCCTGCCTGCACCAAGCACTTATCGCCTGGCAGCACCCATAGGGGGAAAATTAGCACTTTTTTCTCAAAATTGGCACATTATAACCCAGGACAAATGGGTTCTAAATATCGTGTCACAAGGCTCCAAGTTCCATTTCCATACTCTGCCAAAGGCAAACGGCTGGCCAGATCAGCCAAAAAATCAATGGGCAGAGGCACAAAGACAAGTCTCATCCCTCATGGACATGGGGGCCATTCAACAAGTACCAGAGCAAGAGCAGGGACAAGGATTTTACACAAGACTGTTCTTGGTACCCAGAAAGGACAAAGCCTGGAGGCCAATACTGGACCTATCTATTCTGAACACATTCCTGGATATACCAAAATTCAAGATGTTGACTTTGCAGCAGCTTCTGCCCATACTGGGCAAGAACACTTGGCTTGTGACTTTAGACCTAAAAGAGGCATACCTGCATGTCCCAATCAGACAAATATGCAGAATATACCTCAGATTCATGGCTGGCTCAATGCATTACCAATTCTCTGCACTGCCCTTTGGCTTATCTACTGCGCCCAGGGTCTTTACAAAGTGCCTGGCACCATAGGTTCATAGGTTGGTACTAGGCTATCAGCCCTAGGGCCTATACAAGCCTAGCCATAACAATTCCCTGGCTATTTCTTCCCACACTATTTACTTCTCTGGACCCCTGTCTAGCAGGGCAACTGACATGATCCCCGGGGTGAATTTCCTTTCTCCCATCCAATCATCAAGGTTCCTTTTGAAGAGGGCCAGAGAGGCACTCTGCTTGACATGTCTGGGCAATCTGTTCCAGAGTCTGGGGAGTCTCTGGGTCAGGAACCTATCCCTCCAGCATGTTTTGTTTATTGTGATGACAAGGTTTAGATCCCTGGAGCTTGTGGGATTTCCTTAAGTGTAGCATGTCCAACAGCTCTGGGTTTGACATGGCCTTGTATGTTAAGCAGAGATCGCCTCTGACTAGACGATATGCGACAGAGTATAGCTGGAGTTTTTTAAGGTGGTCAGCATAGGGCATCTGCTTTAGGCCTGTGATTCTTTTAGTGAGGTATTTCTGCGGCCTTTCCAGTTGTTGCAGATGTCTTGAGAGGTACATACCAAACGGGGTATTGTATTCTATAATGGGTCTAATGAGGGATGAGTACAGTGGGACAATGACCTCCTTTTTTCTTGCATTCTGCAGACAAAGAGGAATACAAATATATCCTTACTTGGACGACTGTCTAATTCAAGCAGAGAAACAAGGACATTCTTCTACAGCATCTGGCATTTGTGAAAAGGCTTCTAACATGCCTAGGGTACACAGTCAACGAAAAGAAATCAAAACTAGTACCCTCTCGAGATAATATTCCTGGGTGCAAGCTTAAATACAACTGCCCGGATGGCTTATCTCACGCCAGACAAACAAAGGCAACTGACTACATATTACCTATTTCAAAATGTTGGCAACAAAGGCCCAGTTATCTGCAAGAAAAATTCTGCAGGCTTTGGGCTTCATGGCATCCTGCATCCTACTAATTCCATATGCAAGACTGCATATGAGGAAAATTCAATGGTACCTAAAAAGTGTTTGGACTCAACATTGCCACAGCCTGGAAACTATGATTACTCTCATTCCCTGCCTGCAACAGGAGTTTCGATGGTGGGCAAAGGCTTGTCACCAAAACAAGGGACAGCCATTCACATTACCCCCAGCCAGGCAGACACTAACAATGGATGCTTCAGATTATGCCTGGGGGGCCCACATGGCAGGAAGATGCATTCAGGGCACATGGACCTCAAACCAAATGCATCTGCATATCAATCAAAAAGAGATGCTAGCTGTTCAAAATGCCCTGACAGCCTTCAAGGACCTACTTCATCCAGGACAACTACTGATAAAGACAGACAACACCACGGTCATGTGGTATATAAACAAGCAGGGGGGCACACATTCTTACCCCCTTTGCAGACTAGCCATGACTTTGTGGGGCACAGCATTGACTTACCAAGTACATCTGCAGGCACAATTCCTGCCAGGAAGGAAAAATACTCTGGCAGACGAACTAAGCAGAAACCTCATGGATCCCCACGAGTGGCAGCTGGATCCACAAGTCTTCAGCATGATAACAAGGAAATGGGGATGCCCGAACATAGACCTATTTGCCTCCCCTCACAACTACCAACTAAAAAGATTCTGCACAAGGATTTATCACAGACAAGCATGGAAAGTGGACACCCTATCTTTCAGCTGGAAAAACCTATCAGTATATGCCTTTCCCTCTCTACATCTCCTCCCCAAGGTACTCCTAAAGGTCAGACAGGAGAAGCCAAAGATGATACTGATTGCCCCAGACTGGCCCCACCAGTACTGGTATCCAATACTAAGGAACTTGTCTCAATGCCCAACCTTGGACCTTACCTCAAATACCTCATCTACTGTCCCAGCAAAACAATCGGATCCTGCACAGCCAACTCTGGACTTTAAACCTGGCAGCATGGCGGATAATGTAGTCATACAAAACACACCTCTCAGTAAAGCTGTGATGGATGTCATTTTGGAAGCCAGAAGGCCTAGTACTAGAAAATCTTATGCTGGAAAATGGAAGAGATTCTGTGCTTGGAACCAGGCACAAGGAACTGATGCAGCTGTGCCAAATATTCCTCAGGTTTTGCAATACTTAACTGAGATGCTGGACAAAGGCCTATCTTTTTCATCTATTAAAATTCATGCCTCTGCCATTTCGGCTCATTACAATGCAGAGCCACCAATCTTTTCTCATCCCTTATTAAAGCAGTACCTCAGAGGGGCCAAAAATTTAAGGCCTCCAAGGAGATCACCAGTGCCTGCATGGGACCTCAACTATGTCTTGGAAAAACTCACCCAGCCTCCTTTTGAGCCAGCTGCTACTGCTAATATAAAGTTTTTATCTTGGAAAATAGCTCTGCTCCTAGCAATAACTTCTGCAAGACGAGTTTCAGAGCTACAGGCACTCATGGCTGTAGAACCTTTTATCATTTTTTATCCAGACAGGGTCTCTCTGAGGACAAACCCAACATTTATGCCTAAGGTGGTGTCCAGTGTGGCTCTTAACCAAACTATTCACCTGCCAACTTTTTATCCAAATCCACAGAACAAGGGGGAGAGAATTCTGCATTCTTTGGATGTACACAGACAGCTTAGATTCTACTTGGACAGAACCAAAGTTTTCAGAAAGACAGAGCAATTACTAGTGACATATGCTGCAGGATCACAAGTAAAGGCGATCTCAAAGCAGACTATTTCAAAGTGGATAGGCCATTGCATTCGTTTCTGCTATGTACACCATGGCAAGCCAGTGCCTAAGGGCATTAGGCCACATTCAACCAGAGCTGCAGCCACTTCAGCAGCCTTTCTCAGGGGAGTACCTACCCAAGGACATTTTAGAGGCTGCTACTTGGAGTTCAATGCACACATTTACAAAGCACTATCATCTGCCACTCTAAATCCAGGGCAGGCTTTGCCACTGCAGTTCTGCAGGGCCTCTTAGCCGCTCCTAATGCTGTTTAGCTCCAGCCTCCCAATCATAGCTTTGAGACTCTACCCAAATGTAATGACTGCAACAGTGAAACACGAAGAACATAGTACAGTTGTGTACACTTACCGTAAATGTAGATGTTCGAGTGTATTCACTGTTGCAGTCCAGGTTACCCACCCGCCATCCCCCTTTTCTTCTGATGGAACCTATCTTTCCTTCTCTGATTTATACAACCTATGTGGTGTATTTGCTTGTAGATGAAGGTAAAGTTTATATTGGTGCATGTAATTTTATATATATATATATATATATATATATATATTTTGACAACCCTTTTACGGGGCACCTGACATCTGGGGCAAGAAAAACTAAAGAAAATGGCGTCGGCTACTTCTTTTATACCCCTGACAACCTGACGTCAGGGAAGGGGCGACAGCAGCCAACACAGGACCCAGGACTTTGGGATTCAGGCCGACTGAGGGCAACCTGCCAGAAGGATTACCCAAATGTAATGACTGCAACAGTGAATACACTCAAACATCTACATTTATGGTAAGTGTACACAACTGTACTGTACTTTTGCTGCCAACATTTTTTTTCTGTGTGGTGCACCAAGAATGAATTCAGCTTATCAGTCTCCCAGCTTTGTCTTTACATTGTTTGAAAATCCATTTTTAGAGTTTTCAGGGTAGATAGTGGTGCAGATACTGCACAAAATAGTATCAGCTTCAGAATGCTCTCAGTTGGCTAAAGTGCATCAGGAATACACTAGACAAAAGGCATGCTGGTCCGGTTGTTCTATTTCTTCCTCCTCACTTTTTTCCAAATGGTGCACAAACACTACCAACACCACACCTCTACCTCTACCCACATCTGTACAATGCACTCCTACATATGCGGGGGTGCTCAACAAAAACATACCTAAACAAAAGAGACCGCTGAAGCAAAAACACACGCACATCACAACCCACAGCACCAAGCATCACACATAGTACACACGTCTGTGTCTCACAGCCTCAAGGCCCAACCGCAAACTCATCAGACTAGTCATAGGAGACTCTGTGATGAGACACACAGATGTGTCCCTCACCAGGCTAGACAAGGAAAAAGTCACAGTAAGTTACTAGTCTGGTGCTAGAATCTGCCATATCACACATGCACTCAAGTCTCTTGACAACAGGTACTGTTATAACTCTGTCATAGTCCATGTTGGTTTGAATGACTTGACACGTACCTCTCTGGACAATATGAAGAGAGACATTATGAAGAGAGACATGATTGAGCTTGCTGAATATGTGTCTCAGGCAAGTGTGTCCCTAGTCTTAAACAGCATCTTACCATCACCCAGAATGATACTTCAATACAAACAGAAATTGATTTGACTTTAACAACTGGATTAGTTTCTGGTGTCATTTGAAGGGGATCCAGCAACTAACTGCCTAGGAGGACATGATTGACAGACCATGATGCTTTGCCAGAGATGGCCTTCATCTGTCTCCCCTGGGCTTTAGGCTTCTGGCAAAGGCTCTTTCCTCCTCCTTAGTGCTTTTTTAGGCAAAGTCATGAGCCAAAATTACCAACATGAAAAATTCTTATACACAAATTTTAAAGGTCATGCTGCTAAATGCTTGGAGTCTTGGCATGAAACTGCACTCATTGCAAGCATTCCTTGCCCTAGAGGATGCTGACATTTGTGCAGTCACTGAAACCTGGTTCAACGCTGTGGAGAGCACCCCACCTTTACCAGGTTACTCATCCTACCATACTTTCAGACCCAAAATGGAGGGCTACAAAGCCAAAGGAGGTGGAGTTTCAATATTTATCAAAGACATACACACCTCCAGGCTGGTCAAACGGTATGACTCAAAGGCGACACTTCCAAGTGCAGTTAACTGTTGACAAAACACCTATTCAAATCATAGCTAGCTACAGACCCCCAACCATGACTCAGGACGCCCACGCCACCTGTCTTGACTTACTTGAATCCATCAACATTCAACCCTCTACCCTGATCCTGGGTGACTTTAACTATCCAATCATAGAGTGGAGACCTATTCTGCCCAAACATGAATGCCCAGAGTTTCCACGACTTCATCAGTGCCAATGCATTGGATCAGCTGGTCAACACCCCTACAAGAGGTGAAAATATCCTGGGCCTGGTCCTAACCAACATGAGTAGCCACTTTAGCACTCCTACAGTGTCATCCTCCTTGGTAAGATCCGACCGTAAAGAGAACACTCTTGAAGTCACCATCTGTCCTGACCCCCCCCCCCCACTCATAATCAAACAAAAAAACTTGTCCAAAGCTGACTACAATCTCCTCAGAACAGGTATAATCAGCTTAACAGCCACTGTCCCTTCAGTTGAAACTAGCACCAATGTCCAAGCATACACCAAAAAACTATATGAGCCCCTACATAGCTGTATGGACTCAGCAATACCTGACAGGACCAAATCATCTTCCTCAAGGAAGAGTAAACCTGTCTGGTGAACAGCAGCAATTAAACAAACTCTATAATAGAAGGAAAAAATTGTTGTCCAGGGCCAAGAAGGAGCAGGTGCCAAGTTGGAAGCAATCTCTTCTTTGTCTGAACAAGCAAATAAGGTCACTGGTGAAACCGTCTAAGACTAACTTCAAGTCCAGATTGGACACATCCACCAAGGGCAATCACAAGGCCTTCTTCACATATGTCTGCAATCTCAAAGGAACACTCAAATCTGCTCTGAGCTGGTGGTCAGTAACACCACATACATAAATGCCATAGATATAGCCAACCTGCTGGCAGATAGGTTCAGTGAAAACTTCAACCCCCTGTCCCCCCATCAGTAAACCAGGACATCCCCAGTACCTGCCCCCTCCCCTCATCACCAGTGAGAAGGTCCTTTTGCTCAAAGGCAAAACATACAGTCTCCGTGGGACCCGATAACATCCCTGGCTGTATCTTGCATGAGCGCTCAGCTCCATTAGACACCCTTTTCAACCAAAGCCTGAGCACTGACTTCATCCCAGCTGAATGGAGGACAGCCACTGTCATCCCTCTACACAAAGATGGAGCGTCCACTGACCCAGGCAGTTATAGGCCCATTAGCTTAACTAGCTTGATCTGCAAGGCCATGGAACGCATTATCATGGACCTTATAAACAAGGACATTGGCACCCACCAGACACTTGACCCCACATTTGGTTTTGTCAAAGGAAGATCATGCCTGTTAAACTTGGTTGACTTCTTCGAAACAGTCACCAAAGCCAAAGACAGTGCACACCACCTACCTTGACCTAGCCAAAGCCTTTGACACTGTTCCCCACTCGGGCATAATAGGGAACTCTCCCAACTAGGCATCAATCCGTATGTTACTAGATAGGTAGCTAACTGTATGACTGATAGAACCCACTCAAAGTAGGGGAAGCCACCTCTAGTAGTAGACCCGTAACCAGCGATGTACCCCAAAGATCGGTCTTGTTGCCCCTACTGTTTGAGTTATACTCTTTTGAGGTGCAAGCCAAAACCAGTGGTCTGTGGCTGACCAAGTTTGCAGGTGACTGCAAGCTGGGTGCTGTCTTAAATTCAACCTAGTGATGTGAACATCCTCCAAGAGGGCCTTACCCAAAATAATGATTGGTGCAAGAAGTATGACCTCAAACTGAATGCCAAGAAATGCATCATTATCCCCTTTGGGGAAAATGTCATCCCCACTAATTATGACATTAATAACAATGTACTAAGCATGCAATCAGTCATGAGAAACCTGGGCACCCAGGTTGATAGCAATTTGACTTTTGACCACCACATTGCCTCCGTTGTACGGAAGGCTTTCTACATGGCCCATCTCATAAATAAGGGTATTTCATCCAGGAACTAGGAGGTCATAACATCCCTGTACTCCTTCCTTATCAGACCCATTATTGAGTACAGTGCCCCCTTTGGCATGTACCTTACCAAGGACATGCAGCATTTGGAGAGACCACAGAGGTCCCTGACCAGGAAAATCCAGGGTCTCAAACACCTATCCGATACACGTCACCTCTGAGCAGTCTGTATGAGACTGAGTAGAGGGACAGGGCTTTTAACCTGTGTCTGGCATACAAGGCCATTTCAGACCCAGCATTGTTGGAGTTGCTGCATATCCATAAGACAAACTCCACTCATGCAACCCACATGCAAGGCCTTAATCTGGTCTGTGACATTAATAGAACTTGTTGGCAGGATAAATTTCTGTCCCAAAGACTCCCCCATCTGGTCTCTAAATACACTCTCTGTGATAAGTGGGCTGTCACCTGTGTTGTAATTCATTGGTACTTGGTTTTTCCCAAAAGCTATGACAATGCACTTTTTGGAATTTAACTTGAGGTGGTGATTTTGGCACCCATGTATCTGTATCAGTGAGATCCCACTGAAGGATGTCTACGTCAGTTGGAGTCTCAGTTATGGCACCCAATTTGCAGTCATCTGCAAACTTTGTTAGCCATAAACCCTCCATGTTTGCTTGTACTTCGGAGAAATAAATGCCGGGCAGGAGGGGTCCCAATACCGAGCCTTGTGGTACTCCACTAGTCACAGGTTTGGAGTCTGATCTAGCGTTCCCTCTTCTCACCGAATGGGTTCTATCCGTGAGCCAGTTGGCAACCCATCTTGTTACATAGGGTTTTGTGTTTAGGTTAGTGAGTTTGTCTATAATTCCCGAGTGGGGAATGGTGTTGAAGGCCTTGGCAAGATCAAGGTATGCTGTGTGGACCACCTTCCCTTCATCTATTGCCTCAGTGACATTTTCGAAAAAGTTGACCAGATTGAGGAGACATGACCGTCCCTTTACAAACCCAAACTGGGTAGGGTCTAGAGTTTGTAGGTTCCCAATGTCTTTGTTTGAGTTCCATGATGATGCGCTTCATGGCCTTACAGACTAGGCTCTTCAGGCTGATGGGGCGGTAGTTCCTGGGGTCTGTGGTGGCACCTCCTTTGTGGAGTGGGATGACTGTTGCCATGCTCCACTCTGTGGATACATAGCCTGAGGTGAGGCTGTGGTTAAACATAGTATTAATGTACGGGATTAATTAGTTTTGGAGTTCATGTATCACGCAGCCTGGGATCCTGTCAGGTCCCATGGATGCTGTGTTTTTTGCTTTGGAGAGTGCTGTTTTCACATGGGTGTCTGTGATTTCAGGGGCAGTACAATCGTCTGGTATGGATATGGGCCCTCTAGGTGGTGAGGGTGGGGTAATGTTTGCACTGAACCTATCTACCTTGGCGATATCAGTTAGTTCCATGACTTTTGAACCATTATGCTGAAGCTCAGAGCAGATCTAAGTGTTGCAGTTTAGGTTCTTGACATAGCTAAAAAATGCCTTGTGGTTGTCGTGTCTGTTGCTATTTTTCTTTCAAAGTTTGCCTTAGAGGTTTTTATGATGGTTCTTAGCTTTTTGCTAAGGTTGGTCAGGGATCCCTTCCATTCCTGGGTTTTTTCTCTTTTTTGTGATAGTTTCTTCCTTCTGTTGTAGAGCTTATTTATGGCCGGGGTCCACCAGACTGGTTTCCTCTTTTTGGAGGAATGGGTCTTGATCTTGTTTGGGATCGCACGGCCCATCAGTCCATGCACTCGTGTAAGTGCTTGTAGACTACTTTTGTGTAGGATACAGCAGATTCAATCATATTTACATTGTGCGTGGGAGTAACAAAATTTGCCAGCTCGGTCTTGAGTAGCATAAAGTTTGCTTTGGAGAAGTTTTTTTACTGTGGTTTCCCTGGGAGGGGGTAAGGGTGGTATGTGGATATCTAGGGTTATGAGTTTATTGTCTGATCTGACCAATGAGGAATTTACCACAAGTGTGGAGCATTTATCCCCCATGTTGGTGATAACCAGGTCCAGTATATATGTTACCTCTCATGGGGGTGCTAATAAGCTGGTCCAGGGCATTTGAGTTTATATATTCGAGGAAGCACTGAGCAAAGGTATTAGTGCTTCTGTAGTTTTCCCAGTTAATTTTTGGGTAATTGAAATCATCCAGTATTAAGGGTGTTCGGTTGGACCTTCATGTTTTCCAGTATCTCGAGGAACAAGGAGTGGGTGTCTTGGGTCAGGGATGGTGATCTGTAGCAAGCTACAGTCTGAGTTGCAGTTTTGCCCATTGTAAGTTGCACTTGGATGATCTCCGAGGCATCATATTTTGCAACCAGTCTGGAGGTGTGATTATCCTTGATGAATATGGATAATCCTCCTCCCTTTGCATTTCGGTCCGGGTTTTGTGGCCAAAATGTGTGATATGAGTTGTAGCCTGGTATCGCTGGGGTGCTCTCTTGAGCCTTTAACCAGGTCTCCGTTACTGCACAAATATCGATGCTCTTCATATTGAGGAGTGCCTCGAGAGAGTGCGTTTTGAGATTTAAACTCCTAGCATTGAGTAGCATAACATTCAGTTTTTTGTCGCTGGTACTTGTTAAGGCTGTGGATTTGTCTTTTGAGCCTTGCCTAAAAAAGGCACTATGGGGGTGGCAGGAGCCTTTGACAGTATCCTGAATCCTAGGGGTGACAGGTGCAAGCCATCTCTGGTGAAGCATCGAGGCTTGTCAAGCATGTCATCCCAGGCAGACAGGTACTGGATCCCCTTTGAATGACACCAGAAACTTAGCCAATTGTTGAAATTTATCATTTTTTCCTTGTACTGAGGTATCATTCTTGGTGAGGGTAAGATGCCGCACAGGGCTAGGGTCGTACCTGCCTTGGTTACATGATCAGTGAACTCTTCTATGTCCCTTTTCATGTAGTCCAGGGAGGTACGTCTGAGGTCATTCACACCAACATGGACAATGACAGAGTCATATTTGTAATTGTAATGGAGTGACCTGAGTGCGTGGGTAATGTGGCAGGTTCTGGCACCCGACAAGCAGCTGATGGTGACCTTCTCTTTGTTCAGCCTGGTGAGAGGGACATCCGTGTGCCTGACTATGGATCACCTATTACAAGTGTGTGAGGTATGGTGTTTTGTCTTAAGGCCTGTGGTTGTCTGGCACACTGGTTTTGGAGGTAATGTGTTGATTTCAGTGTGTTAGTGGGTGTAGGTTACTTGCGTGTCTGCTTTGGAGGTCTCTGCTGTTTCTGCATATTTTTATTAAGAGCCTCCGAATATGCCTTTGTGTATCTGTGTGTGGGGTTTGCAGTTGCATGTTTGGTGGGTGTATGTGCAGTGAGTGGAGTGTTGTAGGTTTGTACCTTCTCCTTCTGACTGTCAAATCCAGTCGTGGCTGGAGAGAGCTTTGCCTCAAGTTTGGCTATGTAAGTGCATCTCTCGCAGATTTTGGTGTCATGTGGTAGGAGGAGAGGGTTGTCTGTGTACATGAGGCAGTTGTGACATTGCCTCAGGATGCCCATATTCATCAGGTGAACAAGAGAATACCCTGGGAGCTGGCTCATGGACATGCCTGAGAGAGTTTCGGAACTTATTCTTATTTACCTGGTGGGGAGAGTAGTTTGGCTGTTCCCTACAAACAACTGGAGGGGATCGAGTACTATAAGTTGTTTGTGCTTCTGTCTCTTTTTGGATCAAGTGCTAGTCCGAAAGCACTGATTTGAGTGCTAAATCTGGAAGAACTGGCTAGTGCTAAGGGAAAATCTGAAGAGCAGACTCAGCGGAGCCGGGAATACTTTAACCCTAGCTAACCGCCGCTGTGCTATGCACAAAACCACGCAAATGCAGTTTTTAAACCAGAAAGATTAAAAGAGATAGAAATTAGCCCAAAATGGCCATTAAAACTATAGTTTCTGGGCAGAAACCAGTCCTCCAAGGACAGGTAGGCTGTTCAGGGCTCCCCACTCTCACTGGTGATCAAAGAAACTTCCTTTTTGCCCAAGTAAGGTCTGGCCAACGCAGAAGTTTAAACACAGTCCAGGTATCAGCAAGTATCTGAAATAGTAAGGTGGGAAAATAGAAAGATTTTTTTTGTTGTTTTTTTTTCGGTAAAACAGTGAAAACAAACAAAAAAACACTTTTAAAGAACAGTAATGGCTGTCGCACGTTTGTGGGAAGCCAGCAACAATAAAAAATACAATTTACAACAAAAAACAATATTTTAAAGTGCAAACACAAATAAATGCTGTTACAGTACAAAGTTAGGTAGTTTAGAAGCAGTAAACTCCAGAAAACGAGCGTTTAGGCGGAAATAGCTTAAATGTCAAGAAAAAATCCAGAAAAAGGTACTTAAACACTGCAAAGTCTCTCCTTTTGTCTAACTGGCACTGTAGGTCTCTGCAGAACACCTGTGTAGGATCTGCTGAGCTTATACAAATGCAAAAACCGTGCAAATGCATTTTTTATACCAGAAAGATTAAAGACATAGAAATTAGCCCAAAAAGGCCAATAAAACTACAGTTTCTGGGAAGAAACCACTTCTCCAAGGACAGGTAGGCTGTTCAGAGCTCCCCACTCTCACTGGTGAACAAAGAAACTTCCTTTTTTGCCCAAGTAAGGTCTGGCCAACACAGAAGTTAAACACAGTCCAGGTATCAGCAAGTATCTGAAACTGGACTTTTCTAGCTTAGTAAGGTGGGAAAATAGCAAGATTTTTTATTTTTATTTTTTCAGTAGAACAGTGGAAACAAATGAAAAAACACTTTTAAAGAACAGTAATGGCTGTTGCACGTGTGTGGGAAGCCAGCAACAATAAAAAATACAATTTACAACAAAAAACGATATTTTAAAGTACAATCGCAAATAAATGCTGTTGCAGTACAAAAATAGGCGTTTTAGAAGCAGTAAACGCCAGAAAACATAAATGAACAAAACATATTTGCAGGTACAAGGATGTGCTAGAAAGCATATACATGTTTGCAGATGCAAAATATAATACATTTAGCACAGTAATCAGGTTACAAAGTCAGAACATGGATGGACAAATGAAATTATGTTTAGCAGTGCTTTTTGGACATGATGTAGGCATAATGACTGAGATGGCATATGTCAGAGGTATAGCAGCATATCATTATACAGAGAGGTATGAAGACATCGGAAAAAGCATGTGAGAATAGTTGCAGGAAAGCATACCATAGGAAGAACATAGAGAAGTGGAGAGAGACATGCATAGGTAAGGACGAGTAAGGAGGGAAGTGTGAGGGATGCAAAGAGAAGAGGGCGGTAGGAGGAATGAGAGGCAGCAAATGAGGGATGATGGGATAAGGAAGGATGAAATGGGGATAAAGGGGAGGGAGAGAGCTTCAATTTGGGTGAGAGTTATCCCTTGAGCTGTTATCTGAAGTCTGAGTACATTCAGATGTTTCTGACTGACAGTAGAATGGAGTTCGATAGTTTGGGTGCTAGGATGGAGAATGCACGGTCAGTGCAATGACAAAGCATTAAAGGTCTTGGTTGAGGGATGCTCACACAAGACTTCAAATCTATGTCTTTACTGTACCTGTCTGATGTATTATAGATATGGTGGCGAAAATGTATTTTGCTTTTTTTCAGTTATTAATGAGGCAAGCTGGCTAGCTGCAGCAGGACTTTGTGTTTGCAGATGTTGCTGGTTGAAGCTGACACCTTTTCAGGAAGATGTGAGGATGAGAATTATGGATCCCTCTATTATGGCAATGTATGTAGGAGACAATTACCTGAGTGTACAGTAGATGTCAGGAATTATCTGTAATGACCAGTGTGCACTTGTGCACTTCAGGAACATTTCAGGTACTCACACACTCCTCAGCAGCTTTTCATTGTCAGCAAAACCGTAAGAAAACAAGTCTGTACATTGACATGCAGCCTTTTCATAGGGGAAGCATCTCAATGCAGTGCAGTTCCCGTAGACATTACAGTGAGGAAGAGACTTGGAAGAGAAGGTGGGATGCCAGTTTCTAGACATTACTATGAAGGAGGAACTTGAAAAGGAGGTGGAATGTCAGATCTGATATTGTTAATCCTCGTTCATTCCTTACGCATGGGTATCTTTACTGACCTCGGAACTGAGCCGGCCATTTTCCAAGCTCGCGTCAGCTACAAACTCTCGAGCTAAACTCTTGCCCTTAATCCCCCTCTCCCTGTTACCCCAGATTTCATTTGCCGCATTGCCATTCGGTCGTGTCAAGCTGCTTCTCTTGAGCTAAGTATAAATATTTGTTGTTAGACTAGTCATATATATAACTTTTTCTGTCAGAAAAGTTTCTATTTTGTTGTCTCTTACCCTGTCGCATTTAGCGACTATATTTTCTTGTGTTTTCTTCTCTTTAGTCTGCACCTTTTACCGCAAGGTATTTCTCCCTTACCATCGTTGTCATTGGTAATCTCTTCCTTTCTTCATACCTTCGGGTATTCTTTTGTACCATTGCGGGTACCCTTTCTACTATCCCCTTTTTTCTATCATGGCAGATAAACGTATTCTGGGATTCAAAATGTGTTCTGATTGTGGACACAAATTACCTACATCAGTTGCACACTCTTTCTGCATTTATTGCTTGGGTGTGTCCCACTTATCTGTTGACCCGCACTGTGCTGTTTGTAAAAAAATTTTTCTAACAGAACCTTGTTGGAAAGGAAAAATAAATTGTTGCTGAAGGGACTTCTCAAATCTCCCTTTTCAGAGACTATTTCTGGGTTGGAGTCTTCAACCCCTCCTAGAGCCCATAAGAAAATTTTGGATGATCCTACTAAGGCCAAGTCTTTGCCTTCATCCCCGGCTGGGGACTCCCACCAACCAAGACCTAAAAAGGCTAAAGTTTCTGCTTTGGAGCTCACTCAGTCAGCCCCAGTGCTTTCAGTGCCTAGACCTTCGGCACCATTAGTGATCTCGGCTCCGTCTTCTCCTGTAACCTTTACTATATCGGCACCGAGGGGCTTCTCGGTTCAGACTATTACGACTACTGCATCGGCACCGACCATTCAGTCGGCACAGACCTTGACCATGTTGGCTCCGACATCTTACTTGGAACTGACGCCTCAGTTATTGGCTCCAATTTTGTCGGTTCCAGCTTCTGTACTGGCAACCACTTCGGCACCGATCCTTGTGTCAGTGCAGACCGTGACCTTGGCACCAGTGATTACCTCTGTGCAGACACCCGTAGTCCAGTCTTTCTCTGCACCGTTGTTCTCTCTGCGGACTGGTGAGGTGGACACTGAGCTTGTCTCTTCTGTTGACAGACCTGTTTCTCCCTCAATCTCCGTGAGGTCCTCTAGAAGCCTTTCCAAACACGACGTGTTGCGTCTTGTGGATCAAGTGCTTCTGGCCAGAGGTATCCCTCCAGGACCTATCCTTCCTTGGGAGGTGATCACCCATCTCCAAAGACCCCTTCTTATTCTCCTCCTTCATTGCCTTTGAAATCCATTGATATAGCACAATCTTCCCCCTCTGTGGTTCCCTTTATGGATCTCACTAAGGAACCGCAGTTGCCTTCGTGGCAGGAGAGTTTTGCTGTGACCCAGGATGACAGTTGTGACACGCGTAATTTGCTGTTCCACAGCCATCCGGGGACTCAGAGTCGGCAGACTGAGCCACTTAGGGGAGGGGTGACCCCTGTCCTGGACACTCACCCCTCTTCAGGTGAGCCAGCCTTTCAACTGATGGAGAAGGCTCTGGCTTCTGCTGGTGATACTGTGATTTCTATCCCCCTGCCCTCCTCTGGTACACTGTTTTCACAAGTCGCACCTAGTGGACACTGGGTGCAAGGGCCTCAGGACATATTCCCACAGAAAACTCCTTTTCTGCTGTCTTCCCCAGCTTCTCCCTCTGAGGAAGTCCACCGGAAAGGTTAGTGTAAGAGGAAGCACATAGACTCTACAGAGGAGTCCCTCACTGAAGACACAGACTTTGATAAGGGGGAAGGATCCCCTCAGTCTCCCTCTGAGGTATCCTTTGGTAACATCCTCAAAATCCTTAAACAGAGAGGTGACTGGCAGCCCTCTGATCCGACCTCTGAGGAGTCTGTGTTCCTGCAGGCCTTTCGCGCCTGGCCCCCTCCCTCCTGAGTTACTCCACCTGCCGATTTACTTGTCTGGCTCATCGTGCAGCGTGCATGGAAGGTTTCTGACATCATCGAGGCTATTCCCTGGAGGCCAGATAAAATTTTGTCCCCTCCTGCTATGGATCCCCATTGTCTAAAGGTCTTTCTGTGGATGCTCTGGTGGTGGCGGCCACAACAAAAAATTATCTGGCGGAAGAAGAAAGCCAGACTGTCCATCCGTCTAACAAAGAGTCCCGGGCCCTGGACAGGATAGGTAAGTGCACCTCTGCATCAGCGACCTTTACTATGAGGTCCCTGAATTATATGGCACATTTTACCTGGCTTCAAAGGGATCTGATTTCCGAGCTCTCTGAAACCTTGACTGGTGCCGTGTCTGATGAGGTCCGTGACAAATTGGCCTCTCAGCTGGCTACCATTGAGTCAATATCTAACTCCTCTATGCGACTGATATCTCACGCATCAGAAGGAGCAGCTAGAGTGGCGGGGTCAGCTGTGGTCTTGAGACGACAAGCCTGGATGCGCTTGTGCAATTTCGAGGAGCCCTTTAAGGCTTCCTTTCTTAACGCTCCCAGTGAGGCCTCTTCGTTGTTTGGACCCAAAGTTAAAAGCACACTGGCCAGATGTGAACAGGAAGGTAAGACCCTTTCTACCGTAGGTGTCCGTTATTCTTCCCCTCAACGTGCTTTCTCCCGAAACCAAAAGAGTGGGAAGATAAGGTTCAAGAAGTCTCAGGATCCTTTCCGTGACACACAGGCCGAGTTCTTCCATAGAGGCAGAGAGGAAAACTCACAGGCAAGACGCTCCTTTCGGGGCAGAGGGGGTCCGCGTAACTAGGGTTCCAGGGACTCTTTCTCTGGCCAATCCTACCAGCTCTCCTGAAGAGCGGCCCAACTCCTTTCCTCTGGAGGTGATTGGAGGTTGTTTCTCCTTGTACCCTTCTGCCTGGCTAACCATCACCACCGATTCTTGGGTACAAAGGATTATAACCAGAGGTTATCATATCCCCTTCGATCTTTGTCCTGTCCCTTCAAAAAACCTTCCCGACGTTCCACCCAGTCAAAGGGAAGAAGCAGCACTAGAAATAGAAAAGCTGCTAAGAAAAAGAGTCATCCAAATAGTCCCTCCAGACCAGATAGGATCCGGATTCTACTCGAGACTATTTTTGGTGCCAAAGAAAACTGGAGACCAATTTTGGATCTCAGTGTATTGAACAAGTTTGTGAAAGTACAAAAATTCTGGATGGTCACAATGCAGTCTATCCTCCCGCTTTTGGAAAAAGACGATTGGATGTGCTTGATAGATCTTCAAGATGCGTACTACCACATAAAAGTGGACAGGCCATCAAGAAGATTTCTGCACTTCCATGCGGGAGCCAGTCACTACCAGTTCAGAGTACTAACCTTCGGACTTTCTACAGCCCCCAGAGTGTTCACAAAGTGCATGGCAGTCATCACAGATCACTTGCGACTACAAGGATGCCAGGTGTTTCCATACCTAGATGACTGGCTCATTTTCGCCCCCACCAGGCATCTACTGGAAGAAGCCCTGGCATACTCTCTCCTCACTGCACAAAGGCTAGGCATAACCATAAACTGGCAAAAATCCAATATCACCCCATCTCAGTCCACAGAATTCATAGGGGTTATCTTGGATACAAAGAACTGCAGAGCTGCCATTCCAGAGCACAGAATTTTAAGGATAAAGCAACAACTGATCCCAATCCTTTCAAGAGAGAAATCCACAGCTCACTCTGTCCTACAGCTGTTGGGTTCCATGGCAGCCTCCATCACCATTGTCCCCCTGGCCAGGTTTCATATGAGGCTTCTACAATGGCTACTGCTCACCCAATGTTATCCTTTTCAGCATCCTCTTTCAGCCAAGATTCGAGTAACCCACAGGTGCAAACAGGATTTAAATTGGTGGATGACATACAATCCATCACAATTGTCTCGCCCCTTCTCCCCCCAGCAACCCAAGGCCACAGTGACCACGGACGCCTCCCTGATGGGGTGGGGGGGGCTATGTCAGGGACAGACAGTTCAAGGTACTTGGTCCATATTAGAGGCCCAACTGCATATAAATGTTCTAGAGCTGAGGGTGGTGCTTCTAGTGTTGCAAGCATTCCATCCCCTGCTGCCGTCCGGGACGATTGCGATTCAGTCAAACAACATGGCGGTGGTCTGGTACATCAACAAGCAATGTGGAACCAAATCTTTCCCCCTCTTGTCGAGAGGCCATGAGGATATGGCAGTGGCGATGGCTACCAACAGTTTTCTTCTAGCAACGCACATTTCCAGGAGTTCCAACGTGATAGCAGACAGACTCAGCAGGTGAATTCTACAACCTCACCAGTGGTCCCTCAATCCCTTGATAGCGGCGGAGATCTTCCACTGCTGGGGCCGTCCTTGCTGCGACTTCTTTGCATCCCTGATCAACTACAAATGCAGCAACTACTTCGCCCTGATTGCCCCTCCGGGACAGTCACCCAGGGACGCTCTAGTCCACGATTGGCCCTCGGGTCTTCTCTATGCATTCCCACCTTTTCCCCTCATTCCCTAGTTTCTGAAGAAAGCCCGTCGGTTGAATAGCACCATATTGGCCTCGTCAGATTTGGTTCCCCTTCCTTTGGTCTCACCAACTAGATCGACCATGGATTCTCCATCCAACCCCAGACCCCGGAGTTTATCTCACATCCGCAGAACCTGATTCATCCCAACTTGGACAGCCTGAAGCTCGTAGCTTGGCTACTCCAATTCCCTTGATTGCCAGGCAGAATGATCTTTCTTTACCAGTACATGACATTCTCATTGCATCTCATAAGTCTTCCACTAGAAATACTTATCTAAGCAAGTGGAAAAGATTTACCTGTTTGCTGAAGGAAAAACAAGTAGATCCCTTCTCAGCACTAGTGTCGATAATACTAGAGTATCTAGACGATCTTTTTCAATCGGGTCTGTCGGCCTCTACTATTAGAGTTCATTTGGCTGCAATATGTAATTTCCATGAGGGTGTCCAAGACTTTTCTTTTATGTGTCACAAATTGTGCAAGACCTTCATAAAAGTTGTGAATCATCTGAAGCCACCTTTTAGAGAACCTATTTAACCATGGGATCTATCATTAGTTCTACAAGCTCTGACAATGCCACCCTTCGAACCAGCTTCTTCTTGCGACCTCAAATATTTGTCATGGAAAAACTTGTTTTTGGTTGCCATTACTTCTGCCAGACGTATCTCTGAGCTTCAAGCTTTATGCATCAAGAGTCCATACTTGATTTTTCATAGAGATAGTGTCTTTGAGAACTAATCCTTCATTTCTGCCAAAAGTGATCTCTGAAATGTCCATTAATCAAACCATTGAATAGCCAGTTTTCTTTCCCAGTCATTCAAACAGAGGAGAGTATTGCCTACATACCCTAGATATTCACAGGCATATCCGTTTTTGCTTAAACAGGACTAGGTCCTCTCGTAAATCTGACCAGTTATTTTTGGCCTATTCTGGACCTAGATTAGGATCTGCTGTTACTAAGGACACATTAGCTAGATGGTTGAAAGACTGTGACTTTCATTTATACACAGCGTAATATTCCGTTGCCTGCTACCATGAAGGCTCGTTCAACAAGGTCGGTGGCAACATCTGCTGCCTTCCATGCCAGAGCTTCTTTACATGACATCTGTGCAGCTGCAACTTGGGCTACACCTCATACCTTCATCAATCATTACAAATTGGATTTGGCCTCCAGGGGAAGAGCATCTTTTGGTTCTATGTTGCTCAGGAATGTCCTTCCATAACAGCCCCCAGGAATAGAGGTAGCTGGGGACTCTGTCCCATTGTAAGGAATGAACGAGGATTAACAATATCAGATAAAGAAGTTATGTCTTACCATAATGTTCCATCTGTATTGTTGATCCTCGTTCAGTCATTACAACCCTCCCTCCTTCACCCTGCTGTGGCTTCTAGTGGATCTCACCATCCGGTTCTCTTAGGTCATTTGACCAGAGGTAGCCTCTACCTTCTTTTGACTTGCAAACTCAATCTGAGGTAACAGAGAGAGGGTGATTATGGGTAAGAGTTTAGCTCGAGAGTTTGTAGCAAGCTTGGAAAATGGCCGGCTTGGTTCCGAGGTCGGAACCGATACCCATGCATAATGACTGAACGAGGATCAACAATACAGATGTAACGTTATGGTAAGAGATAACTTCTTTTTCTTCCATCAGTTGTCTTGACAAAATAGTTGACTGGTATGTGATAGAACTGGTTACAGGATGAGCACACCAAGGAGTTAGGAGAAACACCAATATCTGCTGAAGAGCTTACATTGAGCAAGACAATTTTGATCCCCTCAGAAAAGAGTGATCTTGTCTTTCCCACAAATGCACTCGAGGAAAGGATTTTGTACATATTTTAAGACAAGATTTTCAAATATGAGTTTTAGTTGTCTTTGCCATCTCATCACTTCCAAACTTTGTGAATGCCCATGCTTTAGTCTTGGATTCCACTGTTTTACAAGGAAATCTGAATGACCCTAATGGATGTGCAGGGCACTTGCCTGTTCATTAGGATCAGGAAATGTAGGTAAAAATTACTAAGAGTGAAGGTGGGGCAGCCACATAACTGGTTCCAATCTCTTAACTTTAGTCTGTCTGTAGAATGTTTACTAAGTTATTTATAATGGCAGGAAATTTCCCCCACAGGAGACATTCCAGAATATATTGCCTTCCGTGAAGGAATTGTAACAAGGAAATGTATCATAGGAGGTTACTAGGCTATTGGCCCTGAGGCCCTTACAAGCCTAGTCAAGTATTTAGCCCGTCTTTCAGCAAGTCAGATATTACCTTAATCCGTTTTCAGAACCTTGGCAGTGATTGAAAATAACAGTGGCTTTCTCTCCATAAACTCTAAGTTACTGGAGCATAGGACAGTTTAAACAGGGTCAGGGCTTCTCTTCTGTAGCACTCTAGCATACTAGCAGTGTCTTACTTTTTGTTAGCGGCATGATTCACAGTAGCCCTGTTACTGCATGTGTTTAGGCTTTATGGCAGTTGACAGATTTCCCCATGAGACATCCTACATTGCTGCTTTAAATGTATCTGTTAGCAGGTGTTTCAGTACATGACACTAGTCATTCATGAAATGATAATTGCAGTTTGCAGACCTGCTGCTGCAGATGGAGAGTTTCTGTCTCTGTGGTGTAACTATAGTTCAGTCATTGATTTAAAGTAGGTTTTCCATACCAGACACTTACACTTAATGGCCAATTTAGACTGTCCATTCCACCTACTGAATGTCTTTGGAATGGGAGAAAAATGGAGCATCTGGAAGAAACCCACGCAAACACCGGGAGGACTTGCAGAACCTCTTTACAGCGTTTCTACCCTTATACAGTTGTCCACTTACAGACCCATGCTATCCTGCCACCTCTCTCCAGAATGCTAGAGAAATATATACAGACACAGCCCTGGAATATATAACTTACTGTCACACACTCAGTACTCTTTCACACTAAATCATGGCAGTGACTGTGCACTATGTTTTTTAGATCTTGCCTATGGGCACTTAAATGGCAGCAATTTGATGTCCTTGGTTTTCCTCATCTGGCTAAAGCCTTTGATACAGTGTCTCATCTGTTACTCATTAATAGACTCAGCTCATTAAACCCAAGCAGCAAAGCCATCCAGTGGTTTACTAGTTATCTGACCCAAAATACATCTACCACTTCCCTGCCACAGGTTCCATACCGGGTCCTCTACTGCTCAATGTATTCAAAAGTAGCATGCAGGAAGCATCACCCATTTATTCTTCTACAGTATGCTGGTGACTCCACCTTTAATCTGTACTGCTAAATCCCTACCGCATCTGCTAACATGCATCAAGTATTTAGCCACCTAGAACAATGGCTTATACATTCACATCTTGTATTAAGTTCCAAAAAGTTAATTATATTCTCTACTACCGCAAACACAAGTCAAACAACTGGCTTCTTCGTTACATCACTTAACGACAGTAGTGTTGCTATAGTTGGCCATACTAACCTACTGGGATTAATTATAGTTAGTAAGCTAGACTATGCTGTCAGGGAAACAAATCACAAATTGAGGTTGCTGTGTAGATCATAGCTGTAAATAACGCATCAAGTTTTACCAATTATAGATCAAACGTTTCCTATGCCTTCTCTACTCTATGCCTTCACAGTTGTTGCAAATCTCCAAACAGCTCAGCTGAACAAATTGGAAAATGCATGTAATGATATTGCAAGATTTGTTGTCCATTTACCACACAGAACACAGCAATGTCAGTCACTGAAAAAAGATATTGGCTGGAGCTAGTTAAAAAAAAACATACAATACTTCTATATCAAATAAAACTACTGCATACTATTCTAAACAAACCCCATAAATGTCTGGCCCTTATTCATTTTATAGACTGGTATGTCCGTGCTTGGCCCCTATGCTCACTAAACCAAAACCAACTTGTTATTAGTAAAACGCTGAATAGATTTGGTCTCTCACTATACTCTACCTCCTTAGCCAGCAAGTGGAATTATATTCCCACAGATATTAAGGCTGAATATTTATTGCAAAATTTGTTTCACTACTAATGCAGTGCCTAATAAAGTCACAACACTGTCCAAGTATACCATAATATTTACTACTACCCAGCCATTTCTGTTTTTTTCATAATAATCTCTATATCTTTGTGTTCCCACGCTTTCACCATGCTACTTTTGTGTCACTTTGTAAGTTTATATCGCCTGCTGCTGTTCACTCTTATTCTATCTACATGTATAGAGGCTATCCTATAAAGCTATATAAATTGTGCAGTTTGTAGATCATAATTTGTTTAATTGTACCCTCTTATATTACTGTGTTGCCTTTATCTCCCCCTTCTATGGAATAGACTCCCTCTCCATGTCAAGCAAAGTACCTCATTAACCCTTTTTAAGTGCAACCTGGATAACTGGATGGGGAACAGAAAATACGCCCCTGGGATTCCACCTATGTCCCTGCTGGACAGGGGCATGGGGTGTTAACTTGTCAAAACAGGGGCTAAATTCTTGGCTAGGCTTGTAAGGGCCTGAGGGCCAATAGCCTAGTAACTTCCTATGATCATTGGGACCTGACTAAAAAAAGAGTGGTGCTAACTGGTTTGAATAATCTTGGTTAACAAATGGCAATAAAGGAAAATAAATGATGTTAAGTTGTCTAACTTGCCTTCGTTCTTGCTGGTTGGGATTGGTGCCGTTCCTCGGCTCCGACTCGGCCATCTTCTATAGCTCGAGAGCTGTTTACTGGCTCGAGGCTGCCCGTTATCCCATGATGCCTAGTGCTAGCTACTCAGATCTCATTTGCCGCTTCAGCAGAGAGGTGTCGTTTTTCTGGCTCAGGCTTGCATGGAGGTATGCATGGAGGTATTGCATTTTTGCATGTTCTTATACGTTTTGTTGCACAGTATATATTTGCATTTTTGGCATTATTGGATTTACAGTTGAGTTCGGCTTTTGGATTGGTACATTTATTTAATACTCAAAGATGGTTTACACACACTGTATTTTTAAAAACTGATTAGGGATGATTCATTGGGGGTGGGGTATGTCATGTGATGCTGCATTTAGTATTTAATATGGCTAATTACACAACAGATTATTTCAACCTTGAAGAAGCTCGGTAATAACCGAGCGAAAGCGCTTGGTTTATTGTTAATTGCTGTTTGGTGTGATTTGGACTACGTATAAATAAATGTGCTGTTCTTAACCTATTCGCTTTTAACTACATTTTTTGGAGATTCGAGTACTGTGGCCGTGGATTTTGGTGATTCCTGGTTTTGTGCATATATTTTTTGATTTTTCCTCCAGGGGCAGAGGAGGAAATAACAACAATAGACGCCGCCCTTGTGGCAGAGGGGGTCCGCAGAACCAGGGCAACAGAGAATCCTTCTCTGAGAAGCCCTTTCAGCATCCCTGAAGGGTTGCCAGGCTGCCCGCCTCTTGAGGCAGTCGGGGGAAGACTTTCACTGTACCCAAAAGCCTGGCTAAATTTAGCACAAGACAGATGGGTACAGTCAATTATATCCGGAGGTAACAAAATTCCCTTCTCTCAACCCCCCTTACCTTCAAGCAAATAACTTCCAGATGTTCCACCCAATCTGAGGGACCAAGCAGTCATAGAAGTTTCAAGACTGCTAGAGAAAAGAGTCATCCAGGAAGTCCCAGCAGACCAACACGGATCCAGAACTTACTCAAGGTTCTTTTTGGTACCAAAAAAGACAGGGAACTGGAGACCGATTCTGGATCTCAGCAGACTAAACAAGTCTGTTCAAAGAACAAAGTTTCGGATGGTCACGCTACAGTCCATTCTACCCTTTCTGGGTCAGGACAATTGGACAGGCGCTTTAGGAGATTCCTTCGCTTCCGGCTGGGAGCCAGTCATTACCAGTTCAGAGCTCTGCCCTTTGGTCTCACCACAGCCCCCAGGGTGTTCACCAAATGTATGGCAGTGGTCACGGCTCACCTGAGACGTCGAGGATTCCAGGTGTTTCTATATTTAGATGATTGGCTCCTCACTGCTACTACCAGGCATCAACTTCTCCAAGCCAGGGACTACACAATCACAATCTGCTCCCAGCTAGGCATCACATTAAACTTTGAAAATTCTGCCTTGTTGCCCTGTCAATCTATTACCTATATAGGAGCAGACTTAGACACAAGGAACATGTCCTCAAGGCTGCTGCCAAGCAGGGTGTCTACAATTCGCCAGCAAGTTCAAATTCTAATCCAGAGCAAAAGGATCCAAGTCAGGTTCGTCCTTTAAACTCTGGGTTCCATGGCAGCGGCAATTCTTCTAATCCCTCTGGCCCGCTGTTACACGAGAATACTTAAGTGGCTTCTGTTCACACAATGGTCTTTCCAACAGCTACCCATGTCTGTCATGATCATGATTACAGAAGCATGCAAAAGGCAACTTTCCTGGTGGATGGTCTCCCCACTAGTGTCTCAGGGCACACCCTTCATTTAGCCCCCTCCGGTGGCCACAGTGACCACAGACGCCTCCCTGATAGGGTGGGGGAGGCATTATCAGGGCAGGACAGTCCAAGGCACTTGGCAGCCTCACGAGTACCATCTGCATATAAACGTCCTAGAAATGAGAGCCATGCTCCTAGTGTTGCAAGCTCTTCAGTACTCTCTCCCTTCTGGGACCATTGCAATTCAAGCGGACAACATGTCAGTGGTGTGTGTGGTACATCAACAAGCAGGGCGGAACCAGGTCCTATCCCCTATGTCGAGAAGCACTCAGACTCTGGCAGTGGGCGATTTCCTCCCAATGATTTCTGATTGCAACGCACATCCCTGGGAGGTCCAACGTCATAGCAGACAGGCTCAGCAGAGCTATTCTCATGCCTCACGAGTGGTCTCTGAATCAGGTATTTGCGGATCTGATCTTCCGCAAATGGGGGGACAGCCTTGCTGCGATCTTTTTGCCACCCCCTTCAACAGCAAATGCAGCAACTACTTCTCCATTTTTCTACTTCCAGGTCACTCTCCCAGAGACGCTCTAGTCCACGATTGGCCTCAGGGACTCCATTATGCCTTCCCTCCGTTTCCCCTGATACTGAAGCTCATACAGAAAGCTATATCGTTGGGTTGCAAAATGATCCTCATTGCCCCCTACTGGCCTCGACAGATATGGTTTCCGTTCCTGCATCATTACCTTCTCGAGCAGCCCTGGACTCTGGATCCCATTCCAGACCTGCTGATTCATCAATCAGGCAGGTTGCATCAATCCCTTCAAACACTCCAGCTCACAGCTTGGTTGCTCCAATTCCAACCCTAGCCAGGCTTCCCTGCATTTCCCCGGCCTTGCGCGAGATTATTGTGTCCTCTCACAAGTCCACGACTAGAAAAACATATGCTAGTAAATGGAAACGTTTTTCTTGTTGGGCAGAGGCTAAGAACATAGATCCCTCTGCAGCCCCAGTCCATGAAATTTTGGAGTTCCTAGCACAACTCTTTCATTCTGGGTCCGCTTCTGCTACAATCAGGGTTCAGTTGGCGGCCATTTCTAACTTTCATGTTGGGTTGTCTAATTCAAACATTGTCTCATAAGCTCTGTAAAGCCTTTCTAAGAGGGACTTCTCTCCTTAGACCTCCAGTGAGAGATCCCCCTCCTCCTTGGGACCTTAATTTGGTACTAACCTCTTTAATTATGCCCCCTTTGAACCTGCAGCATCCTGCTCAATTAAATTCCTATCTTGGAAAACACTCTTTCTGGTGGCTATTACATCAGCCAGACGCGTCGCTGAACTTCAGGCACTATGTGTTCATCCTCCATACTTGGTTTTATGTAAGTACTAATCCATCTTTCCTTCCGAAAGTCTGCTCAGAAAATAATTTGTACCAATCTATAGACCTTCCTGTGTTTTTCCCTAACCACACCAACAAGGCAAATACAAATTACACCAATTGGACATTCATAGACAAATGCGTTTTTACTTGCATAGGACCAAGGATACAAGGAAGTCGGACCAACTATTCCTTTCCTATGCTCTAGGCAAACAAGGTCTCCCAGTTTTCAAAGTGACCTTATCCAGGTGATTGTCTCACATTATTACCTTCATTTATCAATTGAAAAACAAAGACTTGCCTATCAAACCGAAAGGTCATTCTACTAGGGCTTTGGCCACCTCTGTAGCCTTCCAATCTAGGTTGCCCATGGATTCTATTTGTGCAGCTGCCACATGGGCAAATCCTCATACTTTTATTTCTCATTACAAACTAGATGTGGTCTCCAGGAGCAGAGCTGACTTTGGTTCCACTGTTCTGAAGAGTCTGTTCCAATGAGCCACCCAGGATTGTAGGTGCTAGGGATGCTGTCCCAACCAGCAAGAACAAAGGCGAGATAGACAACTTAACATAAAGAAGTTATGTACCTACCATAACCTTCCATGTTAGTTGTCTTCATCTCACCACCTTCTTGTGTCCCACCCTCCGTCCCCCTGTCCTATTGGATCGAGAGGAGTTTTGGTTTCACTGGCTGAGTATTCCCTGGTTTGTTTCCTCTACTGACTTAGAGAGTATGATAGGTATACTCAACCTGTTCTTGGGCAGGTTGTTTCTCTGGTTAGCTTTTACAAACGAGATCTGGGTAGCTAGCGCTAGGCATCATGGGATAAGGGGTAGCCTCGAGCCAGTAAACAGCTCTCGAGCTACAGAAGATGGCCGAGTTGGACCCGAGGATCGGCTCCGATCCCAACCAGCAAGAAGAAGGCGAGATGAAGACAACTAACATGGAACGTTATGGTAGGTACATAACTTCTTTTTGTCATTTATCTTTTGGGAAGACCTATAAACAGAATCTATATTTTGTATTTTGATAGCCTTTTATTATTAAAGTGGCAAATGCAGAAAAGTTGAACTCTCATGAAACAAGACTTTTTTGCAATTAATTGCTATATAAAAGTTATTGGATTTACATAAAGTTGTGTAAAGGTTATAGTAATCATTTTTTATAAGAAAGCAGTATCATTGTTTTGGAGTAAGAGGAAATAACTGCATTGTAGTTTAGCTCATTATTATTATTATTATTATTATTATTAGCACTGAAAAGGTTGAATGACCAGAAATTATGCCTTTTAGTCATCTAAGCTGATTTGAAAGACTCGTCGTTTACTTAGTCTGGCAATGTTTAGATACAAATCTTTAAGAATTGTTAATGATGTACACAAAATTAACTGTCAGACAGCAAGAAAATAATGAGAGGGTTAAAGAATGTGGGTAAATGAGAGATATTGTACAACAAATGTTTTCAGCAGATTCCAGACAGTATGTAAAAATACTAATTAATGTAAGAGGAAGAGACTGCCTATTGGAAGAAGCATTATAAATAAATTATACCGTGTGTAGTTATTAATATTGGAAAAGTTTTGATTGAAGAAGTTCCTGCAGGACATTGCAAAAGAAAAGGTTTAAGCAAATGGATATGCAATATTAAGTGTAGAGATGGAATTGGGAAAGACGCATCCATTGGATGAGAAGTAGGGTGGGTCTCGAAGCCTTAGATTATTTGAAGAATTATATGTGGGGTTTTGAAAGTAGTAAACTGGAACATTAATAATTTGACTGATCCTGTCGAAGGCTCAAGAGTTAGAAAACTGAGATATACTGTTATGTTGTAAAGTGCACATCTGGATGACATAGAATGAAAGCAGCTGGTAAAGCAGAATTTTAAGTAGCACTGTTATTTCAACTTTGTTCGGGCTAAACATAGAGGAACAGTAATACAGGTGCCAGGAAGGGGCACCACTGGTACAGGTAGAAACCAGTAGGGGCACCCTGGCATAGGAAGAAGCCAGGAAGGGGCACTGCTGGCATGGAAAGAAACCAGGAGGGTCACATCTGGCACAGAAAGAAAAGAGGGACACCATTGGCACAGAAAGAAACCAGAAGGGGCACTGCTGGCAGAGAAAGAAGACAAGGGGGGCACCACTGGCACTGAAAGAAACCTTAAAGGGCATTGCTGGCATGAGAAGAAACCAGGAGGGACAGTTCTAGCATGGGAAAACACAGGATGGACACCATTGGTAAAGGATGACGCCAGGAGGGGACTGCTTGTGTAGGAAGAAGAATGGCTGGTTGAACAGTATAGATGTGTAAAGCTGAAGAAGTATTGGCCTATTAACAGGGTAACGTTACCTTATATATTTTACCCCAGAAAGAACAAGAAGAATTAAGGAAAATAATGGGAACATTAATTTCATTCAGCCAGGATGTCTTGTGTATGGAAGGAGAGTGGAACTTGACTGTAAGCAGACAAGAGGTAAATAAAGGCCCAAAGTAATATAAAATAACACGAACAGGCAGATTTTGGAAGTTTCTTTGAGGATCTTTGGACTTACTGACTGATGTGGCTGACCAGTCATTTAATACAGTGCCCCATTTGTATCTACAAATCCAAGGATATCACTCAGCTGGAAGGGCCCAAAGATTTCCAAACAAAAGAAATTAAAGGTCTTAAATCCTTCAACTATCTTAAAATATTAGCATGTCTTTCCTTACACTAAGTAGCCTACTAGGTGACCTGTGCCTAACTTTTCAAGCTATGAAAGACCCAGTACTGTTTTGCCTCCTATTTCTTCCCAGAATCAGTGCTTGTAGAAACAGCTATAGTAGAGACTCCTCTAAACTTATACCAACATATAAACAAGACAAGTTGGAGGGATAGGGTCCTAAGACTGCATATTCCCAATCTATGGGATAACTTGCTACTACATGTCAGAGTAATACTTTGACTACCTTGAAGGCCAGTCTTGGTGACTAGATGGGCATACATAAATTTATATACATAAACTACGCCAAAATAAAAATTTAATGAAAAGCTTTTGGGTTAACCACCCTTCATCAGTATGTAAAGTATTAAATTTATTTTCACTTTTAAATAGGGCACAGTTAAAATCACATGTCACAGCCAGCCTATCATCATTTATTATCAACTATTACATTTAAAAAAACAGTACCCAAAATTCATATTTGTATAAAAATATATGTATATAAATAATATATATGTATATAAAAATATGTATATATAAAAAGTTTTAAATATTCAAACAACATTTCTATAATAATACAATGAGAGTATCTTTAACAGAACTATGGGAGTATTGTTAAAACTAAATATTCTCCCTTTGTCTTTTTACCAATACAAGTTTCAAACTAACTGCATTATTCAAGCCTGGTTCAGCATCTGCCTGAAGTCTAATAATCCATTCATATTCCTTCAATTCTAATGTGTTATTCATGTCACCTCCTCTATTTCCCATAGTCACTGTATCTATCCCTCTAAACTTAAACTTATGAGTAGTATTATTCTCAGATGTATGCTTACTAAGAGCATTAGTGGCCACATTTCTTCTAATTTCTGATTTGTGTTCTACTATTTGTTCTCTCAATTTCCTTGTGGTCTTACCTACATAAAATGATGTACATGATACACATGTAGCTAGGTATACCACTTGGGTTGTATTACTGGTTACATTAGTTGTGAAAGTATATATTTCATTGGACATAGGGTGTTTAAAATTATCTGCTCCATCATAGATATCACTACAACTACTACAATTATAACATTTTCTTGTCCTTGTTTTCCGTTGAACCTTTTCTTTAGTCTCCCTAAAGTCCTTGTAACACAACCTTTGTTTCAGTGTTTTAGAATCCCTATAAGAAAATTGCAGTCTTTCTCCAACTATACTCTTAATCTCAGGCATAGCCATTTCCAGTTTTTTCTATAATAGAATGTGCATCCTTAGTATTGACATTGAATGTAGTAACATATCTAACTATATTTCCTTTTCTTTCTGGTAGATGTGTTGCTTGTAACATATTTACACTAAAAATTGGTTTATATCTATCTCGTCTTCCTCTAACTACATCCTCATATATTTCATTTACAACCTGATTAGAACAACCATTTCCTTTAAACTCTTGTATCATTTCTCTAGCCTGATTTATAAAGTTATCCTCCTCAGTACTGAGCTTATTCGCTCTTATCAGTTGTGCCCTCAGTAGTTCTTTAAAAGTATGTGGTGCATGCATACTATTTCTATTAATATACCTACTAACATTCACATTCTTTTTATGTATAGTGGATGCCATTTTATCTTCTTTCTTGTATAATCGAATGTCTAGAAACGCTATACTTTTATCTGATGCCAATATTTTAAATTTTAAGAAGTTTGTGGAGTTATTTAAATATGTAATATGTTTCCAGTTCTTCCATACTACCTCCCCATATCAAAAAACAATCATCCACAAATCTTCTGTAGAACATAACTTTGTTATTCAATTTATTCTCCTCACTAAAAACATAGTGTTTCTCCCACTGATATAATACCAGATTCGCATATGTATTAGCTACTCGGGTCTCCATCGCTACCCCAGTCAGCTGTAAATACGGTATTTTGTTAAAAATAAACACATTTTTTGTTAATTTTATTTCTAATAGTGTGCATATATTTTCTATTTTCCTAACTTGCATATTGATTTCAATATTTAGAAAATTACGTATGGCCTCCACACCATATTCATTTGGAATTACTGTAAAGAGGAATGTAATGTCAAGTGTCACAAACATAAGTCTCTACCTGTATATTTATCATACCATTGATATAAATCAGACAAAAACTATTAGTATCCTTTAGTATACGAGGACATTTACATAAATATTTCCCTAATTTCATTTGCAAATATTTTGAAATTGGTTCAGTTGACCATCCACCCCCTGAGACAATAGATTGTCCAGACTCTTGTGTATCTTTGGGATTCCATATATTTGTGGAATTCTAGGGCACGGTACAGAGAAATAGTTAAAAAGATCAATTATTATATCATCAGACAATTGTAAATCATATATTGCCATGTTCAGTCCTGAAATGCATTTCCTAACGTCATCATACTTTATTTCTTTAAAAGTTGTCACATCACTCAATATTGATTTAAAACTTTCTATATACCTTTCCCTATCCATTATCACTACTGCGCCTCCTTTATCTGCTTGTTTAACTACTATCCTATCATCTGCTTCCAGCATTCTCAATGCTTCATACTCATCATACGACAAATTGTATGATTTTTTTTCCTGTTCCCTTTAGAGTAAAGTGCTCTTAATTCTTTTTCAACAACATTTGAGAAGGCAACTAGAATTGGACAAATCAGTGGTGTAAACGTACTTAATTTTTTACAAACTGGTGATGTTAAGTTGTCAATCTCGCCTTCATTCTTGCTTGATGGGTTCGGAGCCGATCCCTCGGCTCCGACTCTGCACTTGCTAAGCTCGAGAGTCACTTTTACCAGCTCGAGGCAGCCCCATATCCCATGATGCAAGGCGGTAAGTACCCAGATCTCGTTTGCCGCTTCGCTTATGAGGTCCTCCTTTTACCAGCTCCTGGTAAGTGATTCACTTTTTGATAGTTAAGCCCCTTTTTTTTTTGTAAAAAAACCCTTAATTGTTAGTTATAAGTTTATTATTTACATTTTCTGACAGAAAATCCCTGTCTTTTCTGATTTTTTTTAGTCAAACTTTACCCATCCCATCCCTTCCCTGTTAGGGTGTGTGTGTTTGTTTTATAGGAATACCTTTTGGTATTTTATTTAAGTTAATTTTTTGACTGGTGTGTGTGTGTGTGTTTTGTAAGCACCATGTCAAAGGAGAGGGTCTCAGGTTTTAAGAAGTGTGACTCGTGCTGTCAGAAGATGTCTCTGACAGGCGGTCACACTTCTTGCCTGTATTGCCTGGGGCCTCTTCACCTGCAGGACTCCTGTGCTATTTGTCATTCCTTCAGCCAGAGAGTCCTGCAGGAAAGACGCAACAAGCTGATACTTAGGGGCCTTTTTAAGCCGGAGGGCTCTCCGGCTAAGTCGGCTCCATCTAAATCAGCAAAATCTTCCAAGGCCCAGGCTTCTGTGTCTAAGCCTGCGGCCTCGGCTCCGACTCGTTCCGAGTCGAGATCGGCTCCGGCTGGAGCCGATTCTGGCTTAACAAAGCCTTCGGCACCGATGGCTATCGGTGCCGAATCTGCATTGACCACTTCGGTGTCGGCTCCGATCGGTTCCGACCCCCATGTGGCACAGGCATCGGTGTCGGCTCCGATCGGCTCCGACACCGTTACTTTGGTGGCTGTATCTGCTCCGGCTGGAGCCGATACATCGAGGCTTCCTGTCGGCTCCGATAAGTCTTGGCTCCGACAGGATCTATAATATCGGTTCGATGGCTCATTCCAGGAAGAGGTCGAGGTCTCCTTTCTTGGAGCCGATACTCGGCTCGGCTTCACCTCTTCTTTGAACGGAGCCATCGGAGCCGATCTTCAAGGTCATCCAGACTGTCAGACCATGACCTAGAGAGTGGTCAGCAGATTACTTAAGTCACAGGTACTGGCCCAAATGTTACATAGTCTGTCTCAACAGGCGACTATTGGTCCACACCCGTTACAGTTCCTCCTTCAACTCTACCCCAGAGCTTGGAGTTGGAGTCTTCGAATGGTTACTGCTACGGCTGGAGGACGGATACCCCTTCTGTTCCTTCAGCCTCTACTCTTATCTCCTCTTGAGACCTTCCTTAGAGGGATTCGTGGTCGGGCTTCCATGGTCTCCTCCGAGGGGTGAGTGGCATCGACCCTTGTCCGAACCCGCTCTTCCCCTTGGAGCCTCGGCCTTGGTGAGCTCGGCTCCATCTGCCTCAGAGACTTCCCTTTCGGTGGTCCCTGGGTTCCTAGTTCTTCGATCGGGTTCTCTCGGACCTGCCTGGGAGGGGAGCATTCGAGATGATGAAGAGTGTGCTGGCCACTGGTATCAGTCAGCAGTCTGTTCCCGTAGCTCCTCCCTCGATAGTACCTGTTGACATCTCTGCCACTTCTCTTGCTACAGGACCCAGAGATCCTCCGCCTCAGGTTTCCCCATTGGGAATTTCCCCCTCTTCCGAGGATTCTCCTGATGTTTCGGGAGATCCTCCTAGGAAGAGGACTTGTAAGAGGAAACATGTAGACTCCCCCGAGTCTGTCACTTCGGATACTGACTTTGATGAGTCAGAGGGATCCCCTAGATCCCCCTCTGAGGATGTCTCCTTCTCAGACATCCTAGAACTCCTTAAACAGAGGGGAAACTGGCCCACCAACAATCCCTCTGAGGATGAGTCAGTATACCTAGAGGCGTTTGGATCTCGGCCCTCCACCTCCTGGGTGTCTCCGCCTTTCGACCCCCTTATGCAGGTTATTGCACGAAAGGCGTGGGCAGCTCCTGACTCTCTAGAGCCAGTCCCTAGGAGGCCTTCAAAATTTATCACTGCGCCGTGTGACAAGCAATTCCTCATTAAGGGTGTCCCGCTGATGCCATGGTGGTGGCTGCGGCCACCAAAAAGGAACTTGCAGATCCTTCCGTACCCGTCCATCCTCCTAATAAGGACTCTAGGACCATGGATAGGTACGGTGGCGGATGTTTTCCTCAGCGACCTTTGCTATGCGTTCGCTGAATTACCTATGTCACTTCACCAGACTCCAGAGGGATTTCCTTAAGGAGCTGGGTGAAGTAGTTCAGGATCCTACAGCTGCAGGGGCTCAAGAAAAAATTGCTTCGCAGCTAGGAACCCTCAATTCCATTGCAAACTCCTCCATGCGGCTTATATCTTATGCTGCTGATGGAGCGAGTAGAGCCGCAGGTACAGGTGTGGCTCTTAGACGCCAAGCCTGGATGCGGCTATGTGATTTTGCGGACGCCTTTAAGGCGTCCTTCACAAATTCTCCCTTTGATGGGTCAGCTTTGTTTGGTCCTCAGGTGAAGGAAACCTTGACCAGGTGCGAACAGGACGGCAAGACTCTTTCTGCTGTAGGAGTCCGTTTTTCCACCCCTTCTAGACCTTATCCCAAAGGACAGAAAGGTGGGAAGATGTGGTTCCGTAAATCCCAAGGAGTCACGCGGATTCACGTGGTCAGTTTACCCCTAGAGGCAGAGGGGTAACAACAACAGGACGCTCTAGAGGCAGAGGGGTCCAAAACCAGGGAAACAGAGAGCCTCTCTGACAAGCCCTTTCAGCATCCCTGAGATGTTGCCCGGCTGTCCCTCCTTGGAGGCAGTCGGGAAGATTATCACTGTACCCAGAAGCCTGGCATTCCCTCACTCAAGACAGATGGGTACAGTCGATCATATCCAAGGGTTACATAATTCCTTTCGAGGAAAGTCCCTTCCCTCAAGTTCCCTTCCAGATGTACCACCCGGTCTAAGGGAAATTGCAGAGTTAGAAGTCTCAAAACTACTGCAAAAGAGCCATTCAGCCAGTTACAACAGACCATTCAGAGCCGGAATCTACTCAAGGTTCTTTTTGGTCCCCAAAAGACGGAGACTGGAGACCAATATTGGATCTCAGCAGACTCAACAAGTCTGTCAAGAAGACAAGATTCGAATGGTCACTCTTCAGTCAATTCTGCCCTTCTTACAGAAGGACAACTGGATGTGCTCAATAGATCTTCAGGATGCGTACTATCACATCAAGATTCACAGGCGCTCCAGGAGATTTCTCCGCTTCGGCTGGGGTCCAGTCATTTCAGTTCAGAGCCCTGCCCTTTGGTCTCACTACAGCCCCCAGAGTGTTCACCAAATGCATGGCAGTGGTCACGGCTCACCTGAGACGTCAAGGATTCCAGGTGTTTCCGTATCTCGACGACTGGCTCCTGTCAGCCACCACCAGGCATCAGCTTATACAAGCCAGGGATTACACAATAAACCTTTGTTCTCATTTGGGCATCTCGATCAACTTCGAAAAGTCATCCTTATTGCCCTGCCAGTCTATTACCTTCATAGGCACAAACTTAAACACTGTAAGGATGTCAGCTACCCTTACAGATCAAAGAGTTTCAGACATTCAGAGTCATGTCAGGATCATTCTGGCCAACAAGAAAGTACAGGCCAGAATGGTTCTAAAGGTATTAGGTCTCATGGCTGCGGCCATTACTCTTCTTCCCTGGCTCGATTCTACATGCGCCTTCTTCAGTGGATGCTGTTCACACAATGGTCATACCAACAACTTCCAATGCGTCACCAGATTCTGGTGACACAGACATGCAAAGAGCATCTTGCCTGGTGGATCACATCTCCTCAGGTTCACCAAGGCAGGTACTTTGTACCCCCATCCCGATAGCCACTGTCACCACGGATGCCTCCCTGATCGGGTGGGGGGGTCATTATCAGGGCAGGATGGTTCATGGGACGTGGCAGCCGTTCGAGTACCATCTGCACATAAATGTCCTGGAGATGAGAGCAGTGCTTTTAACGTTGCAAGCCCTCAACGACTTTCTTCCCGTAGGGACAATTGCAGTCCACACAGACAACATGTCTGTAGTTTGGTATATCAACAAACAGGGCGGAACCAAGTCCTACCCCTTGTGTCGAGAAGCGCTCAGACTATGGCAATGGGCGATCTCCTCTCATCGGTTTCTGGTAGCAATGCATATCCCTGGGAAAACCAACATTGTAGCGGACAGATTGAGCAGAGCTATTCTCATGCCTCACGAGTGGTCTCTCAAGCAATCTATAGCGGAAGAGATTTTTCTGGAATGGGGTCGTCCATGTTGCGATCTTTTTGCTACTCCCCAAAACAGCAAATGTCCAGACTTCTTCTGCCTCTTCCCTCTATCAGGCCATCCCCCCAGAGACGCTCTGACCCAGGATTGGCCCCAGGGACTTCTTTATGCCTTCCCTCCATTTCCTCTGATCCCTCAGGTTATCCAGAAAGCTACCGATTTGAGAGCCAAATTGATTCTCATTGCCCCTTACTGGCCTCGACAAGTTTGGTTCCCGTTCCTCCATCATCACCTTTTGGTGCAGCCGTGGCATCTGGACCCAGTGCCAGATCTTCTGATTCACCAATCGGGTCAGCTGCACCGGTCAATCCCTTCTCTCAACCTCACAGCATGGTTGCTCCACTTCCTTCCTTAGCCAGGCTTCCTTTGATCTCTAACCCAGTTAGAGACATCATAGTAGCTTCACTAAAATCCTCTACCAGGAGGATTTATACAAGCAAATGGAAACGTTTCTCTTATTGGGTTAAGGCCAAGAATATTGATCCTTTTACTGCCCCTGTTCAGGCAGTCCTGGACTTCTTAGCAGAGATTTTTCATGCAGGCTCCTCTTCTTCCACAGTCAGAGTTCAATTGGCTGCTATTTCCAATTTTCATGTCGGGATAGCAGATCATAATATTATGTCCCATAGGCTCTGCAGGGCCTTATTGAAAGGAATTTTCCTACTAAAGCTTCCAATCAGGAATCCTCCTCCTCAGTGGGATCTAAATTTAGTGCTGACATCCTTGATTCTTCCCCCCTTCGAGCCAGCTGCTTCTTGTTCCCTGAAATATCTTTCTTGGAAAACTTTATTCCTAGTGGCTATTACATCGGCCAGGAGGGTGTCTGAACTTCATGCTCTTTCGGTTCGACCCCCCTATTTGGTTTTTCACAAAGACAGAGTATCTTTGAGAACTAACCCAACCTTTTTGCCTAAGGTCGCTTCAAAGAACAATTTAAATCAATCCATTGATCTCCTGTATTTTTCCTAACTATTCAGATAGAGCTGAACAAAAGCTACATTATCTTGATGTCCACCATCAACTTAGATATTATTTGGACAGAACAAAAATTTAGAAAATCTGATCAACTTTTTGTTTCCTATGCGGATAATAAAAAGGCCTTCCTGTTTCCAAAGTGACTTTGTCTAGATGGCTTTCTTGGTCATCTCTGAAATTTATCTGCTCAGGGGAAAACAGCTGTGCTCAAAACCTAAAGCACATTCAACTAGGAGCTTAGCTACTTCTACAGCTTTTCAAGCTAGACTTCCTTTAGACACTATTTGTGCAGCGGCCACTTGGGCCACTCCTCACACTTTTGTTTCCCATTACAAATTGGACTTGGCCTCCAGGGACAGAGCCAGTTTTGGCTCTACAGTCCTCAAGAGTTTGTTCCATTGAGCCACCCAGGATAGAGGTGCTAGGGACGCGGTCCCATCAAGCAAGAATGAAGGCGAGATTGACAACTTAACATTAAGAAGTTATGTACCTACCATAACGTTCAATGTTAGTTGTCTTCTCTCGCCTTCTTTCTTGCGACCCTCCCTCCTTCCCCCTGGCCTGGACAGACCTTGTTATAAGAAACTGTTATGCTGAAGACCATTCAGACCTGGTCCTTCTTCCATCTGTAAGTTTTCTTTCTTCCTTTTGGAAGTATTTTATGCTTGGTGCTGTTGCCCTTTGTCAACAAATGAGATCTGGGTACTTACCGCCTTGCATCATGGGATATGGGGCTGCCTCGAGCTGGTAAAAGTGACTCTCGAGCTTAGCAAGTGCCGAGTCGGAGCCGAGGGATCGGCTTCGAACCCATCAAGCAAGAAAGAAGGCGAGAGAAGACAACTAACATGGAACGTTATGGTAGGTACATAACTTCTTATTTCCGAACTCACATCCTTAAATATTAATTTTAAGCTTACATTTCTTACAAATAACTTCATATCTGTAATCGCCTCCACTATATTGTCAGATGAATTAGGTATGAATTTCAGTCCTTTACTTAAAAGTTCTATTTGATGTAGTGTTAATGCTACTGTTGAAAGATTTACAGTACCTTTTACTATCTATATCAGCGTTAAGTCATTTTGTTGAAAAGTGCAGGACTGTTGCTCTTCCTTTTCACTCCTGCCATTGCTTGTTGTACTTACCGCTGTTGCGAACAACCCCTCGGCGATATTTTTTGTTGTAAAGCTATTTTCTCCGGTAGCTTTAACTGAAAAGGTGAAAAAGAAGTTATTTCACCATATGATGCTTTATCCTTTTCCACTGACGAACGCTGAAAATTGTAGTGTTCTTTCACTTTTGGGTGCACCGCATTTTCTCCATTGCCATTTCCTTGGTTCACTGAAGGGGATTACTTCCTGTTTGTGATGTCTTTTGAAGCTGTCTCTGTTGATTGGATGTTGTGGACGGCTGTGTATGCGCATCAACATTCTGATTGGATAGAGACCCTTCTGGTTGTACAGTCTCAAATGTATCCAATTGATCCAAGCTATTTTTTACTTTTTCTTTTGGATTAGCAATACCTTTTTTAGAGAAACAAATTTGGTATTCATTCCTCGGCCAGGAAAAGATATGCCCGTTTTTGAAATCATTGACATCTCGCTGTAACTTGTTTTTTTTCTTAGATTCTAGTTTAGCATCAAAGAAGTGCAGAGGATCTAACACTATTTGATACCACTAGAATTTGAATAACAGGGCATATTTAGAATTTCGTTCTCTAATTTCTCTATTTCTTCTACTAATTTCTTTTCATCTGGCTCAAAAAAGGTATTCATTAGTCTCAAGTAATCTGCACTCATTTTTAAATTAAGTTGCTGCCATTGTCCAAGACGTTCTGAGTAGGTATTCGCATACAAGGGCATTTTTAGAATTTTTTGCCCTCGCGGTACTACACCCAACTCCAAATAAACTTGAAAGCTTAACCGCTGCCACTGGAGTTGTTTATACATTTGTGCTTTCTTCTCTAAAGTATCTAGTATCTTTTCAAATTCTTCTACTGTTTGGTCAGCGGTTCCCAAAGTAGAAGGTGCATAGCTTTGCAACAAAAAATACCGCCAAGGGGCCGTTCGCAACAGTGGGAAGTACAACAAGCAACGGCAGGAGTGAAGAGGAAGAGCAACAGTCCTGCACTTTTCAACAAAATGACTCGACACTGATACAGATAGTAAAAGGTACTGTAAATCTTTCAACTGTAGCATTAGCACTACATCAAATAGAACTTTTAAGTAAAGGACTGAAATTCATACCTAATTCATCTGACAATATAGTGGAGGCGATTACAGACATGAAGTTATTTGTAGGAAATGTAAGCTTAAAATTAATATTTAAGGATGTGAGTTCAGAAACACCAGTTTGTAAAAAATTAAGTACGTTTACACCATTGATTTGTCCGATTCTAATTGCCTTCTCAAATGTTGTTAAAAGAATTGAGAGCACTTTACTCTAAAGGGAACAGGAAACAAGTCATACAATTTGTCGTATGATGAGTATGAAGCATTGAGAATGCTGGAAGCAGATGATAGGATAGTAGTTAAACAAGCAGATAAAGGAGATGCAGTAGTGATAATGGATAGGGAAAGGTATATAGAAAGTTTTAAATCAATATTGAGTGATGTGACAACTTTTAAAGAAATAAAGTATGATGAAGTTAGGAAATGCATTTCAGGACTGAACATGGCAATATATGATTTACAATTGCCTGATGATATAAAAATTGATCTTTTTAACTATTTCTCTGTACCGTGCCCTAGAATTCCGCAAATATATGGAATCCCAAAGATACAGAAGTGTCTGGACAATCCACCCATGAGACCTGTTGTCTCAGGGGATGGATGGTCAGCTGAACCAATTTCAAAGTATTTGCAAATGAAATTAGGGAAATATTTGTGTAAATGTCCTAGTATACTAAGGGATACTAATAGTTTTTTGTCTGATTTATATGAATGGCATGATAACTATACAGGTAGAGACTTTATGTTTGTGGCACTTGATATTACATCCCTCTTTACAGTAATTCCAAATGAATATGGTGTGGAGGCCATACGTAATTTTCTAAATATTGAAATCAATATGCAAGCTAGGGAAATAGAAAATATATGCACACTATTAGAAATAATATTAACAAAAATGTGTTTATGTTTAGCAAAGTACCGTATTTACAGCTGACTGGGGTAGCATTGGGGACACCTGTAGCTAATACATATGCGAATCTGGTGTTATATCAGTGGGAGAAACACTAAATTTTTAGTGAGGAGAATGAATTGAATAACAAAGTTATGTTCTACAGAAGATTTGTGGATGATTGTTTTCTGATATGGGGAGGTAGTATGGAAGAACTGGAAAATTATATTGCATATTTAAATAACTCCACAAACTTCTTAAAATTTAAAATGTTGGCATCAGATGAAAGTATAGTGTTTCTAGACATCCGATTATACAAGAAAGAAGATAAAATGGCATCCACTGTACATAAAAAGAATGTGAATGTTAGTAGGTATATTAATAGAAATAGTATGCATGCACCACATACTTTTAAAGGACTGCTGAGGGCACAACTGATAAGAGCGAATAAGCTCAGTACTGAGGAGGATAACTTTATAAATCAGGCTAGAGAAATGATACAAGAGTTTAAAGGAAATGGTTGTTCTAATCAGGTTGTAAATGAAATATATGAGGATGTAGTTAGAGGAAGACGAGATAGATATAAATCAATTTTTAGTGTAAATATGTTACAAGCAACACATCTACCAGAAAGAAAAGGAAATATAGTTAGATATGTTACTACATTCAATGTCAATACTAAGGATGTATGTTCTGTTATAGAAAAAAATTGGTCAATATTAATGGCTATGCCTGGGATTAAGAGTATAGTTTGAGAAAGACCGCAATTTTCTTATAGGGATTCTAAAGCACTGAAACAAAGGATGTAATGTGATCCTTTCTCGCCTACATTCTGTACTGATGGGTTCGGAGCCGATCCTCGGCTCCGACTCGGCACGCTATACTATAGAATGAAGTCTCTTATTGGCTGAGCTATCCCACATCCCAGGATGCACCACCACTGCTTCCCCAGATCTCATTTGCCGCTTCTACAGCAAAGACGTGGTCTCAGACTTGGCTGAGCTAAGTGCTTATTACTTAAAAATTTCTGTCAGAAATTTTCTCTTATCCACCCAAAAGCTGTTTTAACAGCTATTCGTTGTTGTGTGACTGAGATTTGACTTTTTTTGTGGTAAAATTGTCTTAGTTTGAGGGAAAGGATCCCGTTTAAGTTAGAGGGGCCTTGCCCTCGCGCGTTGTTAAAGCTTCTTAGTGAGTCTTTCTGTGATAGAGTTGTCTAGTTTTGGGTCAAGTGATCCCGTTTAAGTTAGAGGGGCCTTGTCCTCAGTTTACGTATTTCTTTATTATTGTATTTAAAAGATTTTTTTCTGTGGTAGTGATTTGTGTGTCAACATGTCGAAAGAGCACAGACCATCAGGATTCAAAAAATGCTCTAAATGCAGTTACAAAATGTCCATTATGGACGACCACTCTTTGTGCGTTTATTGTTTAGGCCCTAAGCATCTTCAAGAGTCATGCAGTGTTTGTCACGCTTTTTCCTCCCGTGTCCTCCAAGAGAGGAAAAATAAATTGATTTTAAAAGGGCTTATCACCCCTTCCTTTGAGGAGGCTTTATCTTCTTCCTCTTCACCTTCAAAGAAGAAGAAATCGTCGGCTCCGACCAGCCCGTCGGAACCGGCTACAAAGAAATCTCGGCAGGCTTCTCTGTCGGCTCCACGGACTTCGGAGCAGAGGGCGGAACGGTCTGCCTCGATGCCTCCAGCCTCGACTCCTCTGGCTTCGGAGTCGACGGCTAGTGCTTCGAGAGGCGGGTCACCTTCATCGGCTCCACTGTCTTCGGAGCCGATGAGAGTTGCCCGCTCAGACTCTTCCCCTTCGGCGCCGAAGTCCACTTCGGCTCCGAGGGAAATTGCAATGGTCGTGGAGTCTCCCTCGGCACCGATATTTATCGAGACTATTCGGAGCCGGTCCCCCAGTCCTTCGGAACCGGCGGAGAAGTCGACTCGAGCTCGTTCGATCTCTTCTCGGTCTTCGAGAATGTCAGATTCGGACATAGACAGGGTGCTTCAAAGGTTGTTTCAGTCTCCGGTCTTTCAAAAGTTGGTTTCAGCTCCAGCCCAGTCGGCTCCGGAGCCGGTTGCCCACCCTGTTGTCTTGGTTCCTCCTCCAACAGCCTCGGCGCCGTTGGAGTCGGTGCTGGTGGAGCCGGTGGAGGTTTTCGGGTCGGTTCCGACCCTTACTCCAACCCCGCCCTTCGGGTCGGAGTTCGGTACACGGACCTCCTCTGTCGGCCCCGGGGGTGACGCTTCGGGACCGATGTTTTCGGTTCCGAGCCTCCCTCGTGCATCGGCTGCGGGAGTGCCGTCTACTGTTGTGGCCTCGGGGGTTGGACCTTCCCAGGACTCTGGGGGTCCCGCCTTCAGGGCCATGAGGAGTGCTGGCCGTCTTCTTTGGCCACCTCCACCATCTCACCGTCACCTTCCCTTGGCACGGAGACTGGTTCCTTTGTAGTCCCCCTGTCTCAAGACAGCGGAGCCCTGGGGCCTGAGGCCACCCCCATCGGGGGTTCCCTCCTTCCTGAAGGTCCCTCCGAAGCGTCTTCGGAGGAACCTCTGAGGAAGAGACAGTGCAAGAGGAAGCATGTCGACTCCCCTGATGAGTCTCTCACCTCGGACACTGACCTCGATGATGCGGAGGGGTCCCCCAAGTCGTCCTCGGATGATGTCTCCTTTGCAGACATTTTGAAGATCCTGAAGCAACGAGGTGACTGGCAGTCCAAACCCCCTTCCGCTGAGGAGTCGGTATTCCTCAAGGCCTTCGGGGCTCAGCCCTCCGCCTCCTGGGTGTCTCCGCCCTTCGATGAGCTCCTGGATTTGATCTCTCGAAGGGCGTGGGAACACCCGGATTCTGTGGAACCGGTGCCAGCTCGCCCCAATAAATTTCTCTCAGCACCCCCTGAAAAGGATTTTCTCTCCAAAGGTGTGGCTGTAGATGCCCTGGTGGTGGCATCTGCTACCCAACAAGATGTGGCAGAGGCTTCAACGTCCGTCCATCCTCCTAATAAAGAGTCTAGGAGCATGGATCGGTACGGGAAGCGCACCCTTACTTCAGCAACCTTTACTTTAAGGTCTCTGAATTATTTGACGCACTTCACCAGACTTCAGAGGGATCTGGTCAAGGAACTTTCAGATACCCTCTCTGGTAACTTACCTGAGCAGTTGGCCCAGACGGTTAACTCTCAGCTGGCTACCCTATCATCGTTATCAAATTCGTCCATGAGGCTCATTTCATATGCAGCCGAGGGGGCGAGCAGAGCGGTGGGAACAGGCGTTGCTCTACGGAGACAAGCCTGGCTCCAGCTGTGTCATTTTGCGGAGGCCTTTAAGTCTTCCTTTGCCGACGCTCCCTTTGATGGGTCCTCTCTGTTTGGACCCAAGGTAAAGGACACCTTGACTCGCTGCGAACAAGAGGGTAAGACTTTAACTGCTATAGGGGCATGGTTTTCCACCCCCTTCAGGCCTTATCCCAAGGCTAGAAGAGGGGGGAAGATGTGGGTCCGTAAATCTCAAAAGCCTTACTCTTCGCAGCAGAGTGATCCCCCTTCTAGAGGCAGAGGAGGGTGAAATTTTTCAGGAAGACGCCGTCCCAGAGGCGGCGGAGGCCCCCGCAACACTGGAGACCGCGAGTCCTTTCGTGGCTCCTCAACCTTCCAGCATCCCTGAAGGAGTGCCCGACTGTGCAGCTCCGGAGCCAGTCGGGGGTCATTTTTCGAAGCACATAAAGGTCTGGGAGAGTATCACTCAGGACCGATGGGTGCTCCGAATCATTGCCGGAGGTTACACCATCCCTTTTTCTCAACCCCCCCCCCTCCATCCCAAAGAATCCCGGACCCACCACCCAGTCAACTGGATCTTGCAGCCATCGAAATATCAAAGCTGCTTCAAAAAGGAGTCATCCAACCTGTTCCCGCAGGCCAGACCGGATTAGGGACTTACTCAAGATTCTTTTTGGTGCCAAAAAAGACCGGGGACTTGAGGCCCATTTTGGATCTCAGCAAGCTAAATCGATCAGTGAAAAAGTCCAAGTTCGGATGGTCACCTTGCAATCCATTCTCCGCTGCTGGAGAAAGGTGTTTGGATGTGCTCCATAGATCTCAAGGACGCCTATTATCACATCCTGATAGATCAGGCGTCCAGGAGACACTTGCGCTTCAGCCTGGGAGACAGTCATTTTCAGTTCCGTGCACTGCCCTTTGGTCTCACCACAGCCCCAGGGTGTTCACCAAATGTTTGGCGGTGGTGACTGCTCACCTGAGAAGTCTAGGATTCCAAGTGTTTCCATACCTAGACGACTGGCTCCTAACTGCCACCTCCAGGCGTCTACTCTTGCAAAATCTAGCAGCCACTATATCTCTAGGCAACTCCATAGGAATCACCTTCAATTGGACAAAGTCTGTGTTGCTGCCATCTCAGCGCATTCGGTTTATCGGAGCAGAGATAGACTCAAAGCAAATGCGAGTCTATCTTCCTGCAGAGAGGATAGAAACACTACAGTCTCAAGTTCGAGCTTTGCTCCTCAGACATCGAGCCCCAGCGAGAATGGTCCTACAACTGTTAGGTTCCATGTCGGCCACCGTTCTCCTAGTCCACTTAGCAAGGTTACATATGAGGATTCTCCAGTGGCTCCTGTCAATCCAGTGGTCTTATCAAGATCTCCCACTCAGTTACCACATTCTGATCACAGAGACGTGCAAACAGGACCTTCGTTGGTGGCTTCTTTTCTCCAACCTGGATCAGGGGCGACCCTTCGTTCCTCCACCCCCAGTGGCCACATTGACTACAGATGCCTCCCAGACAGGGTGGGGGGGACATTACCTGGGCAGGTCAGTCCAAGGCAAGTGGCACTCCGACGAGAGTCTCCTCCACATCAACATACTGGAAATGAGGGCGGTGCTTCTATCGTTGCAAGCACTACACATTTAAATCCCCCAGGGCACGATTGCCATTCAGTCCGACAACATGTCGGTGGTCTGGTACCTGAACAAGCAAGGAGGGACCAGATCCTACCCCCTTTGCAGAGAGGCCATGAAGGTATGGGATTGGGCGATTGCAACCAAACGTTTTCTGGTAGCAACACACATTCCAGGGAGATCCAATGTGATAGCCGACAAACTGAGCAGAACTATTCTCTCCCCTCACGAGTGGTCTCTGAACGACAGAGTGGTAACTCAGATCTTCAGGAGATGGGGAACTCCTTGTTGCGACCTTTTCGCAACCCCCCTCAACACGAAATGCCAACAGTTCTTCTCTCTCACCCCAGTTCCGGGGGAGATTCCCAAGGACACCCTAGTCCAAGCTTGGCCCACCGGTCTGCTATACGCCTTTCCACCGGTTCCCCTTCTTCCCAAGGTGATCCAGAAGGCGATTCGCTTGGAGAGCAAAATGATTCTAGTTGCCCCATACTGGCCTCGTCAAGTCTGGTTTCCCTTTCTTCTCAAATATGCATTGGACGGTCCATGGTTCCTGGACCAAGTTCCGGATCTTTTGACCCATCAGTCGGGACAGCTACATCAGTCCCTCCACTCGTTGAAGTTAGCAGCTTGGCTCCTCCTCTTCCGACCATAGTCAGGAACCATGCTTTGGACCCGGAAGTCATACATATCTTGTCCTCGGCCCACAAGACTTCTACTAAGAAAATGTATAGCAGCAAATGGAAGAGATTTGCTATTTGGGCCCAACTCCGGGGCTTAGACCCCATGACAGCCCCAGTGTCAGAGGTTCTGAAGTTTTTAGCTTCTCTGTTCAACCAAGGTTGTTCGGTCTCTACCATCAAAGTTCAATTGGCGGCTATTTCCAATTTTCATGAGTGCATAGAACCACCTTTGATGAGCAACAAGTTGTGTAAAGCCTTCATGAAAGGTGCTGGGCTGCTACGGCCCCCGATATCTCATCCCGCTCCACCGTGGGACCTTAATCTGGTGTTAGGTGCTTTAACCTCTTCCCCCTTTGAACCGGCAGCAACTTGTGACTTAAAATTTGTGTCTTGGAAGACTGCTTTATTAGTTGCAATTACATCAGCCAGGCGAGTTTCAGAACTTCAAGCCCTGTGTGTCAAACCACCTTACCTGTTTTTTCACAAGGATAGAGTATCCCTCAGACCGAACCCATCCTTTGTTCCTAAGGTTTGTTCTAATTTTTGTCTGCAACAATCACTGGAACTTCCAGTTTTCTTCCCGAAGTATTCAAACAGAGCGGAGTATATCTTTCACACCTTGGATGTCCACAGACAATTACGCTTCTATTTGGATAGGACGCACCAAACACGAAAAGCAGATCAGTTGTTTGTGTCCTTTTCGGACAATAAATTGGGCAAAGCCATCACGAAAGTCACTATTGCCAAGTGGATCAGAGACTGTATCAGTCATACTTACTTCATTTCTAACAAAGAGCTTATAGCTACAGTGAAAGCTCATTCTACCAGGGCTATGGCTACTTCAGCAGCCTTTCATTCCAACCCTGCTACTAGTGACATTTGTGCGGCTACATGGTCTTCTCCTCGCACCTTTATTTCTCATTACAAATTGGACGTGGCATCTCGGGCGAGCTTCCTTGGTTCCACAGTTCTCAAGAGTGTTTTCCAGTGAGCCACCCAGGAATCAGGTGCTAGGGCGCTGTCCCATCAGTACAGAATGTAGGCGAGATAGGATCACATTACATCTTTTAGTTATGTACTTACCATAACTTTAGATGTATGGGATCCATCTACATTCCTAATAACCCACCCTCCTTCCCCCTGCCTTGGAGATCAGAAGAGACCGGACGGTCTGAGTTCAACTGTTTCCTCTCTTGAAACACCTGGCAATATTATATCAACAGTCTATGTGTGTGTGCATGTGTGCGAACAAACAAGATCTGGGGAAGCAGTGGTGGTGCATCCTGGGATGTGGGATAGCTCAGCCAATAAGAGACTTCGTTCTATAGTATAGCGTGCCGAGTCGGAGACGAGGATCAGCTCCGAACCCATCAGTACAGAATGTAGGCGAGATGGATCCCATACATCTAAAGTTATGGTAAGTACATAACTAAAAGTTGTGTTACAAGGACTTTAGGGAGACTAAAGAAAAGGTTCAACGGAAAACAATGACAAGAAAATGTTATAATTGTAGTTGTTGTAGTGATATGTATGATGGAGCAGATCATTTTAAACACCCTATGACCTATGAAATATATACTTTCACAACTAATGTAACCTGTAATACAACCCAAGTGGTATACCTAGCTACATGTGTATCATGTAAATCATTTTATGTAGGTAAGACCACAAGGAAATTGAGAGAACGAATAGTAGAGCACAAATCAGAAATTAGAAGAAATGTGGCCACTAATGCTCTTAGTAAGCATATATTTGAGAATAATAGTACTCATAAGTTTAAGTTTAGAGGGATAGATACAGTGACTATGGGAAATAGAGGAGGTGATATGAATAACACGTTAGAATTGAAGGAATATGAATGGATTATTAGACTTCAGGCAGATGCTGAACCAGGCTTGAATAATGCAGTTAGTCTGAAACTTGTATTGGTAAAAAGACAAAGGGAGAATATTTAGTTTTAACAATACTCCCATAGTTCTGTTAAAGATACTCTCATTGTATTATTATAGAAAGGTTGTTTGAATATTTAAAACTTTTTATATATATATACATATTTTTTATATACATATATATTATTTATATACATATATTTTTATACAAATATGAATTTTGGGTACTGTTTTTTTAAATGTAATAGTTGATAATAAATGATGATAGGCTGGCTGTGACATGTGATTTTAACTGTGCCCTATTTAAAAGTGAAAATAAATGTAATACTTTATGTACTGATGAAGGGTGGTTAACCCAAAAGCTTTTCATTAAGTTTTTATTTTGGCGTAGTTTATGTATTTGGAGTTCAGTTTACACATCACTGTTTATTGGTTTTCGCATACATACATTTATACCAGGTTTATCATGCAAGACTATGCTCAGTTTGGGAGGTAGGCAGTATTAAGTGCTTGACTTATATGGCTACACATCTTATAGTTCCCGTAATCTCTTGTCTTGTATTATCTTTATGTTCTTGTAATAAGTACTCCACTAAAGTTTACCTTTCATTCAATCAGATAAAAAGCTAGTCAATAATAGATTTTTTTACATTTCTCAAACATTCAAAGCAGTGTTAGTGTGGTAGGCTGTGACCATGTTGCCTTTTACTGCATCTTTCCCTTTGAGGAGTTTTCATGGGGGCAACTCTGGGGATTTCCATCCCATTACTTGAAGCTGATAACATTTAAAGAATGGTGTAACAGTGAGTTGCCCACATGTTCAGTTTGTTCAATAAGGGGGTATAATGATTGATGAGTGTGGACATCTCAAGTCAATTTTTAGGGGGATAGAGCACTGTCAAGAAAACAAGGTCTGTGGGAGTTTAATAAAAGGAAATATTAGATGCAGTTTTTTCACAGCTGGAGAAAGGTGGTAGGGGGGCTCATACAGATTCCTCCCTTAGGAATAAAAGATGATGGGCCAATCAGCAGGTGTACACAAATCCTTCTTACCCTTGGAGGGACCACTCTTGCCGGTGGAAGAGAGATCTGAATGGGATACAGAACGTTTACCCATTAGCTGAGTGACCAAGCTCTGGAACAGCTCCTCTAACCCCCTTTCTACAGTAGAAAGATATGTACTGGAAAAGGGAATGAGTTTTGTCCCTCATGACTCCAGTAAGCTTGTAGTGTCCATCATTGATTTTAAACTTTTGTGTGCAGAAACTGAACTTGAAAGTTTTTTCCATGATAAAATTGAGTCACTAGCAACAAAATTCAAGGAGAAGTGCCTTGGAAGACCTACTGAATTTTGTCATGCTATTAATCTGTCTCTTGAGTCCATCTGAGAGCAAATTTGAGACGGATATTTGAAGAGTTTTAAGCAGGTACTGTTGCAAGAGATTTTACAGCATAAGTGAGATTAAAATAAAACCCCTCAAAGATATGAGCTCAGACAAATGATGCACATTTATGAAAACTGAAAAGGGAGGGAGATTTTTTTCTTTGTTACTGACAGACTGAAATACAACCAAAAGATGAAAGACATGCTCAATAACACAGATTTTAATTATAAAGTAGATTTTGAACAGGGCTCCCTACTGATATGGCAGTGGAAATGCCAAATGCTGATGAGATGGAAAAAGACCAAAAAAACAGGAGAAGAGCAAATGTCAAAAATCTCTCTTCTTCTTAAAACTTCTTTTTTTCGGGGGGGCACCCCCCTGCAGCCCAGCCTCCCACACCCACTGAACTTTATGAACACTGAGATTGCCATACCTTGGAGAAAAGGAAGTATTCTGAGAAATGGCACCTCAAACTTAGTCTATGTATGTCTGATCTTTCGGATATTCAGTCTCTGAATTTTGGCACTAGCTCTAGCAGGTTACCTTTGAACGCTTATGATGTACTGCAACTGTTTTATGAGGATGAGGTAATTAATGGAAGACTGCATGACTTTTTAGCAGTTGCTCATCCAAAGCTTCTGAAGTTTTTTCGTATTCCCAAGTCTCTCAAAAAATGTTCAGGACCCACTTTACAGACCAGCTATTGCGGGGGAAGGTGTTATCACAGAATCAGGAGTAACTTTTCTTGAATACTACATAAAATCCTTGGCTAGTGGTGCTGCTTCATTTGTTCTGCCCAGTCTGCATTTTTCAAGGAAAATTAAAACAGTATCTGTCTCTGATGATTCTCTTCATGAGTATTGCATTAAGGAAGTGAGATTATCCTTGTTTCCAAGTTATTCATCTGGTGCTGAGCAATAATTTATCTGGTTTCAGTGGCAAAATCTACAAGCAAAAATATGAAATTACTGTACATGCAGCTCTACTCCCTTAACCTTGATAACACTGTGTGTGTGTGTGTGTGTGTGTGTGTGATTTATTGATGCTATCTTAGATTTATTGATGATATTTGTATTGTATGGGAGGGGTCTGAGGGCACTGTAAAGATCCTGTCCAAAGTGACAAAGTGAAAGTAGCCTATCTGTTCTCAAAATGCATTTCCCCAGTAATTGCTTACCTTGGCTGTGTTTCTATCATTCAAGCTTGCATTTTTGCTTTTCTTTTTTGGGAGGATTCCTTCCAAACAATGCCCTCCATAGCCACATTATGCTCCTCATTGATTACTATGCATGAAGCTCTGCTTCCTTGCTGACATGCTCACTTCATGACAGGGTCAGCAGAATCCATTACCTAGTTAACATAACTACAAGTGGGAGAAAGGCATACTGGATATGATTTTCAAACTGGGGCAGTTTTACTTGTATTTTTTTGTCTAATTTTCAATTTTCGTGCTAATTACATGTTGTTTAATCTAGTCTTCAAACCCCCGTGCATTCTTCTTTACTGTTTTGTGAAAACAATATGAAGGAGGCTTTAGTTTCACTGTCACTCAAGCACATCACGTGCAGCACAAAGTCCATAACTCTTAATTGTATTTGGTTTTGCTTAATGTCACCGAATCTTACCTTTCATCTATTCATGGTTTTTGCAGAATGCCCCTGGTTTTGCGTCATATTTTACCCTGTCCATCCTTCATAAAACTATACATTTTCTTGTAAATCACTGAAGATTACAGATAAGTGTTAATGCTGGATATTAGAATTTCATGATTTATTGTTTGTTTTGCCCAGATTCATTCCAATGCAAAATCTCTTTCATCAATAATCAGACATACTGCAGTCAGTCCAAGTGCAACATTAACATGAAATTTACTTATATACAAAAAAAAAAGGAAAGTGACCTAGCCTGTTATTGCAGGAAGAACAGGAAAGATCCAACTTTGTTCCCTCAAAGTGACCAGCATGACAATGCAAAGACAAGGAAGTACATCCCTCATAATTCCGAGGAGAGAGAGTTTGCAAGCAGGAAATAGTATAGTAAATTGGATTTGCAGAGGGGGAATTATCCTGTCATCTCAGAAGGAAAATAATGACAGTAGGTATGTGCATAAAATGGCTGAATTTGATCTTTAAAAGATTTTTCTGCGTACATTGGACAGTCAACTTTTTTTTTCTTAATTTACCACTCACTGTGATTTTCAAAAAGACAGTTTCCTTGATCCCACTGTGTACAAGCAACTGCACTCAGAAGACCTTCACCATGATTTGTATTGTAGGCCTATCTGGATTCATTTACCTCTTCGTGACAGCATCACACACCCACAAGTGACCAATTGGAATGTGATTAAATCACAGGGTGTGACTGTTGCTTGGGTATCTAAACAAACTGTTAATTTCATTAAGAACATGCAGGACATTTATAGAGAGTTTCTTGTGAGGTGATATGAAAACACAATAATTACACACATTCTTGATTCTTTTAAGGATCTGAAAACTAGGGATTACATGCCTTTATGTGAACCCCAAAGAAAAGTGGTACATGGTTTTGGTTTTCTTTTTCATTGACCAAAACAAAGAAAAGCTGAACAGAAGTATGACCCTTACTTTCTGCAAAGATGTCTATGAAATCAAAAAGTGTTACTGAAGACAACTGGTCCATTATGGCTTGTTAGTAAGATCCTTGACACAGTAATTACACACATTCTTGATTCTTTTAAGGATCTGAAAACTAGGGATTACATGCCTTTATGTGAACCCCAAAGAAAAGTGGTACATGGTTTTGGTTTTCTTTTTCATTGACCAAAACAAAGAAAAACTGAACAGAAGTATGACCCTTACTTTCTGCAAAGATGTCTATGAAATCAAAAATTGTTACTGAAGACAACTGGTCCATTATGGCTTGTTAGTAAGATCCTTGACCCTGGCCTTTCTTTTGTTTGTTAAAAAGGCAGGCATATTGGGGCTTATTTGGAAGGAAGGATCCTTCAGTAAAGGCAGTTGTGAAAATGCTGTTGTTTTTAAATGTGCCCCACCCCTTCTATACTTTCTGCTAATTTGTCTGAGGCAAAAATGTTTTCACATGCCTTTGGTTGGGTAAGAAATTTAAAAGCAAAGTTGCTGAGAATTGTGGCACAAAGAAGGTGGTGTATGAAGTTCACTGCTTCAGGTGTTCTGTATTTTATATGGACAAAAATATTCTTAAGCTAAAAAGAAGGATTGCCCAAATATGCTCCTGAGATTAGAAATTGTTTAAGTAAGACTCCTCTTGTAGAGCATAGTATTGAATTCCCTGGGCACACTTGTTTTTTTTTCCCATATTGGACATTGTTCAAGCTGGTCAGCTAGAGGGGAACTGTCATGCCATTCTGTAAAAGGAGCTTGAATGGAAACTCATCTTAATGCCTGTAGCCTACCTAGACACAATACTGCATCTTTTATCAAGCCTATGCTTCAGCTCAAGAAACTTCTATAAAGTGTTGCACTAATCTTTAACTGAAATTTGCAGCAAGTTAAGAGTTTTTCATTACTTGGCTATTGTTTTATTTTTTACTTTGTTTGGATGGCATTCCTTGTCCAGTTCTGGATCTACAATTTAAATTTATTTTACAGCTATTGTTTTACTTTGATTTGCATTATCACCATAGAAAAATGGCTTAATAAAAAACAGCTTATCCTAAACCCTAAAAAGAAACTAAACTCTTACTGTTACCAAGATCACTCTCACACCACAAATCCACCTTTTCCATCTCTTTGCTAAAAGACACAATTATCAAAGTAGATCCATATACAAAACTCCTGGGCATCATAATATATTCATCAGCGTATCAAAAAGACACATCAAAAATTGAGATTTCTGTATCGGAACAAAAAATTCCTTACACCAGAAGCCAAACTATCCCTAGCTAAGACTTTCCTATTGCCATGCCGCTCGCATCCTCACAAACTTACAATCCACATTAATCTCCCAAGTCAAACAAACATATAATAAAATCACCAGATTTGCAACAAAGCAACCTTATAAATCACACCATTGCATTGCATTAAAAAAATGCAATGGCCAGAATTCCCCCATCAACTTCTTATCTCACAGCTACAAATCGCACATACCATCCTACGCAAACCTACTGTCTGCAATTCCCTTTCCTCCCTGGTTTCATTCTACACCTCTACCAGATCGCTCAGAAGCTCTGACCAACAACTCCTCAACATACGTAAACCTAACAAAAATATCAGTAAACTACTTAACAATTACACTGTCTTTAGCCTTTAACAAACTTCCAAACTCCATTAGAAACATCCCAAATACAAATCAATTCAAAAAGCAACTAAAACTTTTTCTGTTAAGCTCATGGATCTGTCCTTGCCAGGAATCTACATAAACCCTCCCATCTCATGTCTCATATAACTTTATGGCAACTTTTCTTGGAATTTTTCCTTTCACACAATTATAAGCAGCTTTACTCAAGTAGTAGTGCAACTACTTTATATCCACTACAACTAATAACACTGCATTTATGTATGGAGTTTATCTGTTTCTCTAGTAGCTGACATTCTTATAGCCTATTCACACCAATCCATTTTGTACATTCCATGCCTCATCTGTAAATACATATTGTCCATATTTGAAATTGCCTGATTCTGTTAATTTGATCTCATTCTATTTATTTATTGTAACTGTATTTTTTGCTTAACATTTTTTTTGCATATTCCTTGTTTTACTTTTTACTGTTACTATTCTCTATGACTTACAAATATTCTTAGAACAGTTTATGTAATTTCCTGGAGCTTTTCTCCTCGGTTCTCCACTGAAAATGGCTCTAGCTCAGTTGAACCAATCCAGTTAACAAATGTCAAATAAATAAATAAAATAAAAGGTGTATTAATGGTTCTTCTTATTTTTTATTCCAGTTATTTATTGTTTATGCTTGTTTTTTCACTTGTATTTTTATGCGTATGATCTATTTTTATTTTTATTTAAGCTTTGTCTATTTTACTTTTTTTTGATAAACCATGGTTTTGCTTTTATTTTATTATGTTATTGAGGAGTTACATTTAGTCAGCTGGTGCAGATTTTTTCATCCATATTTTATTGTTTTATGTACCTGGAGCAGTACTTTTGCTCAGCCCACCCCCGTCAGCGTTTTTTGTCTTTTACTTGCTGTCTGTGGATCTTTGCAGTGGATAAACAGCTTCACACATTTTTTAAAGACACTAAGGTGTTAAATGCAGTTAAGAAAGTTTTTTTCCATTGTATTTCTGCTTTGATTAGGAAGGTGTTTTAACTGCAAGTTATACTTTTTAGCATGTATGTGGACTGTGGTTAATTATTGTATTTTACAGTTTTTTTTTTTTCTTCAGAAGGGACTAGTATTGTTTTTTTGTAATTTCTGATTTCTTTCTTTGTACATATTATCTGACTTGGTTTTAGTTGTATTTATCTTATTGTTTATTTTAATTCTTGGTTATTTGTTTATTTTAATTATTGGTTATTCTTTTTGGTGTGTTTTTAATTGCTTCTGACTTTAGCCCTGGAATGGGATTCTGTTCTCATTAATTTGTTTTTTGTAGTTTGTTTTTGATACACTTTTATTTATTGTGTCATTTCACTTTATTTTTATTCATTTGTTGTGCTCTTTTTTTCTTAATGATTATATTTTAACGATTATATTTTTATATCATTATATATTTTAATGATTGTATTTCATAATTATATGTATGTTTATTTCTTGTTTGTTTAGTCAGACTTTAAGGATGGGACTGAGTTAGTTTTTAGGTTGACTTTTATTTTTTTATTTTTATTTTTGTTGATTGATATTTTTGGTATTCCTGATGTGGGAGGGTGTTAGTTTAGATTTGATTTTTGATTGTTCTTTCATTTGAATTTGGGGTATATGTCTGTTTTAATTGTCTTCTAGACTGGGGGATCGTTGACACAATATTTTGACCACAGGGTTGATTATAATACTGTTTTTAGATTGAAATGCATCATCAAGCCCTAGTTTTCATAAGGGTTTATCCCAGTGACCTACCAAGTTGATCATGCTAATTAGATGTGCAAGTGTGGTCCATTCACAAAGATACTTGTTACTACCAGGGTTTTTGTGTTAACTTGTTTTATAGGGTGGTGGCTAGGGATCATTCTATTTTTGCATTTTAGTTAGTTATTGAATACTCCATGGCTTGCCCATCATGAGTCACTCCATGTTTTTACCTCATTTTTATCACTAACAAATGGTGCCAAAGACATGATCTTAAACTCAATGCTAAGAAATGTATAATTGTACCCTTTCAGAAGTCAAGCATCCCGGCTAGGTATCATGTTGATAATACAACTCTAAGAGTCAACCCAGTGGTCATTGCTCTGGGTATGCACATAGACTGGAACCTTACCTTTGACCACCACATGGCCACACTGGTGAGGAAATCCTCTTATGTTGCGCAATTTATAAGTAAGGGCATGGCATCTAGGTCCAAAGAGGTCATCCCACTGTACTCTGCTCATATCACACCAATCATAGAGTACACTGCTTCCTTCAGTATGTACCTAACCAGACATATTCAGCAATTAGAGCGACCTCAGGGGTTCCTTACAAAAAGAGTAGAAGGTGTAACAAACCTGCCTTACACAGATCTCCTTAAAGCCCTCATTCTCTCTGTACTCAGTCTCCTTTAGATTGCTGAGGGGTGATCTATGCCTGACTTGCAAGGCATCCACAAAACACACACTTATGAAGCTTATGCATATTTATAAGTTAAGTCCAACAGTACCACAAATACAAGGTCTAAGGACCTGAATTTTGTCTGTGACTTAAACAGAGCATGCTGGAGAGACATATGTGTCTGCAAGACTGCCCCTAATGTGGAACATCCATGTAAAGCTGAGTTCGTCTGTTACCCAATTTAAGTGTAACCTAGAGCAGTGGATGGGGAATAGGAAATTTATACTGAGTCTGGCACGCATGTTCCTTATGAGACGCTTATAAACTCCTGTCCCTATATGTTGTATTTGGATGCAGGACATCGTTATTCCTTTTGGAAGACTCGGGTATGCTTAGAAAGCCCCACCTCTGATTTGTTAGCCTAGTAGCAATCTATAAATCTATGTATGTTGTTTTGATCTTAATTTATGACCTTGTTTTGTATAAATATACATTTTTCCTCAGAAAAAGTAGTTTTTTTTAAAAGATGATCTGATTCAGTCCAGTTCGTGGATGATGCACTAATACCATTAGAAACAAAAGCATTGCATCTCTCTTGTCAAAGTCTTGTCAGCTGTTATTTCTGTGAAAATATTTTTAACATGTATAGCTCTGGAAGTATAATTTTATGTATTTAACCTGTGACGGTAAAGTGGCACGTATTGCAAATTGTATAGAAAAGTATTGATTTTTTATATTTGATTTACACTTTGGGATTAAAAGAATGTATGTTGTTTTATCGTATTGAAGGAGCCAGAAGGCGTTTCATTAGCAGAAAGCTTACGAGCTACTGCAGAAGCTGCTATGTCCCAGACTGGATTTACTTATGATGAAACTACTGGACTGTATTATGACAGTAGCACTGGTTTCTACTATGATTCGGTAATGTATATAGTTCACACTTTCAGTTTTAAGTTATGAAAAATGTTGCAGTTCTTCATATCAAAGAAATGTACTGTATATGTTTCACCTTTTCAAGAAGTTTGCATGTATGTTTTTGTTATTACTTGAAATTGTACATCTTTCATGAAATGAGTGTGTGTGTACCCCCTCTAGCAAGGGTAATGGTTGAAACTATTGCAAATAAATTACAGTAGCCATTTGTTAACATAGATAAGAACATTCATATGTCTTTCTGTTTTAAAGACTCCTCTTAATTGATTGCCAGTTATCCCTTGCCTAACTGTGGCATTTTTTAATATTTTTTCTTTCCATCTCTCTTTCACAGGTTTGACTTCTCCTTTGAATCTTATTTCTAGGTAGCAAAACTCTCAGCTCTAATATTGAAGTCCTTCCTCAGTATATTTATCCTGTCCACCAGTCACAGGTTCATAGGTAGTTATTAGGCATTAAGAAGTCTAGCCCAAATTCCCAATTGCCCTACAACACTATCTGGTACAAAGTGACTTGCTCAAGGTCACACAGTATGCAAATGACGGCTGAGAGAATCAAAATCTGTACCATAAGTTGTAGCTTGCTGACAATTTAGGGCTGTGGTCCTCTGTGCTAACTGCCACACCACCAGATATGTAATTTTTTCCAGAAATTTCACTGCTCAGTGATGACTACTCATATTGTGATGTCTCAAGTTAGTTACCAAAGCACATTTATCTCTTAAGCATGATGATTTGTTCCCAGCTCTTTTTAGTTGCTTTCACAGTTTGAATTTCATTGCCTAATGCTGGTGGTAAAAAGTTCCTTTGTCTGCATGCTGTTTTTGTTTTTATGTGGCGAATAGATTTTGCTTGTACAGTCTAGTTATTTTTATAACTACATCAGTGATGATGCACATTCTGTTTTTTTTTTCATCCCATGCAGTCTGTATTTTTCTTGTTAAAGGCTTTTGAAAATATTTGATGTGAAATTGTTCGATCCCACCGTTTGTTCTTACACACGGGTTTGGAGCCGATCACATCACCAGCTTCGCATCTTCGAGAAAGCTCGAGGCACAGTGCTATCCCATGATCCTCCGGTGTCAACCCCCAAGATCTAGTTTGCCGCTAGCAGCAGATCGCATACTGAGAGGCTCGGGCCAGCATATTTTCATCTTTTTTTTTAAGTTGTAGTTTAGAATTAGTGCTTAAAGTAGTTTTATAAGTAGTATATAGTAGTGTAGAGAGTGTTAGTTAACAGAATGTGTTTTTTCTCTTAGATAAAATTAGTTTAGTATTTACTTCAGTTAAGGCCTTGGATTTTTCTGTCAGGATTGACAGTAATTTTTATATATTATTGTAGTTTTTTGCCTTAACTTTTTTCCCTTATAACATAGTTAGATAGTGTTAAAACTGTTTTGTCTATTATTATATATATATATATATATATATATATATATATATATATATATATATATATATAAATACTTATACTTATATATATATAGTGTGTGTTCCTATATATTAGTGTGCTGTGTTTTTTGCTATATATTTTTTCATAACTGTACAGTTAAAAATGTCTGAGAAAGCCAAATCAGGCTTCAAGAGATGTCACTGTGGACAAAAGATGTCCATTACTGATAACCATTCCTCCTGCGTCTACTGTCTTGGCCCTCTCCACTTGCAGGAAGACTGCTCCATAAGTCATTCCTTCAGTGGGAGGGTCATGCTGGAAATTCGCAGGAAGTTGGTTGTCAGAGGGTTGCTTAAACCCGAATTTCAAGAGGCCCTGGACAAGACCGAACAAGTGTCCAAGTCTTCAAAGGGGTCGAAGTCTTCAAGAGTGTCGGAGCCTAAGTCCTCAGCTCCAAGCACCTCTTTCCAGATTCGAACGCCGGCTCCAAAGGCCTCGGGGTTGGGCGTCGAGTCCTTGTCTCTGATCGCGACTACTGTGTTGGAGCCGGTATTGGAGTTACCACCGCCTTCAATCCTTCGCTCTGTGATGGCTTCGGCCCCTTTGACCCATTCTTCGAGGCCGCTTTCCGATTCCGACGTTGACCGAGTGGTACAGAAGCAAATGGAGAACTCGGCTCTGTCCAAACTCATCGAAGTTTCATCCCAGTTGGTATCGAAACTCGAGACCCTTCCTACCCCTTCGACCAATCCTCCTCCGAGACCTCTCGAGTCATTGGAGCCAGGAATCGAAGAGGCGATGAGTGCAGCGCCCTCGGTGCCGAAGCCTCCAGTTGTGCTATCGACACCTTTAACCTCGACACCCTTGGAGCCAGCCGGGGGGGGTCTCGGAGCTGACGGTCTTTCCTTGTTTCCGTGGGGGACAGTCGAACTGAACTTTCGGTTCCGACTCTTCCCCTCGGAGCCTCGTCTCAGATCAGTTTGGTTCCGTCCTCAGGGTCGGAGCCCGTGGCTTCGGTTCCTGGGAGGCTATCGGCTTCTTCGGAACCGATGGCGTCCTCGGACCGGGGCACCGGTGCCTTCGACATCATGAGGAAGGTCTTGTCTGAATAGACACTTACATCATCGACATCTTCTCCTTCCCCAAAGGGTCCGTGTTCTGCTTCTGTACCTTCGGTCCCTGCTAAGCGTCGAGAACCAATGCCTCAGCAAGCCCCAGAGGGCACCCCTACTTCCTCGGAGGCATCCCCAGAAGCCCCCTCTGAGGATGTACCGAGGAAAAGATTGTGCAAGAGGAGGCACATAGATTCCCCACAGGAATCTCTACCATCGGATACTGATTTGGATGAAGCAGAAGGGTCCCCACGGTCCCCCTCTGAAGATGTTTCTTTTGCTGACATTTTAGAAATCTTGAAACAGAGGGGAGATTGGCAATCCCTTACCCCTTCTGCAGACGAATCGGTACTGCTGAAGGCATTTGGGCTCAACCTTCTACCTCCTGGGTGACCCCTCCATTTGACGAGCTTATGGATCTCATAGCCCGTAGAGCTTGGGAATCACCTGATACAGTGGAACCGGTCCCTCATAGACCTAACAAATACATCACGGCCCCTCAAGACAAGAGTTAACTTACAAAAGGAGTTCCCGTGGATACTATGGTGGTGGCGGCAGCCACTAAAAAGGAAATGTCCGAATCATCCTCCTCTGTCCATCCTCCTGATAAGGATTCTAGGACGATGGACAGATATGGGAAGCGCGTATTTAGTTCTGCGACTTTCTCCATGAGATCGCTCAACTACCTTACGCATTTCTTGTGTCTACAGAGAGATCTCCTTAAGGAACTCGGAGATACTCTCCAGGGTAACACAGATGCTGCTGTCTCCGAAAAAGTGACAGCACAGCTTAATACCCTCAACTCCATAGTGAACTCGTCCATGAGGCTTATTTCATACACAGCCGAAGGATCGAGTAGGGCGGCAGCTTCAGCAATTGCTCTGAGGAGGCAATCCTGGTTGCGCCTATGCTCCTTTGCGGAATCTTTCAAGTCTTCATTTACAAACGCCCCCTTTGATGGTGCTTCCTTGTTTGGCCCCAAAGTAAAGGAGACCCTCACTAGGTGCGAGCAAGAAAGGAAGACCCTGTCTGCCGTAGGGGTCTGTTTTTCCGCCCCGTCTAGACCATACCCCAACGGGAATAGAGGCGGAAAAATGTGGTTCTGAAAGACTCGGGAATCCTTTCAGCCCACTCAGAGTGATGCCCCCTCCAGAGGCAGAGGAGGGGCAAGAAATGGAAGACGCCGCCCAGGTGGCAGATGGGGTACGCAAAATCAGGGAGACAGAGAGACCTTCTCTAGGAAGCCCTTCCGGCACTCCTGAGTGCAGGCCCAACTGTCCTACTCTGGAGGCAGTCGGGGGTCGCTTAGCTTTATACCCGGAAGCCTGGCTAAATCTCACATCAGATTCCTGGGTAAAAAGCATAGTTACCAGAGGCTACAATATTCCCTTTATAAAAACCTCACCTGACCCCAAAAAGCTCCCAGATGTTCCACCCAGTCTGCGAGACCAGGCAGTCGTAGAGATAGAAAGGTTGCTCGAAAACAGAGTCATCCAACCAGTCCCGGCAGACCAAATAGGATCTGGAACTTACTCAAGGTCTGTTTTTTTTTTCATCCCGTGCAGTCTGTATTTTTCTTGTTAAAGGCTTTGAAAATATTTGTTATAACTTATTGATAAGCTAAATGTACTTAATATCATCGGAGTTGTAGTAAATTGGATTAACTGATTCGCTAATAGGAAACTAAAAGTAACTGTTAAGGGACACACCGCAACATGGAGTACAGCTTTTCAGTAGAATTCTCCCGTAGTACTTGCAGCTAATACTGTTGCACTGTAGACTGTGTAACTACATACGTAGGAGCTTTAAATCTCACAGTGGTGAACTTGTGTGTGTGTGTGTGTGTGTGTGTGTGTGTGTGTGTGTGTGTGTGTGTGTGTGTGTGTCTGTGTGTGTGTGAATTCATTGGCGGGTAGGTATAGCTTCCTGAATAGACATAGGTCTCAACCTGCTAATAGGCCAATGTGGATCACAGACCATAGCAACATGTGACAAACAGTCAAAGTGTGGAACACCCTATTTTTGCACTGCACGAAACATGTACCTTGACCCCATGGTCATGGCCTTTCAACCAAAATACACCATATGTAAGTATTTAATAATACACACACACTCTCTTGCAGACACAGACATTTACATGCACGCGCGCGTGTGCACACACACACACACATACACATACACACACACGCACACACATACACATTCACCCTTGTCATACTCTCAACTGCCCAAAATTTTGCAGAATGGCCACATTTTTGCCTCATATTTTTGGTCTGTTCCTCATAAAATATGTAGTTTTCTGGCAAATGGCAGACGAAAGAAATAATAAGGTAATGACAGAAATGTCAGTTTCAGACATCATATCCTTCAGAAAATGTATGGTAACATAAAACCTGTTATTCTAGCAACTTTCTAAGTTTAAAAGAGCAGTATTTTAAATGTTGTCCCTATTTTTGGGTAGTTGTCTCCCCATCATATTTGACTTTGTCCAGATTTATTGTTCTAAGTGCTTGAGAGGTATGGCGGCAGATTATTTGCAACAACCTACTGGGGCTCGTACTGTGAGTATTGCTTTCCTTTTGTGCATGTATGTTTTTGCTGCTGCTTTTTGCTTACTCAGGTTTAAATTATATGTGTTTGACTCCATCAGTAAATGTCTATAAAATGACTTGTTCTATGACCAGTAAGATTACTGAAATGACCCCAAAATTGTGAGTGACTTGTAAAAACAATAAAGTGCATTCTTTGTTTAACTTGTGTCTGCATTAAATGAGCCTGTCTGCATTTCTTGGGACTCCAGTAGTAGAACCTCATATAGTGACTATGACATTGTTGTAAGTGGGGCTGGGCGTATTAAAGTGTAATCTGATATGTAATGTAGCATCATGATCCCTTTAGTGATTCCATTACCGGCATACATTATGGTTTGTATCCTGTTTAAGTGGTAAGAAGAAAACTATGTGAGTCACCTAAATCTGGAGCCCTGACATCATATATCCAGCCATCAGATGTCATTCATCCATTTCAACTGCCAGTACTGCATTAGGAGAAGGTACACAAAATTCATAATGTAGTCTTAAAAGTCCGTATTCCACACTGTTTCAATGCTGTTCAATGTGGAACAGCTGTTTGATTGGTTTGTATACCGCAATGCCAATTGGCAGTAATTGCGGTATACAAACCAATCAAAAGCCATTTAGCGGAGCCAAAGCTGTTCAGTGCGGAACACTAGGTTTGTTTATGGTTGAATGCGGAGCATTCTGCATGATCCGGAGCACTTGACTGGTCAGTGAATAGATGTGCTCTATTGACTTCACTTAGGGGAAGAATTTAACTCCCTCTGTGAAATACCTACTAACATAACCCCCCCCCCAACTATTAACAGGGAGCAGGTCCTGGCTTTGCTTGCTAAGGTGAAAAACTCATCCCCAACGTGACCTAAAAATATCCTAGGATGCCTGTTAAATAGCTTGAAACATGACCTTTCAAGACCACTTGAGGCACTTTTCAACTGTAGCCTCAAAATAGGCGTTGTTCTACAAGAATGGGGAACTGCAGTGGTTATCTCACTTCACAAGGGTGGACCATCTACTGACTTAAGAAACTGCAGACCTGTTATTCTGACTAGTCTAATATGCAAAGCCATGAAACAAATTATCATGGAAATGATCAACAAAGGCAGAGGCAACCTTCAGGCACTGGACACAACCCAGTTTGACTTTAAGGGAAGGTCCTGCCTACTAAATCAGGCGGATTTCTTTGAGAAGGTCAGAAAGGCAATGGATGAGGAGAAACGGTGCATACCGCCTAACTGGATATGGCTAAGGCCTTTGATACAGTACCTCACTCGTGTGTTGACAGACTCAACGAACTGGGCATAAAACTCTACATAACTCGCTGGATTGCTAGCTGGCTCGCAGATATGATCAAGAAGTCAGGATTGGTGATACCACCTCCACTAAAGAACCAGTCACCAGTGGGGGTACCTCTGGGCTTCATGCTGGGACTGCTCCTGTTTGTCATATTTTTTTAGGAGGTTAAGGCTAATGGCCTTTGGTTGACCAAGTTCACAAATGGCTTAAAATTGGGAGTTATCATAGATTTCCTCCCATGACACAAACAACATACAAGAGGGTCTAATACAGACAAATGTCTTGTGCCAAAGCCATGAATTAAAATTTAATGCCAAGAAATGCATTATAGTGTATTTTAGGAAAACTGCCTCCCAAGCTAATTACTCCATCTGTAAGACAGGTCTAAGAGCTGACCACTAGCTAGGGATCTGGGAACATCCGTCGACAGTAATCTAGCCTTTGATCAACATGTGGCCAAGGTAGAAAGAAAATCATTCTGTGTCACCTAGCGTATAAGCAAAGGTATGGCATCCAGGTCCAAGGAAGTCATAGTGCCACTTTATTTAGCCCTTATCAGACCCATCATTGAGCTTTGCTCCCTTTAGTATGCACCTGACAGACATATGCAACAGTTGGAATGCCCACAAAGGTTCCTTACCAGGAAAATCCTGTACAGATCATCTTAAAGTTCTGTCTCCATAGTCTTGCCTCCTACAGGTTACTGAGATGTGATCTATGAGTGGCATATAAAGCATCCTTGGATCCAGCTCCGATGGACCTTTTGCACATCCACAAAGTGAACAGCATCAGAACCACTATATCCAAGGATTTACATTTTGCTTGTGACATAAATAAGACATGTTACCAAGACAGATGCATGTCTCAGAAGATCCCCATGATCTGGAACAGGCACCCCACCCATGTGAAGCAGAGTCCAACCCTAACCCTACTTAAGAGTAACCTTGACCAGTGGATGGGAAATAAGAAATTCACCCTGGGTTTGGCCCCCATGTCTTTGATAGATGCAGACAGTAATGCCCAAACTAACACCCCACAAAACACACACAAAATTAATAGGGATAAAGGAAATGGAACCAGGCTGAAGATACCTCAGATGGAAAAGAGAAGATGCTAGCAGACTGTTCCAGTATGCATATGTGTGCATATATATTTATATCTATCTATCTATCTATCTATCTATCTATCTATCTATCTATCTATCTATCAGTGCATGTGTGTGTGTGTGTGTGTGTGTGTGTTTGTGTGTGTGTATCTGCAATTTGCACACACACACACATATATGAAACCTCTGGAAACTTCCCAATTAACATACACTGTGAACTTAATCACCTGACCCTCATTGCATATAGCCTCTCCTCAATTCTTACTTAATTCTAGCCACATAACTCTTAATTCCTAATACCTTTTTTCTCCCTCCCTTCTTTTCCCACTTAGCTTACTCCCCTTTCTGAGATTTCACTTGATTCCAACTGCTACTGCTGTCCTCTCTTATTTATAAATGAAAAAAAAACTCTAATTTTCCCTCTTAGCCGTAGCCACCCCCCTTTGTTTTCTTGACACTTAACCTTTTTCTGTCACCTGCTGTCTGTATCAGCTTCCCCTCTACTTCTAATTACTGATGTAGAGTGCTATTCCCTGTAAGAACTAAGATTTGATGTACAGTACTTTCTGTACTCTTATCTTAAATTCTGAGTTAATTGTCATTACTTCCCCTCTAAATGAGGAATTCCTTATGTATTAGAAATATATGAATGACTTTAACATATTGTTTTATTGCCTTTTTTTGTAAATAACACCTTTTAAACTTTCATGCTACAAGTGGGAATCTAAGCATGGGCCTCTGTTGAAAAAGGGGGCAAGCTCAGTCAGACATTCCCGGTCAACAGATGTCAAATAAATAAATAAATGCCAATGATACGTAGATACATAATTGGATTGGATTGCATTGCATAGTAACTTGTAAAGGCCCTGGTGGTCGTTAGCCTAGTGTATATGTGCAAAACACAGGGCTCTGTAATTGACCTATCTTGTTCAATATTTTTTTTGAACTAGGTACTGACCTTTATTAAATTTAATAGTTTACAGATTACTGCAAGTTAGAAGTTATTGCCGCTAATCAGATGAAGTCAGTAAAGTTCAGTCTGTCACTGAGTTTAATAATTTAAAAATAAACATTGAAAAAATTGGCTGTCATGACTCTGGAAACTGCAAATGCCTTTGTGGCATTTATAATAGAAGATCATATTGTAAGTATTGTAAAAGATTATAAAGCTCAGAACATAGTAGTGGGTAAGAATTATAATTTTAATTGTATTTTATAAGTGGTAAAAAAATGTGCATGGTAATATCAATTTGATACGGAATACAATAACTTCTCTTTAAAGAAGTAAAGTCTTAATCTCCCTTTATCAATATTTAAGTGCAATAATGTCCTTTGCTGTTGTAATCCAACTCATACCGATGAAATGACTATGGAAGCACTTACAAGAACTATGCTCCAAGACAGCAAAACTGTGAGGATAATCTGAAAACCTTGTCAGTGTAGTCATTTAACTACCAGTTTGTAAGGGGTGTGTTGTATGAACTCTGTCATGTTATTAAAGATACCACTATCCTAAAGGTCCGCAATGTAAAAGATAAGTCATGGGATTCCGAAATATTTTATGCCTCCCTGTACCTGAATTTGGATGAAGAACATCCATATGCAGATTGCGGGTAATTCAGAAACATAGGCTACAAAATGTTTCAGCCTGCATAGTTTACAGATGAAGGTATAATGACAATGAAGTGAGCAACATGATTAAAATGAGGATCGTCACAGATGCAGATAAGGTTAACATTACAGCGTTGTGATTCAGAGAGATGTATTTTTTGCATCAAGATGCTACTGCCGAAGTTGCTGGCCAAAGTAAAATCCTTGAGTTATGGGTGAAACTACAAACACATGTACCCATCAGCTGCTGAAGTAATGGATATACATATGCACGAGCCTGTTCTCGCTGCTAGTAGTCATGGGGGTAAACATCTTCAGCCTCAGCACCCTGAGTTATCTTTCTGTGCATGACATACCTTGCCCTCCATGACACTGAAATAGTAGACTGCTACTGTGTGGATACAGATACCATGTTGGAAGGGATTGATATGAGTAGCCCTTGTATGGAAATCTGTGGGTTGTGTGGAGTACACATTGCTTTGGACACCAAGGAGGGGCTGGGGGTTAGCATAATGGTCTGTGTGATTACCTCATAAACAAGTGGTATAAGGTTTGTTTGAGGTAGGTTTGTTATAATAGTTAAGGTTTTTGCCTTATAGACATAAGGTACAGCATTTGATGTTGACTTCAGATTATTGGCTAGATTTAAATGACCCTTCAGGGCAGTTAGCGTAGTATTCACCTATGACTACTTTGCTTAGAGCAAGATTGATCCCTAAATGTTGGTTTGTTTCTTAGTGGGAACAGTAGCCTTTGACTTTGTGTGTGACTGAGAGTATTGGCTTCAGGAACATTTCACCAACCATTGTGTGTGTGTTTACCAGGCATCTGGCTCAGGGGTATTCCACCAATTACAAATAATTTCTGATATCTGTTTGTACAATATATCCTTAATTATATGAGAATTATTGAAATGGAAGGGTGAATTAAAGTTGGGCAAACAACAGGTTGGACGTTTTATAATAATAAAGAAAGAAAACAGCGAAAAGCACTGTAAGAAGGTTGGAGTAAGAATAAAAAAGACGAGTGCAAAGTAGGATGTAGAGCTGTAGCCAAGGGGAGACATGGCTATTAGTGACAAGAATGTTGGAGAGCTAAAAGAATTTTAAATTCCAGGTAAGCAATAGGATTGAGTTCTAATGTGTGACAGGGCAGTAAATCCTAAGTTGCAGAATGGGTAGTATAAAGGGTATAGTATCTCCATAATTGTGAAAGCAGTGGCATTGATGAATTTCATTGATGTTTGTTCTTGTTATATGGCCAACTTTCATAGCATGCTGAGCACAGCAATGGCTGTGGCTGTATTTTGCTTTCAGTTTCTAGGCTTTTAGTGTGGTCATTATACAAATGAGCCTATTCAGAATAAATATTCCTGATTTATACTTTTTTCCTCATTATGTGCATCACCTATGCTGCTCTAAGAAGCTTGTTCATGGGTTGTTAGGCTAATGACCACTAGGGCCCATACAAGCCTAGCAGCACACTCCAAATCATTTGGGTCATGGGTTTCTATAAGGGAGGTCTAGTAAGGAGGTGACTAAGGATTTGTTGGGGAGGTGTTAGCTAGAGTAATACTTTTCATCTTGACAGCCTCTGTCCATAAGGGACATGGAGACTAGACCAGGGGTAAGTTTATGATTTCCTATCCAGCTGTCAAGGTTCTTTGTCATTAGGATCAAGGATAAACTTTGTTTTGCATGGATGGGCAGCCTATTCCATAGTGAAGGGATCCTTTGGGGCACTTATCTGTCTCTCCAGCATGTTCTGCTCATGTCACAAGCAAAGTTCACATCCCTTTATCTAGTGTTTCTGGTTCTGTTTGTTCCACACATGTGCAACAGATCCAGCAGAGCTGGGTCTGAGGAAGCCTGTAAGCCAGACAAAGATCCTTCCTCAGCAGCCTGAAGGAGACTGAATGCAGAAACAAAGCCTTTGGGCAGTCAGTGTTTGACAAGGTATTCATGCCCTGAATTCTCCCGTTGAGAAACCTCTATGGGCATTCCAACTGTTGCAAATATATGATTCAATAAATACCAAAGGGAGCATTGTATTCAATGATAGGTCTGAGAAGGGCTGAGTAGAAAAGTACTATAACTTTTTGAACCTGGATACCATACTCTTATTTATAAGTTATGATTTTATTATTATCTTAGATATTGGATGGACTGTGCTATCCCAAATAAAACCAAGACTCCTTCCTCAAGCAAGAAGAATCCAGTCTGGTGGACCCCGGCCATAAGCAAACTTTACAATAAAAGGAGGAGACTTATACAAAAAAAGGCCAAATCTCAAGTAGAAAAATCATCCCTGATCAGCATTAGTAAGAAACTGAGGGCCCTCATCAAGTCAACTAAAGCTAATTTTGAAAAGAAAGTTGCCAAGGATAACCATAAGGCCTTCTATGGCTACGTCAAAAACCTAAATAGGTTCATAGGTTCATACTAGGCTATCTGATGCCCTAGGGCATTTATAAGCCTAGCCAGAGTGTGTTTGGCTTTTGCCACCCATTTTAAATGAATTTTGCTATGCCCTTTTTCGAGGTTAGTATACTGTGCCTCTGTCTAACAGTGACACAGAAGTGATACCCGGGGTAAACCTACGATCTCCCATCCACTCATCAAGATTCCTCTTGAAGAGAGTCAATGAGGGACTCTGCCTAACCTGGACTGGGATTTTATTCCAGAGTGAAGGGAGCCTCTGGGTTATGAATCTGTCCCTCCAGCATGTCCAATTTATTTCAGTGCTGAGGTTCAAGTCTCTCGAGCGCGTAGCTCGATGGGATTTGGATTTTCTGAGGTGCAGCATGTCCATTAATTCCGGGTTGGACATGGCTTTATACATCAGGCACAGATTGCCTCTGAGTAGGCGATATGCCACTGAGTAGAGCTGGAGTTTCTTTAACTGGGCAGCATATGACATCTGTTTGAGCCCTTTGATCCTCTTGGTGAGGAACTTTTGGGGTCTTTCCAGTTGCTGCAGGTGTCTGGTAAGGTACATCCCAAAAGGGGCATTGTACTCAATTATGGGCCTGATGAGGGATGAGTAAAGAGGCACGATGACCTCCCCTGATCTAGATGTGAATCCCTTCATGATTAGGGGGGCTGTATAAAATGCTTATCTAACCACTTTGGCCACGTGGTTTTCAAATGAGAGATTGCTATCAACTTGGGTCCCCAGGTCCCTAATTACTTCTTCCGTACTTAATGGATTACCACGTATGTGGTAATTTGTGGGGACTTTGTTTTTGCCAAAGGGGATGATTATACACTTTTTGGCATTTAGCTTGAGGTCATGGCTCTGGCACCAGTTGTCTGTTTCCATGAGGTCTTTTTGTAGGATGCTTGTGTCAGCTGGAGAGTCGATTTTGGTGCCTAGTTTGCAGTCATCTGCGAACTTGGTCAGCCACAGTCCTTTCGTGTTGGCCTGTATCTCCGAGAAATATATACCGAACAAGAGAGGTCCCAGGACTGAGCCTTGTGGCACGCCACTTGTAACTGGTTTGGAGTCTGACATGGCTCCAGCAATTCTAACCATGTGGGTTCTGTCCTTGAGCCAGTTTGCAACCCATCTAGTGACATAGGGGGTTTTATTTAAGCTGGTGAGCTTATCTATAATGCCCAAGTGGGGTATTGTATCGAAGGCTTTTGCGAGGTCCAGGTAGGCTGTGTGGACCACCTTCCCCTCGTCAATGGCCTTGGTGACTGTTTCAAAGAAATCGACCAGGTTTAAGAGGCAGGATCTGCCCTTAACAAAGCCGAACTGGGTAGGATCCAGTGTCTGTAGGTCCCCAATATCTTTATATATGAGGTCCATGATGATCCTTTCCAAAGCTTTGCAGACCAAGCTAGTCAGGCTTATGGGGCGATAGTTTCCAGGATCCGTTGAGGCACCACCTTTGTGGAGAGGGACCACTGTTGCTGTATGCCACTCTTTGGGTACATATCCTGTAGTAAGGCTGAGATTGAACAGTAGTTTTATGTTTGGGTTTAGCACTTCTTGGAGTTCATGTAGGCAGCCGGGACATCGTCTGGTCCCATTGATGCTGTGTTTTTTGCTTTGGAGAGGGCGGCTCTTACTTGAGCATCTGAGATGTCAGGGGGGCAGCACTCTGCTGGGATAGATATTTGCCCTTTTGGTGAGGAGAAGTTTGCGCTGAACCTGTCAGCTAGGATGTTGGCAATGTCTGTGGGTTCAGTGTGTCTGTTCTGAGCTAGTACAAAATGGAACAAAATGCACTGACCCTTCTGACATTGCCAACATCTTGGCTGACAGGTTCAGTGCAAATTTCTCCTCCCCCTCACCACCTACCGGGCCTATTACCATTCCAGGGGATTGTGTAAGTCAAATTATTACTGATACGTTGGTTAACAAGGCTCTATCTAAAGCTAAAAACACTGCCTCTACGGGACCATATGGTGTCCCGGGCTGTGTCATACGCGAGCTCCAAAAGGAATTAACCCCGCATCTTAATACCCTGTTCAGTCTCAGCCTCTCCAAAGGATATGTGCCCACAGAATGGCACATGGCAACGGTGGTCCTGCTACACAAGGGTGGGGCCACAACTGACCCTGGGAACTACCGAACAATAAGCCTGACCAGTCTGATCTGTAAGGCTATGGAGCGAATCATTATGGAACTCATAAATGGAGAGATTGGGAACCTCCAGTCGCTGGACCCCACACAGTTCTGCTTCGTCAAGGGCAGATCATGCCTCCTGAACCTGGTGGATTTCTTTGAGACAGTTACTCAGGCTATAGATAAGTGAAAGGAGGTACACACGGCTTACCTAGACCTTGCTAAAGCATTTGACACCATTCCCCATTCAGGTATTATTGATAAGCTCACCAGCCTGGGCATAAACCCTTACGTCACAGGATGGATCACAAACTGGCTGTCAGACAGATCCCATAAAGTAAGAGTAGCGAGATCTATGTCCGAATCCAGACCTGTAACGAGCGGTGTGCCTCAGGGCTCTGTCCTGGGGCCCCTCCTGTTTGGCATATACTTCTCAGAACTACAGGCAAGCACGGAAGGGCTGTGGCTGACTAAGTTTGTGGATGACTGCAAACTGGGTGCTATAATGGTGTCTCCAGCCGACATGGAGATCCTCCAGAAGTGCCTAAATGAGACTGATGCATGGTGTCAAAGCCATGGTCTCAAGCTAAATGCAAAAAAATGCGTAGTAATCCCCTTTGGAAAAAACAGAGTACCCGCAAACTACAACATAGGAGGTAATCCCCTGAAATCTGAAGAAGAAATAAGGGATCTAGGGACCCAAGTAGATAGTCGGCTTTCCTTTGATAACCATGTTGCCAAAGTGGTTACAAAATCCTTCTATGTGACCCATCTGATCACAAAAGGGTTCGCATCAAGATCTAAGGATGTAATGGTGCCCCTCTACTCTTCCTTCATCAGACCCATTATTGAGTACAATGCACCAATTGGAATGTACATGGCTAGACATCTCCAGCAGCTGGAGAGACCACAGAGGTACCTAACCAAGAGGATTACTGGCCACAAACAGTTGCCCTATGCAGCATGATTGAAAAAGCTAAAACTGTTCTCTGTTGCATACCGCCTTCTCAGAGGCGATCTCTGTCTAATGTACAGAGCCATGTCCAACCCAGAATTGTTGAACATGCTCCATCTTAGCAAAACCAAATCTACTCGAGCTACACGCTCTAAGGATATAAACCTCAACACAACAATGAATAGAACATGCTGGAGGGATAGATTCCCTTCGCAGAGACTTCCCTTACTATGGAACAGGGTCCCGATCTACATAAGACAGAGCCCCTCACTGTCACTCTTCAAGAGGAACCCTGATGAGTGGATGGGTAACAGAAAGTTCACACCGGGGATCATACCAACAGCACTACTAGATAGGGACCAAGGGTACTAGCTGCTAGTACAAGGGTCTAGGGAGCTACTAAAGGGGAGGTGAATACCGCACAACGTGGCTGGGCTAATATATGCCTTCGGGCAGATAGCCCAGTACCAACCTATGAACCTATATGTGTTGCTCAAAGGCCAGATTGCTGTCTATATATGTTCCCAGATCCCTTACTACTGGGTCAACTCTTATAGCTGTATGTTAAGTTGTCTATCTCACCTTCATTCTTGCTGGATAGGTTCGAGAACGTGTTGTTTCTACCGGCTTCAGGTCAGTTCATATAGATTACTCTACAGTTAATTTAAACCCCTTTAATTTAGTTTTTTATCGTTAATTCCCTTAATTGCTGTTTATCCACCCTTTTTCCTCAAGAACTTATTAGTTCTTGTGTTTGTAGGATTTAAAAAAAAAAAAAAAAAACTAACTAATTTTAGTAGTTTAATTTTAGTTAAAGAAGTGTGACTCGTGCTGTCAGAAAATGTCTCTCATCTTAAGAGGCTTGCTTAAGCCTGAGGTTCCCCTACTGCTACTTGGGTAAACCTAAGGCTCCCTAGTCCTCGACTCCAACTTGAGAGAGGCCCTAAGGCTTCGCCTTTACTACTCGGCTCTCGGCTGGGGAGCGATGAGACGAATACTTTCCTAACTTCCCTCGGTCGGCTGGAGCCGAGGCATTGAAAAATTGGTCGGCTCCGATCAGACCATAAACAGAGGGAATTTGGCCCCCCCTTAACCCTTCGGAGGATGAATCTGTGTATCTTGAGGCGTGGCTCTCCTCTTCTTCCCTCTCCTGGGTGTCCCCCCCCCCCCTCCACCTAACAAGGAATCTAGGTCTATGGACAGGCACGGAGCGGATGTTTTTTTGCCGTAGCTTTGCTGCTTTTCGCCGCTGAACTACTCTGCCATTCTCGCTTCAAAAGAGACTGAGACTTGATCATGAAAGTGAAGAAATGTTGAACTGAAACTCTGCCCAGCTGAATTTCAGGATGCCTGGATGCGGCTATGCAATTTTGCGGACCCTTTAACGTCTTTTCACTAATTCCGTTTGATGATCATCCTTTTTTGTCCTCTCAAGTGAAAGACCTGACAACCTGAGAGACAGATGGGAAAACTTTTCTCTTTCTGCCGTCCCGTCTTTCTACTCCTAGACCGGCAGAGGGGAACAATAATGGGTAGACGCCGCCTAGAGGGGGGGGGTCCCAGAAACCAGGGCAATCGAAACCCGATAAGCCTTCTTCCCATCCCTGAGTGAGGTGTTGCCCGTCCCACCTGAGAAGATTCGGGATAAAGATTATCACTGTAGCCTGAAGCCTGGCGATCCTAACTCAAGACAAAGTGGTACAGTCCATCATTTCCATCATTTCCATTCATTCCTCTTCGCATTCCAAATCAATCAAAAAAAATCCTCCAGATGTTCCAATAGCAAAGGGATCACACAATGGTCATACCAACATCTTCCGATGTCCCACCACATTTGTGATTACGCACATGCGGCATTTGGCAACCAGTCGAGCGCCACTTGCATATAAAATGAGAGATGACAACATGTCTGTAGTGTGGTATATCAACCTGCTTGGTTCCTCCAGTTCCAACCTAGCCAGGCTTCCTCAAATATCTCACTCTCTCGAGGATATTTTTTAGATTTCCCAAATCTTCCACTTCTGGAAGATTTATCTCTTAAGAAAAAACGCTTCGTTATAGGCTAGCTATATCTAACTTTCATGTGGGCATCTCAGATTCTGCCATCATGTCTCACAAAGCAAAGAAAGCTTTTCTTTGTTTTTTTTCTTAGACCTCCTATAAGAAATCCTGTCTGAACAAAAATTACATTGGCTAGATGTCCATCGTCAATTAAGGTATTATTTTAGAGGACCAAAAGGATCGAAAAAAAAAAACAGATGATTGAAAGGGCCTTTCACTAGAGCTTTGGCTACTTCTATAGCTTTCCAAGACAGGCTGCCTATTATTACCATACCAGCAGCAGCTACATGCCTCACCTTCCACCTTCATTTTCTTTCTCATTATAAGTTTCTAGCAGCTGAGCATGGAGTTAATTTTGTTTCAACCTGTCTGTTCTGATATTTTTTTTGATAGAGAAATTAACTTTGGTTGACAGCACCCCAAAGGGCATTATAATGTATTTTTTGGCATTGAGTTTTAGGCCATAGGTTTGGCACCAAACATTTGCCTGTGTTGAACCCACTTGCAAGATGTTAGTTTCTTTGTGGGACTCTATAATAGCTCCAAATCTACAATTATCTGTGAACTTGGTGAGCCATAGGCCTTGAACGTTAGCCCTGACTTCCGAGAAGTGGATGCCAAACAGAAAGCGGGCCCAGCACAGAGCCCTGGGGATGTCCACTGGTGACCAGTCTCTTGGAGGAGGTGGTCTCACCAATTCTGACTTCTTGGACTCTTATGTGCGAGCCAGTCGGCAATGCAGTGCATTATGTAAGGATTTACACCTTGCTCAAAGAGCGTGTCAACAGTGCCTGAGTGGGGCATTGTACTGAATGCCTTAGCCAGGTCATGATAAACAGTATGCACTGTTTTACCATCCATTATCTTGGTGACCCTCTCAAAGAAGTTTACCAGGTTAAATAGATATGATCTTCATTTATGAAAGCCATATTGGGGTGGGTCTAGTGTCTGTAGGTTGCCAATGTCCTTGTTTATCATTTCCATGATCATTCATTCCATGGCTTTGCATATTAGGCTTGCTAGACTGATGTGCCTGTAGTTCCCTGGGTCAGTTGATGGTCCACCCCTTTGGAGGGGAATGACTGATGTCGTCCTCTATTCACTTAGAACGTAGCCTGTTTCAAAGCTGTACTTGAAGAGTGCCTCAGTTGGTCCTTATAGGTTATGTTCTAGACTGTTCAGGAGGCACCTGGGGATGTATCGCTAGGCTTAAAAAGGGCCTTGTGGTCGTTAGCCTAGTAAACACCTACGAACCTATGTTGGTGAGACCCATGGAGGTGGTGTTCTTAGCTTTAGTGAGGGCTGCTGGCACCCAGTCCCTGCTTATAACTTGGGGAAGTATGTTGGAGGGGATTTCACTTGGTGGAGCTGGGAGAGTAGGAGTGAAGCTTGAATTGAATTTATTAGCCAGTAAATTTGCTGTGTCACCTTGATTTGTGAACATGGTACCATTAACCACTATTTCAGTACACTAATGTGTGTTACCTGTAAGTTTCTAAACATAGCTAAAGAAGGCATTGTGATTGTCCCTAACTCGTGAGGATATCCTGACCTCATTGTTGACCTTAATTAGACCTCTCAGTTTCTTATTCAGCTGTATAACAAAGCACTTGGTCGGTTCTGGGACCGTTTCTTTTTGGCATTTACTTCTCTGAAGTCAAGGCCAATGTCAGTGGCCTCTTGCTGACTAAATCTGCAGATGATTGCAAATTAGGAGCTGTCATTGAATCCTTCACCAACACAAATGTTCTCCAGGTAGGGCTGACACAGACAAACTGGTGTCAGAGCCATGGACTAAAACTAAATGCCAAGAAATGTGCATAGTATATTCTTTGGGAAGTCATCCACCCCTGTTGTCTTATTGGCAACACACCTCTAAGCATTGACCCAGTAGTCAGGGACTTGGGGACACACATAAATAGTAATCTAGCCTTTGTCCATCACATGTCTATGGTAGTAAGGAAATCATTCTGTGTTCTGCAACTTATAAACAAAGGTGTAGCATCTAGGTCCAACAAAGTCATTGTCCACTGTATTTGGCATTCTTTAGACCTATCATTGAGTACAGTGCCCCCTCTGGTAGGTAACTAACCAGGCATAGCTAACATTTGGAACGTCCACTAAAAGAGTACAAGTAACATGTCCTATGCAGACTGCCTCAAGACCCTACCCCTGTATTCTGTGTCCTACAGGATGTTGAGGGAAGATCTGTGCCTGGCATACAAGCATTGTCAGACCCCACTCTGATGGATCTCCTACAGATCTGCAAAAAAAAAAAAAAAAAAAAAACAGCACCATTCTATAGACTTAAACCTTTCCTGTGATATAAATAGGACCTGCTGGAGAGGCAGGTATGTAACCCAGAAACAACTACTCCTCTGGAACAGGCTCCCCATCCATGTGAAGCAGAGTTCCTTCCTAACCCAGTTTAAGTGTACAGTGGATAATTGGATGGGGAACAGGAAATTCATCCCTGGTTTGGCACTTATGTCTCTAATGGATACAGGCACCCTGTAAATGTTCCATCTCCCAGGTCCTTTTTTGCAAATGTTTCATCTCCTAAGTCCCTGCGTACACTTGTCAAGGTTACAAGAACTTGTCAGAGATTTAGGTTGCATGGCTAGGCTTAAAAGGCCCTTGTGGTCATTGGCCTAGTAAGCACCTGTGAACCATTGAACTCGTCTTTAAGGGAGTTGCTCTTCCTGATTTTTGCCTTGAGTTTTCTTTTTTCATTATATACCATGTTTGGGTGAGGATTCCATCACTGGAGTTTCTTTTTAATGTTTGTCTGTTGTTTATTTCTGGCAGATACAAAAGCCAATATGCAGCCATTCACATGTTTGTGTAGGAACTCTGAATAATTCTGCATAGGTAGCTGTGGTCTCAGGATTAGGAGGAGCCTTGAATTTTTACAAACTCTCGCTTAACAAGATATAGTTTGCCTTTGAATACTTCCTAACTGCTGCTGGTTTTAGCTGGATTTTTCCGGGTTGCTTTTTGTTTCAAATGAGACAGCTCTGTGATCTGACCTCACTAGTGAGGATGTGACATTTGGGGGGGGGGGGAGTACCAGATCCAGTATGTTTGATCCTCTGGTTGCAGCATGCACTATCTGTTTCAGGGTGTTTGTGTTAAAGTCCAGAAAGAGTTGTGCTTATGAGTTTGATGCAGTTCGCATTTCCTAGTCTACAGAGGGGTAGTTAAAGTCACCCATGAATAGGGTGTTTGGTTGGTGGTAAGTGCCTCTAGTAGGTTTAGGAATCTAGCGGCATAGATGGTGTCACTCATTCGTCTCTATTACAAATAATAAGAAGGCTTGGGGTTTCATTCAGATGCTTTAATGTATACAAACACATCAGGCTGGATAGCAGCATCATTAAATACAAATGAACTAACTAACAGAGCTTGCACACATACATGTTCACATCTCAACAGCTAACTACAAAATGGCAGTTAGGCTCGCATGTGCTCAGTATTTATACTCTAGTGCAAGTCATGGATAGCTTCTTAAAGGTATATACACACTCATTGATCTGTATCCTCCTTCTTAAAAATCTTGTCCTTCATGCAAAGTAATGTTAGAGCTAGGCATGCATTACTATATACATTAGAAACAAAATACAATGTTCATGTCCAAGTTGCTTGATATCTGCTACAGGGTTTAGAGATTCGATCATATCTCGTGACATAACAGTTGGGACTAGAATTAGCAACAGGGACAGTCTGCCATGCACAGCTCGTATCAGGAACTTCTGGATTTGTCATTGGAACAGGAATATCCTCAGGAATTGGAACACTGAACAACTCACTGTGAGATAGTCTTTCTCACAGGCTATTTGCTGTGGTATAGGCTCTGACATTGGTCTCAAATGTTTCCGTTTCCGCCTAAAAGTTGCTCCTTCTGATTCTATAATGTACGATCTCAGTTCTGGACCAATATCATTTGGATGTTTGCATCATTACCACTTCTCCTTTCGTAATGGGTTGAGCGGTCTACTGCACTTATGGTAGTAGGACGTCTGGGATAGGAGCTTCCTCAAAAGATTGGCTTTCACAGACACTTGACCCCACCCAGTTCGGCTTTGTAAAGGGCAGATCCTGCCTTTTAAACCTGGTTGACTTAACAGTCACTAGAGCCATTGATGAAGGCAAAGCAGTCCATACAGCATACCTGGACTTGGCTAAGGCGTTCGACACAATACCCCACTCAGGCATCATAGATAAGCTCAACAGCTTAAATGTAAACCCTTATGTCACTAGATGGGTTGCAAACTGGCTAAAGGACAGAACCCATAAAGTTAAAATCGCTGGAGCAATGTCAGACTCAAAGCCAGTCACAAGTGGTGTCCCACAGGGATCTGTCCTGGGACCCCTCTTGTTCGGCATTTATTTCTCAGATGTTAAAGCAAACACAGGAGGGCTGTGGCTGACAAAGTTGCAGATGACTGCAAACTAGGCCATAGTCGATACACCAGCAGACACACACATCCTACAAAAAGGCCTCACAGAAGCGGACAACTGGTGCGGAGTCACGGCCTTAAACTAAATGCCAAAAAATGTATAGTCATCCCCTTTGGGAAAAACAAAGTACCCACAAATTATCACATAGACAGCAACCCACTGAGTACTGAAAAAGTAATCAGAGACCTAGGGACCCAAGTTGACAGCGACCTCTCATTTGATACCCACGTTGCCAAAGTGGTTAGAAAAACATTCTACCTTGCACACCTCATCATGAAGGGATTCACATTCAGATCCAAGGATGTCATTGTACCCCTATATTCCTCCCTCATCAGACCCATGATTGAGTACAATGCCCCATTTGGTATGTACCTCACCAGGCATTTGCAACAGCTGGAGAGACCACAGAAGTACCTCACCAAGAGGATCAAGGGTCTCCAACATATGTCTTATTCTGCCAGACTAAAGAAACTTCAGCTCTATTCAGTATCATACCGCCTGCTCAGAGGTGATCTCTGCCTGATGTACAAGGCCATGTCCAATCAGGATCTGATGGACATACTCCACCTCAAAAAATCCAAGTCCATCAGGACCACGAGAGCTAAAGACTTAAACCTCGGCACAAGTATGAATAGGACATGCTGGAGGGATAGATTCATAACCCAGAGGCTTCCCATGCTTTGGAACAAGATCCCAGTTTGTATTAGGTAGAGCCCCTCACTGACTCTCTTCAAGAGAAATCTTGATGAGTGGATGGGAGATCGTAAGTTTACCCCAGGGGTCACATCTATGTCACTGCTAGACAGGGGCAAAGTAAACTAATTCTATTATATAAGGGGACCTTCATTGTGTCACTACTAGACAGAGGCACAGTATTCTAAATTTATTCTGTACATTTTTGTACCATTTCATGGGGTGGCAAATGCCACATCACTATGGCTAGGCTTACAAATGCCCCAGGGCAGATAGCCTAGTACTGAACTATGAAACTGATCTGTAGTTCTTGATACATGGAACCAGCAATTGACTACTGAGTGGTAGTATGGTTCTGGTTTGTCTCGACACAAGTCTCTGAGCAGGTGAACCAAAATGTTTATCTCGTGGAACATTTCTGAGATTCTGGAGATTCAGGAAAACATCATTATTATCTCATTTTAATTTTCTCAGGTAACTGTTTTGCACTTTGCACTGCGTGTTCTGCCAAACCATTTGACTGCGGGTACTCTGGGCTACTTGTAGCATGAGTAAAGTCCCATTCTTCTGCAAATCTTTTAAACTGTTGGCTTGTAAAGTGCGTGCCATTGTCTGAAAAAACTGTGTGCGGACTTCCATGAACAGCAAATTGACATTTCATCTTCGTAATGACTGTACTGGTTGCTGGGTTAGGAAGTAAGTCAATCTTGAACCAGTTGGAGTAATAGTCTAACACCAAATAATGTTGACATTTCCACCCAAAGACATCAGTGGCTACTGTTGACCAAGGTAGTTCTGGAGTCCGGTTAAGTGGTTCTTTCTGTTGATGAGGCTTAGTACTGTTGCATACTAAACAAGAAGAAAGTGCTCTCTCAATGTCTTGTGACATAGAAGGCCAAAACACCCCCCCCTTCTTTTGGTAGATTATTTTCCTGGGTGACCAAATTGCAAGATAGTAATGTAATCAGGTTGCAAGGATTTTGGAACAATTGCTTTTGGACCTTTCATAATGATGCCTTTGTCAGACAACGTTTCATCTCTGAATGGAAAATAAGGTTGCACTTCTGAGGTAAGCTAGATTATTTGATGGCCATCCTTGATTGATAAAGTGGTTGACCCTTTGTAAAACATGATCTGTGGCTGTGTGTTCTCTCAGCTCATCAAGACGTGTGGAAGAAAAGTCATCAAGGAATTGAGAACCTTGATTGTCATTCTGTTCAGTGGTATTTCTGGATGATTTGGATAATGTGTTAGCAAGATAAATAAGTTTGCCTTTCTTGTAGACAAGATTGAAATTGTACTTTGTGCAATGACGGCATCATACATTGCAGTCTGGCTGGAGATTAATGCATTGGCTTACTTAGGATTCTGACTCATGGTTGGTGATCTGTTTTGATCTGGATAGGTCTGCTATAAACATAATCATGGAACTTCAAACATGTAAACACAATTGCCAAAAGCTGTTTCTCAGTCTGGGCGTACTGCTGTTCAGTTTGGGTAAGAGCTCTCAGTGCATGGGCAGCAGGTTGATCCTCTTGTAGAATAACTGCACCAATACCAAATTTTGAAGCATCACGGGAAAGTGTAACTGGTTTGTGAACATCAAATTATCTGAGCATTGGCAGACTTGCAAGTCTCAATTTCAGGACATCAAATGCTCTTTGGTGTTGCTCTGACCAAGACCAGGATATATCTTTACATGTCAGCTCTCTGAGTCACACTGAAAGTTGGTTCAAGTCTGGAATGAACTTGCATAGGTAGTTGACCATTCCAAGAAAACTTTGCAGAGCTTGAACATTGTCTGGAGCTGGCATCTCGAGAATGGCAGATTGCTTTGAAGGATCCAGTCGTAGACCTGTACTCGTAAACAAATTACTAACATAAGGAACTTCTTGTAGCCTGAATTTGCGTTTCTGTGCATTGAGCTTAAGATTCACTTGATGGACCCTTTCTAGAACTTTTCTGAGGTTTCTGTCATGTTCTGCTTCATCACAACCTCCTACCAGTATGTCATCTACTATAATAGCACAAGGATACCCAGAAAAAATTTACTCCATTGTACGCTGAAAGGTTCACTTACAGAATTTATCTCAAATGGCATTCTCAAAAAGATGTACCTGCCTACTACTGAATGTAGCGAGCAACGAGGATTTCTTGTCAAGCTGAATTTTCCAAAATGAACTCTCTGCATCTAAGACAGAAAAAATAGTGGCATTTGGCATCAAGGCTGCGATTTCGATTGTGGGCATTGGATAATGAGGTCTTTTTAGCACTTTGTTCAAATCTCGTGGGTCAGTACATATTCTAATGTCATCTGAGCTTTACCACCATGGAAGATACCCAGTCTGTTGGAGTTTCTTCTGGGCAAATTACACCTTGTCGCACCATTTTGTCTAACTCGGCTTTGACTCTATCCTGCATGGCTATTGGAACTTTACATGCTGGCCGGTTAATTGGACTGATTTCTGGGTCTAACTTCGTGGAGTACACGACTGGATGTTTGCCTAGTTTGTCTTCAAAAAGATCGGCATAGGTAGAAAAAATGTGCTGGGCAAAATTAGAGTAGTGGTCTTTTAAGCTAACATGATGGACTTCCTTATTAAATGAAGTCAATCTCATTCTCAAAGAATCTTTGAGCCCTAATAATGACTGAACATGCCTCTTGACCACATAAAATAATATGTTGTAGCTCCTTCTTGCAGAGGAACATGAGAGCATAACTGAGCCTTCGCTTTGAGTTTCTTCACCTCCATAGGCAACAAGTTTTGCACACCTTGCCAAATCAAGCCTTTTACCTTTACGTACTCTAGCAAATGTTTCTGCAGACAATAACATTGCACTTGGAACCTGTATCAACTTTGAGCTTTGTGGGTTTGCCATGTATCCAAACAGTACAAAATACTTCATTCTTGCCCCTTAAGTCTGCTGCATTAATGTTTTCATGAAGCACTGACATACCATCAACATAAAAGTAGGCTTGTCACAGTCTAACTGATCAACTCATTTCTTATTTTATTATTTTTATTAAAGTTATTTTATTATTTCAGCTGTGGTGCGTCAAGTACATTTTGGAATTTGTTTCTTAAAATGTTCCCTTTTAATTAGAGGGTGGGCCTTTTGATTTACAAAATCTTTTGAAGTGATTACATTTATTGTATTTGTGGCATTGTTGACCAACAGATAAACACTTTTCCCTTTTAGATTCATGATTACTGCCACAATTATGACAGTTGACAATGAAAGTAGGTTGGGGGACCATGCTTTGGGTGTGCTGACTCACTCTTATGCTTCACTGAGACTTTGTGAAGTATGGAATGTGCTAGAAAGTTCTGGGGTTTACCAGTGAGTATTGCAGGGGATACAGCTGCTATGTGCTTGGGCCTGTTTCTTTTAATAACATGCTGCATACTATCAACATGAGCTTTATCACTGTGCCTTTTAGAGCTGCTCTCATTTGTAAGCATATTTGTGTGCTTTTATGTGAGCTTGTCTATCTGACAAATCTCAATGGCCTTGTTCAAAGTCAAATCACTGTCACAAAGCAAAATCTTTCGCACAGCATCATCTTTTATACCACACACAAGTCTGTCTTTTATCAACTCATCCCTTAAGTCACCAAATCTGCACATTTTAGCTTTATTTCTCAGGTCAGTTATATATGCTGCAAAAGTTTCACCAGACTTTTGATCCTTTGTGTAAAAGAAGTGCCTTTTCATTGTAACATTTGTCTGGGGGTTACACATCTCTCTAAATTTATGCTTTAAGCACTCTGGGTCCTCCCTTGACTCAGCCAGTGCAACAATATAATGGTTTTCCCCCTATCCAGCATAAATAGCAAGTGCATACAGAAATGAACACTCCCTTTCTATAGCTTCTGATCCAACTAAATTAAGTAGAGTAAATGCCTTTGTATGGTCATCTTTATCAGAAAATGCAGCCTGTATGAAAATGTCGTATTCTTGCTCAAACGCTCTCCAGTTCTTAGCAATATTACAGTCAAACACAAGTGCACTGGGCTTTTGAAATCAGTCTGCCATGCCTACAAAGTATGCAGAAACACACTGAAAATATGGCCTTTGTAATTAAGTACAAACTGTTCTGCGAGCTTGTAACAAACATTAAAATGCACAATAAACTCTTACTTTACTTTGCAGAATGTGCTCTGTAATGCATGTACTTTGTGAAATATGGCTTGTAATGGCTGTACTTTGCGAAATAGCTTTACTGTAACATTGCACAAATATGCAAACACTTTATACACCTCTGAAAACTCTGATATCTTTGCTTAATATGAAAATACATAATTTTTGCGAAAAGTGCAGTAATTTCCCTTTATTTTATTTGCTATATGCAATTCAGACTTTATTTCAAATATTTTTTGTAGTAATTTGAATATTTTTTTCAATATCGTACATATTTGTTTATGCAAAAATTATTTAGAGCATTCTGTATGCCTCGTTTCATATTATGCAAATAAGAAATAGTGCTGAGCAAGATTTATATACCTAAAATTCATTTCTGACATGTTTTACGAAGTATGCACAGTTTTGGGATGGTCCACTGCTGTATATTCCACCAACATCAGGATAAGTGCCTTAAATCATTTTCCCCAAGCTGTTTTAAACTTCATGCCCCTTTAGTATGCCAGTTCTGACTGCAGGCCCTTTGGATATGCCTTTTTTGATGATATGTCCTTTTGGATGTGCCACTTCTGACACCATGTCGCTCGTTCATCTCTATTACAAATAATAATAAGGATCGGGGTTTCATTCAGATGCTTTAATATACACAAACACATCAGGATGGATAGCAACATCATTAAATATAAACAAACTAACAGAGATTACATACGTACATGTTCACATGTCAACAGTTCACTACAAAATGGTAGTCAGGATCACATGTGCTCAGTATTTGTACTCTTAGTGCAAGCCCTTGGATAGCATCTTAAAAGTATATACACACTCATACATTCCTTGATCTACAGATGGTGACCTGTAGCTAGCTGTGATATGATGAGTGTAGAACAGTGTGTGTGTATGTACCTTTAAGATAATTTCCGGATGTAGTCACGTGCCTATAAATAGTGAGCATGTGCAGGCAGCAGTGCCATTTTGAAAGAACAACCAGAGTGTTAACATGCATGAGTGTGGTAGTCCGTCTTTTTATAAGTTTACGTTACAAAGCCTCATTCCTGATGTTTGTGTGTAATAAAGCTGCTTGAACTGAACCCACAACCGTTCATCTGTTTTATCCTGACTGGAAGAGTGACATGGTGTCACAACCAGGATTAAGAGAGCAACTTCTTTGAGCTATGAGGTGCAGAATTAAAAGTGAAGGCAGATTGAACTAGTTGAGTGATACATTGCTCAAACGATCAAAACAGGCCAGAAACGAGCTTAAGGTAACCAAAACTTGCACAAATGATTTATTTGGTAAAGAAAATGAAACGGAGCATTTGTAAGGCACAAAACCCATTATTAATTAAACAAAAGGCACAAAACGCATTATTAATTAAACAAAATATTCAGAACCATGATATTTGATAAAACTATCAGAAATATTTATATGGGGCCCAGAATTACCTCTGATTTGTATAACGAGCATGTTTAAAGTAAAACGAGCACAAGAAAAGTATAATGAGCATAAGAAGAGATTAAATGGGTATAACGAGTACATTATAATGGCAAAATAAGCTTAAAGAGCAAGGCGACTGCATGCTTTTTAGTAAAAGACCATGTGTTGGGCACAAACTACTGTTTCACATTGACCGAAGCCATTCAAAGCATAACTAGAGTTGTTCAAAGTATCTCAGAGTATGCAAAGTGTTTGCAAAATGTGTGCTTTATTACGGTGCAATTATTTCAGAGTTTGCTGTGTACAAAGTACAGTTATATTGCAAAGTGCAGTCAAAGTACAGCCATGCTGTGTGCAAAGTACAGTTATATTGCAAAGTGCAGTCAAAGTACAGCCATTTTGAAAAGTGTCTTGTGCTGCGTACAATTATTCTCAGAATGCCGCCAGTTCAAAGTGTTTCTTACACTGTACAGAGTTATTTTGAAAAGTACAGCTATTTTGAAGAGTTTCTATGCTGTATGCAGTTTATTTGTAAAGTGCATTCATCTTGAAGTATTTCTTACTCTGAGCTTTTTCTGTTATGTACAGTTTATTCACAAAGTACAGTAATTTCAAAGTATTTCTTACACTGATAGAGTGGTTTCACAAAGTATAGTGATTTTAAAGTATTCTTGTGTTATGGAGACTTATTTGGCAAAGTGCAGTTATTTCAGAGAGTCTTTTGTGCCGTTGGGCATAATTACAAGTTCTGGCATAAAGTTCTCGTATATTTATATGTGTCTATGTTCGTACATAATTCCAAGCACCTTCACTACTGTGTGTTAATATGGCAGAGGCATTTCGCAGATCCATTCCACTTGTGTTTGATCATAATACAGTACAGCAGAGAATTGGAAAGTATTTGAGCAGGAATACAATATTTTCATACAGGCAGATTTTTCTGACAAAGATGCACGTACAAGGGCTTTTATTTTGCTTAATATAGCTGAGTCAGAAGCCATTGAAAGAGAACATTCATTTGTGTATGCATCAGCAGTATATGCAAGAGAGGGGGAAAACCACTGTAGTGTTGTACTGGCTGAAGGGAAGACCCTTAGTGCTTAAAACGTAAATTTAGAGAAATGTGTAACCCCCCAGACAAATGTTACATTAGAGCGGCACCTATTTTATACAAGAAACCAAAAGCCAAGTGAAACTTTTGCAGCTTATATCACTAACTTGAGAAATAAGACTAAAACGTGCAGATTTACTGATCTGAAAGATGAGTTAATAAAGGACAAACTTGTGAGTGATGTTAATAGTGCTGCAGTGAGAAAGATTTTGCTTTGTGACAGTGATTTAACGTTGAGAGAAGCCATAGAGATTTCTCAAATCCGTGAGCTCACAGAAAGGCACACAAGTATGCTTGTAAGTGATAAGAGCGTGGTTTCAACGGCCTCTAGAGCAAGTGTAGACAGCATACAGCACGGTGCAAGCTGAAACAGGCCTAAGCACATGGCAGCTGCAAACCCTGTGGAATTTCCAGGGAGGAGCCATAACTTTCTAGCAAGTTCCAAGACTAGCTCAACAAAATGGACATGCTCAGTGCAGTATAAGGGTGAGTCAGCAAAACCCAAGTCAAGTCTTATTGTTAACAGTTGTAATTGTGGATCCAATCATGAGTCTAAAAGAGAGAAGTGCTTAACATTTGGGCAGCAATGCCAGAAGTTTGAAAAATGGAACCACTTTTAAAAGTTTTGTAAATCAAGCAAGCCTCATTCAGTTGTTAAGAAAGGTCACTCAAAAAGGCAAGTTGATCATATGGAAAGCTGCAACCCTACTTTCTATGTAGAGGGTGTATCTGTGGTTGGTGAAAAGGTTAATACAGTAGATTTGTTGACAAAGAAGGTATTTTGTACTGTCATAATCAATGGTAAGCCCATGGAGCTCAAAGTAGACACTGGTTTAAAGTGTAATGTTATGTCAGCAGAAACATTTGCGAAAGTGAGAGCTGGTGAGCAACTTAATTTGGCCAATTGTGTAAAGCTTGTTGCTTATGAAGGTGAAGAGATTCAAACTGAAGGCTCAATAGTGCTTTCATGCTATTTGGCTGGGAACAGTTACAACTTGCAATTTTATGTGCTCATGAGACCTGTACAGTCATTATTATCTCTCAGAGACAGTTTAAGATTGAAACTGCTTTCTTTTACCAAAGAAGAACATCATGTAAGCACATGTCCCAGTTCCACCATCAGTGACGCTTTTTTCTCAGAGTATGCTGATGTTTTCAACAACAAGCTAAGCAAACTTCTAGTTGTGTACTCCATGACAGTAGACCCAGAGGTCAGTCCAGTTGTCAGACCATTAAGGAGAGTTCCAGTAGCTGTGCTGGACAAAGTCATGGTCCAGTCACACAAAATGGTGCAGCAAGGTGTGATTTGTCCAGTCACAGAACCAACTGAGTGGGTGTCTTCCATGGTAGCTGCCATAAGAAAAATTCAGATGAAATCAGAATATGCATTGACCCAAAAGACTTTGAGCAAGGCATTAAAGAGACATCATCATCCTGTGCATACAGTCGAGAAGATTGCCACTCTCATGCCAAATGCCACTGTTTTTTTCTGTCGTAGATGCAAAGAATTCATTTTGGCAAGTAATGCTTGATCGCAAATCTATTACTGACTACATTCAATATTTTTATGTATTTATTTTACATTTGTTGACTGGGATAGTCCGACTGGATGCATGTCCATTTTCAGCAGAGGCCCGGGGAGAAAAGCTCCATGGAATAACAAATCATCATAACATGTCACATATTACAAATAACAAATATATTATTTACAGAGATTAGATGGGCAGACAATACAAATTACATGTAGAATATTTAGTAGATACAGATTGCGCAGGATGCCTTTTGGAGTAAATTCTGCCAGTGAAGTCTTTCAGCGTGCAATGAGGCAGATTTTTTCAGGCTATCTGTGTGCAATAATAGTGGATGATTTACTAGTTGGAGGCGATGGTGAAGCAGAGCATGACAGAAACCACAGTAAAGTTCTGGACAAAGCACGTGAAGTGAACTTTGAAGCTTAGTCCGCTAAAGTGTAAATTCAGACTACCAGACGTTACTTAGTTAGGCCAGTTATTTACCAGTACAGGCTTATGACCAGACCCTTCCAAACAAACAGCCATTTTTGAGATGCTGGCTCCAGATAATGTCCAAGCCTTACAGCATTTTCTTGGTGTGGTTAACTATTTGGACAAATTTATCCCTGAGTTTAGTGAGTTATCAGTGTCTTTAAGAGAACTGAGATGCAAAAAATGTTGCCTGCTCATGGGTAGAACAACACCAGAGAGCATTTGATAACCTCAAACAGCAAATTGTCGACCTTCAAAACATTAAGGTCCTATGATATCCACAAACCGGTAGTTCTTTCCTGTGATGCTTCAAAGTGTGTCTTGGTGCAGTTATTCTTCAAGAGGGCAGATCTGTTGCCTATGCTTCTAGAACTCTTACCCAAACTGAGATGCCGTATGCTTAAATTGAGAAGGAACTTTTGGCAATTGTGTTTGCATGTTCAAAGTTCCATGATTATGTTTAAGGCCGAGCTATCCAAGTAGAAACTGATTATCAACCTCTAGTCACTATTTTAAAGAAGCCTATGCATTCAGCTCCAGCAAGACTACAAAGAATGATGCTCAGATTACAAAATTATGATTTCAAAATGGTCTATACAAAAGGTAAACTTCTTTATCTGGCTGATACCGTATCCAGATTCTCCAGAAATACCACATAACAGCTTGATGCAGAGAATTTTGACTTTGATGTCATGGAAGTGCGTAATTTTACTGCCACAAGACTTGATGAGTTGAGAGATCACACAAAGACTGATCCAATTTTGCAGAAGCTCAACCACTTCATCAGTGTAGGATGGCCGTCAAAGCAATTCTATGTACTGCCAGAAGTCCAACCTTACTTTCCATACAGAGATGCTGATGGAAGATGGTATAATTTTCAAAGGTCCTACAGTTACTGTTCCTACTTCCTTACAACACGAATACATTCAGATTTTCATTGTAGCCACCGAGGTTCCGAATCTACCAAAAGAAGGGTGAGAGGACTAGTATTTTGGCCTTCTCTATCAAGACAGTGATAAAGTGGTTTCTTCTTGTTCAGTATGTAATGGTACTAAACCACATTTGCAAAAAGAGCCACTTTAGCTAAGCCAAATTCCTGAACTACCTTGGTCAACAGTAGCCACTGACATATTCGAGTGGAGCAATCAGCATTACTTAGTGTTGGTAGACTATTATTTGAACTGGTTTGAGATTGATTTCCTGCCTAACCTAATGTCCAGTGCTGTTATTACTAAGATGAAACGTCATTTCTCAGTCCATGGTAGTCCACACAATGTTATTTCTGACAATAGTACCCAGTTTACCAGTCAATTGTTTCAGAGATATGCAAAAGAGTGGGAGTTTATTCATGTTACTAGTAGTCTGGAATACCCACAGTCAAACGGCCTTGCTGAACATGCAGAACAGAGTGCAAAGCAATTACTAGAGAGGCCAAAGCATAACAATACCAACAGCTACTTGAATTTTCATAATCTCAGAAATATACCCTGTAAGAGCCTACTTGGCTCGCCTGCTCAGAGACTTCTGTCTAGGCAAACCAGAAGATCCTTGCCTATCTGTTCTAGTTTGTTGGTGCCTAATGCTAAAAACAACAGAGCAATCAAAGGGCAACTGTTTAAAAAGCGTTCTTAGAAGTCCAGCTATGATAAAAATGAACAGATTTCTTCGTCTGTTAAAAGAAGGAGAGTGAGGATGAAAATGGCGAAAGGCTGTCCTCGAATTGGTCAAGTAAGAGGTGTATGTGCTGAGCCAAGATCCTACTTAGTGGAATATGAGAGTATAGAATACAGGTGAAACCACAGACATCTTCTTGTATCAGAAATGATATTGCAGCATCTTACCTGTGGTACAGACTCTAGACATCAGAGCAACCCTGACAATGTTCATACCAAAGAACATGTCTCAGTATCCATTAATGATGATGTCCCAGTTGTCCCCAAAATTGCTTCCTTGAAGACAGTCCCTGTTGCTATATCCAATTCTAACTTTTATGTTACACGATCAGGTTGTATTTATAGACCTAGTGTAAAATATACTGCATCCTGGACATGATTGTTTTATATGTATCTGATTTTGTATGATTGCATTGATTTTGTATGATTGCATGTAAAATAATTAGTTCTTGATAATTGCATGTCAAAAGATCATTTCTGTATAAGTGCATGTCATTGAATACTGTCATTTAGTGTATGATCTATTTCTCAAAGAGGGAGGATGTAGAACAGACATTTGTGTATGTACCTTTAAGAATCGTTTCCAGATGTAGGCACGTGCATATAAATAGTGAGCACATGCAGGTAGCAGTGCCATTTTGAGAGAACAGCCAGAGTGTTAACATGTATGAGTGTGGAAGTCAGTCCGTTTATGTTTATTTAAGTTACAAAGCCTCGTTCCTTGTGTGTTTGTGTGTAACAAAACTGCTTGAACTGAACCCACAACTTTGTTTTATCCTGACCGGACGAGCAACAATGAGGGACCTTACCTATGATGACCTGCACGTGGGTGAGCTCCATGGTATCATCCTCTTTAACCATCTTGGAGGTATGTTTGCTCCTAACGTAGATCAAGAGACCTCCACCTTTGGCCCCAGTCTGTGCTGTTGGTCTAAATGTGCAGAAGGCAAGATAGCCTTGCACTGCCAGAATACCTTCTATGGCTTTAAACTAAGTCTTGCTCATGGCACATATGTTTACATTCTCCAGAGTGAGGTGGGTTTAAAGAGTGTAGAATTTTTTGTTTAGGCCCTAAACATTGAGCAGTAACACCTTAAGGTTTCTTGTAGATGTGTTCACTGTATTGGTTGTTTTGTCTTTTTGGCATTACCTAAAAAATGCTCTAATGGGGTGGATAAAGTGTAGCCAATATCCAAAAGACTAGGGGGACAGACACAGTCCGTCCTTGGCAAAACAACATGGTCTTTTGACCATGCCCTCCCGTGCTGACAGACAGTGGATCCTTCTGGAGTGACACCAGAAACTAAGTTAATTATTAAAATCAGGCATTTTATGTTCATACTGTAGCATCTTCCTTCATGAAGGTAGAATGCTGCTCAATGCAAGGTTAATACCTGTATGTGATGCACATTCCAAGAGATCCATTATGTCTCTTTTCATGTAGTCCAGTGAGGTATGGCCATACCTCCCAACTGTTCAGATTTTCACAGACTGTCCAGATTTTTGGATCATATTTTTGGTCTATTCCTCATAAAAATGTTGGTTTTCTGGCATTTCACTGAGGATTGAAAACACTAAATAAGGGCAGATGTTTGAGTCTCAGGCTTCATATCCTTCAGAAAATGCATGCTAATGCAAAACTTGCTATTCTAGCAACTTTCTGAGTTCATAAGTGCAGTATTTAAAATCTGTCCCTATGTTTGGGCCTTTGTCCACCCATTATTTTTTGGTCTGTTCAGATTTCTTTTGCATGTCTCATGTCATTTACACCCTCATGGACTATGATAAAATAATAATTAATACCTGAGGTACAGTAACTTGAGTGCGTTCATGATATTGCGGATCCTGGCTGCAGACAGGCAACTAACCATTATCCTCTCCTTGTCTAACCCAATGAGTGGGGCATCTGTGTTTCACACAATGGGGTCCCAATGACAAGAGTATTAGGTAAAGTATAGGCTCGCCTTATGGGCTTTGCTGTTGGGGGACCATTGGGTGTGTAGGATTATGTGAGATGTTTGTTGCTTTTGGTGTGTGCTTTAGTGATTGCTGAAGAGCAGTGTTGCAATTAAGTCTTTGAGATTTATTAAGATTTCTTTTAATCATTGCAGTATAAGACTGTGTGTGTGGTGCATGTGAGAGATGTAGTTTGAGTATTTCTGGCAAACTTGTTTGTATGAGAAATGTTTGCCACCAAGGAATTAATGTGTTTTACATCTCTTGCATACTGTGTTGTTTTCTTTAGTAATTAACTGGTTGTCTGAGAACATGAAACAATTGCTACGTTGTGTTAGAATACCCAAATTTACCAAGCTGATCACAGAGACATTTAGGAATTGCATATCCATGTTTTCTGGTCATGTCGTAGGGTGGTTTGTTTAGGATTAAGGATTTAATTTTAACAGGGGTCTCCAAGGGTAGTTTCTGGGGGTAAGATATGTAGTGCTGTGTAACATAACACATCATGTAACGGTGTGAGAACCCGTGAAGTGTTTTGCATGCATGGGCAGGTCAATGTCCATGGTGGTGACTGAAGAAAATATATAGTGCATTCATAGGTTCATATATTAGGACTAGGCTAACTGCTCTTGTGGGCCATTTTAAACCTAGCCAGTTACCCCAAGCAAGAATCAAATCCTGCACTGTTTGTCTACAAGGTAAACACCTTCACCATTTTGCCAACTTAGGTGAAGAAATAGTAACATTTGCTATACTGTGCTGTTGTCCACTCATTAAATGGTATTGTGCACATCTAACACCGTCTTGTAGTGGTATGTGGTGCATTAGTTTAGCTACACTATTTAAATACAGAGAGTCACCTGGAGTATTGATGATTTGGTTATAGTGATTAGTGATTTTTCTCTAGAACATATAATTTTGTTGGGGAGTAGGGTTGTATTAAGGTGTTAATGGCCAGGCAGTTTTCTGTCTTACAAAGATTTCTGTGTATTATAGTTAGCTGAGAGAGAGCTAAGTGATATGGTCGCTCTAACTAGTTTAATTTTGTGATGCCAAAGCAGTGGTTTGTTCCTTTATTATAGTTTCCTTTAAATTTGGCTACAAGGTTGGACAGTTATGAGACGTGACAGTTAGTGAAGATTGAGGTAGCATAGAGGCAATAAAAGATTAGAAGGCAGTATGTCTTCTGGCTATGTCAGTGAGGTAGATTTTTACTCTGTATAATATACCTAGTTTTTGATGATTTTTTTTTTAGCCACATCTTACATTGTTGAATTTCAACTCGTCATCTATGATGACTTCCAGTAATTCTGTGGTTTACTTGTTCTATTAAGGTGTAGAGATGCTGTTGTAATTAATTATTTTTATTTTTTTTTTTTAAGTAGTTGTGAATTATTTAACCATATTTTAATCAATGAGAACTGCTGTGTAAGGTCTTGCAGTTTAGAGAGAGATTTAGCAGAGCGAATTAGGATCGAACCATCAATGTTTTAAATTAAGGAGCGTTTTTATAGCAGTGCAGAGATCATTAATTAATATGTTGAAAAGTATGAGGCCTAGAATAGATCCTTGTGGGACACCAATATTTACTAGCAAGAAAGTACAGAAATCATTTTTCCATTTCACTGTTTGTGCTCTGTTTGAGAGGTAGCTGTGGAACCACTGCAGTGAAGAGTTGTTGAGCCCAAAGGATGAGAGGTTATGTAAGAATTTCTGATGGGAGACAGTATCAACATTTTTTGATTAACTCTAGGATGGTGGTGGAGGCTAGGCTGCCGACATTTCTGTGGGGGTTAACAGTATTAAAAAAAAAATCAACAAAGCAGTAGTTGTGTTGTGATGAGAACAGAAGTCATGTTGGGACAAAGACACACGCTGGTTTTCTATTAGGTAGTTAAGAAGTTGCACATGAATACATTTTTCTAATATTTTTGATATTTACACTGAAACATCTAATAACCACTCCAAGCACAATGTTCTGTGTTGTAAGGGATCCATATGGACTACCTTAGTAAGCCTGTTTTATAACTAAGCACCATTTCATACACATTAGAAAAGGTCTTAAAGACATCCAGTTCTATTTACTTAAGTTATAAGAATATTTTTTTTTGTTATTTAGTTATTTTCTTAATATCCTGCATCAACAGTCTTTCCTTTACATCAGTACAGCTATTGGAAACCACATGATAAAAGGGAGATTGGTTCATTACCTGGCATCCCATAACTACATAAACATGGCTTCTTTGAAAATTTAATTTCCAAGTCTTCACAAGCAGTATAAAGAGATAGCTGAGGGAGACCCAAGAGAAAAAGAAATGTTTTTCTTCACAGGTTCATCGGTAAGTGCTTGGCTGGCTGCCCTTACTGACCATTCTAAACGTATTGAGTTTCCCTTTTTGTGCTCAAAATAATCTATTCCATTTGGTTATAGATTACACTTGTCCATTCCATGGCCGATAATTATATATTACCCTAATGAAAATAACTGGGATCATACCATAATTTGAGGGAACCCATGCATATGTTAAAGCATTTAGGAGCTGCCTCTGTTTATTAATAGTATAGGGGGCAATCCTTGGGTAAGTTTTCTGTTTCCCATCCATAGATCTAATTCGAGCTTGAATATGGACAGGGATGAACTTTGTTTTATGTGGATGGGGAGACTGTTCACAGCAGTGGCATCCTCCGCAAGATATACCTGTGTTTCCAAACCATTCCTAATCTGCAACAAACCATGGAACTAGCTGATCTTAAAATTTTAATTGCATGTGTAATGAGCATTGAATTTAAGTCATTTTTTTCTTTTTCACTGTTAATATCAATCAGATTTTAAGTCTTCAGTTTGCTATGCTACCTGTATATATAAGACTAAGTATCGTAATTGCACTCTCATTGTATACAGTGTCACTACCTGCTACTACTGTAAGAACTGTCTTCTAGAAGCACTGTTGTATAATATTATTGGTCTTGTCTCCCACTTGACCTGTTTATTCTGTTTTTTACCGTTATGAATGTCTGTTACTATTTTTTTTCTTTATTGTATTATATGATTTTATTTCTACAAACATAAATAGTTTACTAACAATGGAGCTTTTCTCCCCAGCCCTCCACTGTAAAAGGGTTTTATGCCCAGTCGGACTCTCCCGGTAAACAAATGTAAAATAAAATAAATAGGTTTAGACCTAAACAAATGTAAAATAAAATAAATAGGTTTAGACCTCCAGACTGAGTATTTCTGATGCCATTTGACTTGCTGATGTGCAGTAAATCCATCAGTGATGGAATGACAGATGTATGCCTGATATACAGACCACCTGTTAGCACTTTGTAGGACACCAAGTATAGCGACATGGCTTTGAGTCGGTCCATGTATGACATGTTGTTTAGGCCTTGTATCCTTTTAGTAATGTATCTCTGTGGGTGCTTCAGTTGTTGCATGTGTCTAGATGGATGCATGCCAAAGGGGACAGGATATTCAGTGATTGGGCTAATGAGGGCTGAGTAAGGGGGAACAATTACATCCCTAGATTTAGACACAATCCCTTTGTTTATAAGTTATGCAGTACAGAAGGGCTTTCTTACAATAACAGACACATGTTGGTCAAAAATTAAGTCACTGTCCACATAAGTTCCCAAATTCTGAACACCTTGGGTCACTCTTAGGGGCATATTGTCAATGTGGTAATTCCCTGGGATAGATGACTTCCCAAAGGATATGATAATGCTTTTTTGGCATTTAATCTTCATCATCTAGACTTATATTTCTGTCACACATCTTATATATCTGCTTTTGCGTCTCAAAATAATGCCTCACTATACATTTTCTTATAAATTTGAAAATATTAACCAGAATATCCTATAACTTGGGTGTAATAGTGGGCAAAAACGTAAAAACCTTACTTAAAACATTACGTTCTTCAAAGGTTAAAACAGTAGTTGATAAATTAATGATTTATACATCATCTTTGGGATTAATTATAGACTGATTATAATTAAATAATTTATGACTTTAATCTAAAAAAACGTAAACCAGAAACGTAATCAAGACAAGTCTTATACATTACTTCTGCGGCTTTTTTGTTACCTGCCTCTCTTGTTTTACATCCTGTCATTTGTTGTTCTGCCCCCACCACCACCTTTTCAATAGTGTCATAGTATCATAGGAGGTCACTAGATTGTCGACGTGGAGGTCATTTCAAGCCTAGTCGTTTCATCCCAATGTAGTACCATAGATACTTTAGTCAGTACCTAGGATTGTATTTAGTAATGACTGCCCATTTCCTGGATGGTTGTGGGCTGTATCCCTGGTAAGAATTTATAGTGCCCCATCCGCTTGTCCAGGTTGCTTTTGAAAAGTGTCATAGAGGTGCTCTGCTTCACATGAATTAGCACCCTATTCCAAAGACGTGGCAGTCACTGGGAGATAACTCTCTCTCTCCAGCACGTTGTATTCAAATTGCAGGCCATATTTAGGTCCCTGGAACAGGTAGCTCTAGTCCTGTTTGATTTATGGATGTACAGCAAATTCATTAGGTTTGGGTTGGAAATTGCTCTATAAGCCAGGCATAAGTCTCCCCTAACAAGTCTTTACAATACAGAGTATAGTGACAGGGACTTTAGCCCATCTGTGTAAGGCAAGTGCTGGAGTTCCTTGATCTTCTTAGTTAGAAACTTCTGAGGTCTCTCCAATTGCTGCAGGTGCTTTTGTACGGTACATGCTGAAAGGGGAGTTATACTCAATTATGGGCCTTATTAGTGATGAGTGTAGGGGATTATAACCTCCTCTGGTCTAGAGGTGATGCCTTTGATAATCAAGTGTGCTATGTAGAAAGGCTTCCTTACTACAGTAGACACATGATGGTCAAAGTTAAGGTCACAGTCTATTTTTGATCCCTGATCTCTTGACCTCTTTGTAGGTACATAGGGTATTATTGTTAATTTGATAGTTGAAGGGACATTGTTTTTACAAAAGGGAATGATGATGCATTTATTTGCATTCAGTTTGAGACCATGACTATGACACCAGTCGTTGGTGTGCGTAAGACCCTCCTAAAGTATACTTACATCATTAGGGGATTCAATAATTGCACCCAGTTAGTAGTCATCTGCAGACTTGGTCAACCACAGCCCCTTAGTTTTAGCCTGAACTTCTGAGAGGTATATACCAAACAGTAAGGGACCCAGCACTGACCCTTGTGGCACCCTGCTGGTGACAGGTCTGCTGGTTGATGTGGAGTCACCCACTTTGATAGTGTATGACTGGTTTGTGAGCCAGTTGGCAACCCATTTTACAACAAAAGTTTTACATTCAGTTTGCTAGGTTTATTGGTAATGCCCGAGTCTGGGATTGTATCAAAGGCCTTTGCCAAGTCAAGGTATGCTGTGTGCACACATTTGCCCTTGCCAGTGGCCCTGGTTACATTTTCGAAGAAATCCACCAGGTTTAACAGGCAGTATCTGCCCTTGATGAAGCCAAATTGGATCGTATCCAGGGTTTGGAGGTCGCCTATGTCTTTATTTATGAGGCCCATGATGATTTGTTCCATGGCTTTACAGATACGGCTGGTCAGACTTATAGGTCAATAATTGCCTGGGTCTGTTGTTAAGCCACCTTTGTGGAGTGGAATAGCACATGTTCTTCGTGTTTCACTGTTGCAGTCCTCACATATGGGTTATCCGGCTCCCGGTAGCCCTCGGTCGGCCCGAATACCAGAGTCCTTGGTGTATGACGTCGGCTGCCACCGGTTGTAAAACTGATGTCATGACGTCAGGTATAAAGGGAGGCAGCCGATGCCATTTCCTCAGTCTTTCTTGCCGCGGAGCCCGAAGCAGGTGCAATTCGCACTAGTGGCGGTTGGCTGTTTACCTTCGTTTTGCTTTCCGACTACCAAGTTTAAGATGCCTTCAGATGAGTACCCCATTGGGGATCCTCTTTTCTTGCTTTAATGAATGTCAGATAAAGTTAATAACTGTCTTGCCTGTGGAAAACGGATTCCGCACCGTCATTTCCATTCCTGTTGTATAACTTGTTTGGGCCTTGAGCATGACGTCCCTAACTGCGATCTCTGTGCTTCCTTTAACCCGCGTACCATACGCCGTAGAGCTAATTTTGTATAAACATTTCTGAGTCTGGCCTAAGTTCATCGGTATGGAGTCTTCTGGTCTCCCAACTTCGGATATACCTAGGAAACGCAAAGACTAGGACCACGATAGGCCTAGGGTTAAATCTGCCGAAGACGCACCGGTGAAATTGGTCGTCAGCACAGCGGTAGTCAGTGAGGCGCTTTTGCAGCCCCTGCAGTCTGCAGATTTTCAGCCTTAAGACTTTGCCGAGACCTTTATGGAGTCCTCCATGCCGCAGGCTGCTATTTCATCTTCAGACCCTCCGCCTGTCGCTGCCTCAGATGGGTCCGGAGCCGCTTTGCAGGCACCGGCTTCTGACAGCTCTTCTGTTCAACATGAGACCAGAACCAGACCGACTACCTTAGTTCAGACTTCTGCAGTTACTAGGCCTCCCGAGTCCATCCGGATTGCTAGTAAATCTTCCAGCCACAAACCTACTCACAAGCAGGCATCAGCCTCCCCTCCTGTGCCTCAGTCCCAGTTGGTAAAGATGGCTGGTGATCTTTTTTCCCTGATTAGGGGCTCTCACCCCCCCCCCCGCCTTCAAAGAGGGCTAGGGAATTATCTCCTGATGTTTTGTCTGTCTCAGATTCTGTGATTTCCAGTATGTCTGCTGGTGAAGAAGGACATTCTCAAATTTTTTCTGGCTTTGAGGATTCTAATGCTGAGGACTCTAGCCATTCTGCCTCCCCTCCAGAATATTTTTAATTTGGGGATACTTTGAATATCCTAGGGAGCATTTTAAATGGGAATGTCAGGATTTTCCACAGTCTAAGGAAAGAATCAGGGAATTTTTAGATTTACCTCAGCATAAGCCTCTGGTTATACCTCCAGTTTTGGAAGTTGTGGATGATGTTTTCATGGAAAATTCTTTAACTCCTACTTCTGTTCCTCCTGCCCCCAGAAAACCAGATAGGTATTATAGGGTTCCTGAATCTCATAAATTCCTTTTTAAAAACCCTACTGCTGATCCAGAAATTATTTCTCAAGGCTCCAAGGGTGTTAAGGCTACTATTGCTAAAAACCCTGTGCCTTCTGATAAGGAGTCTAGGGCCTTGGACAGGTGGGGTAAAAAAAGTCTATACCTCTGCAACTCTTGCCATTAGATCCATGACTTTTTTTTCACATGCTTAAGTATCAGCAGCATACTTTGGAGGTTATTAAGGCTAAACTTGGAGATATTCCTTCCATGATGGAGAACAAAGATTTACAAGACTTACTGAATTCTGCCACTTTAGTTAATAAGCATTCACTACATTATGGTTTTGACACTTTGGAGGCTTCCTGCAGAGCAGCAGCCACTGGTTCTGTAATTAGAAGGCATGCTTGGCTCAGGGAGCAGCCTGTTTCTGAACCTGTTAAGTCTAAATTGCTGGATGTTCATTTGCACAAGGACAATCTTTTTGGTAATAAGGCAGAGGAGGTACTGAAGAAGTTGGAGAATAAGGCAAAATCTATGCAAGCTGTAAAGGATTTCCTTCAGGTTCAGCCTCCTCAGTTTAGTAGGCATTATCCTTCCAATAAATGGTCTTTCCCTGATCCTGGCAAGCAGGATCGCTCTAGGCCTAGGCATTTCAGATCTTCCAGAGGGCAGCCTTCTGCCCCTCAAAGGGCTAAGCAATGGCATTCTTCTTCTGCTAAATCGGGGAGTTCTAAGCCAGCTCCCCAAAGCAAACATTCTCAATGACTCCGGCCTTCTTGTGCCTACCTCTGCAGGCCCTGGGTTTCCTTTGGGAGAAGGTTAGCCAGGTTCACAGAGGTATGGTCTACCATCACAGACGACATATGGGTGCTCAGTATAGTAAACCAAGTTTACAAGTTTTACTTTCACATCTTCCCTGTTTTACAAGGGTACCCCGACATACCCAGAACTCTTAGGGCAGAGGTAGAAACTCAAATTTCTTCTTTACTAACTATGGGGGCTATAAGAGCCAGTTCCTGCAAATCAGGCAGGCCTAGGTTTTTATTCAAGTCTTTTTCTGGTACCCAAGAAAGGGGGCACCTGACACCCTATTCTGGATCTGTCTATTCTAAACACTTTTCCAGTGATTCCCAAATTCAAGATGCTCACCCTTCAACAGTTACTACCAATGCTGGGCAAGGATTCATGGCTGGTAACTTTGGATCTAAAGGAGGCTTATCTGCACTGTAAGGGAAAGTTGCAAGCAGTTCCTTCACCTTGGGACTTGGAAGCAACACTTTCAGTTCTCAGAATTGCCCTTTGGCTTATCTACTGCTCCCAGAGTTTTTACCAAGTGCCTGGCTCCAGCCATTGCCTTTTGCAGGCAGAGAAACATTCAGATTTATCCTTACCTGGACGACTGTCTCATTCAAGCAAACTCCCCAGAACAACTAGAAAAGGATTTGGATTTTGTGAAGAACACACTCACCTCTTTGGGTTACATTCTCAAAAGAAGTCAAAGTTGGTTCCTACAAGGGAGATTATTTTCCAGGGAGCAAGTCTGAATACAGCCACCCAGATGGTATTTCTCTCTCAACAGAAACAAGAAGATCTTTCAGCTTACTTCATGAACTTACAAATTAGAAAAGAGACCAGCTGGGGGCTAAAGGTCCACTGTAGAAATAAATAAAACAAATCCAAATAACAGAAATGTGGACCACCAGGCTAAGAAACAAAGCTTTTATTCCGCACAACAGGTTAGCGCTTTCAGGAAACAATCCCATCATCAGACATACATTCAACAATTCTAACCACATTAAATAGAAATAACTAGCCAATAAAAAACTTAGAACAATCAAGTAATTAAAAAATTAAAAATGAGGTCTACGCCTACTTAAAATGGGCTTTAAAGGAACCATGCCATTTAAACCAGGGGATCTAACAGCCCTCAGTTCTATAATCCATTTAACCTCATGGAACTCTGTAAGATTTTTGACATCTCCTCCCCTTAAGTTAATCATCACTAACTGCAAAACTTGAAAACAAAACCAATGTCCTTCATTTCCCTTAATATGTTGAAATAAGGCATTATGTTCCCTTTTTAACTAACATCTGAAAGATGTTTAAAGATCATGTCCTTAAATCTACAATTTGTCTTCCCCACATAAAACAATGCACAGCATTGACACTGAGCTAAATAAGTTATATTCTCTGTGTTACAATTAGCTATGTGGTTCGGATAATACACTGTGTCACAGGATGTACAAAAATTTGTTCTCAATTTATAAACATACAGGCTTTACAATTCAGACAGGGGAATGTTCCTTTCCTATTACTAAATGGCATTATTCTATCATTTTGCTTGAAGGGGTCTCTATCACAAAGCATTTGTTTTAGATTAGGTTTCCTCTTATATACAAACCTTGGTTCATCACCTACTAGATCCCTCAGCCCATCATCTGTTTTTAAAATCTGCCAGTTCCTCTTAATTTCATGAATAACCTGCCTATTATCACTACCATATGTTAAACATAAATTCACTTTGCTTCTAGCCTTATTGTGTAGTTGCCCCTTATTTAGCATCTTATTTTTACTTTCTTTATTGTTCATCCCTTGCTTAGAGAACCAGGGTGCCCCTACATCCTTACGTTGTTGAGCCACAGTAGATATACCATGTTCTATCTCCCTTTCTTTATATCCTCTAGATCTAAGTCTAAGAGAAGAATATTCATTTCAGTTTGAAACTCAGTTTCTCCAGTATGTAATCTAGAAAGCCTAAGTGCCTGTCCCTTGATAATATTATTGGTAATATGGCCAGGATGCGTACTATCCTTAGTTAACATAACATTTTTCCAACACTTCTTTCGGAATACCTTGGTCTCAAAACCATCTAATGTATATCCTCATGTATTTTGACGATCCCATATGCAAGGCTGCATATGAGAAAACTTCAATGGTACCTCAAGAATCTTTGGTGTCAACACACACAGGGCTTAGACTTGATTCTTCCCTTGATTTCCTGTCTACAAATGGAGTTCCTCTGGTGGACGACAGCCTGTTCTCAAAACAAGGTTCTGCCTTTCTGCCCACCGCCTGTCAGCCAGACTCTCACCATAGATGCCTCAGATGTTGCATGGGGGGCTCATCTCGAAGGCAGGGGCATACAGGGGACTTGGAGCAACCAGCAGATTCATCTGCACATAAACTTAAAAGAATTGATGGCAGTGCAGCAGGCCTTGCTGGCTTTCAAGGACCTACTCTACCCTGGGAATCTGCTGATCAGGACAGACAATACCACAGTCATGTGGTACATCAACAAGCAGGGGGGGGGGCTTGCTCTTACCCTTGTGCAGATAAAGCATGAGACTATGGTCCATAGCAGCATCCATGGGCTTACATCTGATAGCCCAGTATCTCCCAGGGAGGCTAAACTCCTTGGCGGATCATTTGAGCAGACATGTTCTGGATCCTCACAAGTGGCAACTGAACAAGGACATTTTCCATCGCATCATTCATCATTGGGGCACCCCACAAGTGGATCTTTTCTCCTCTCATATCAATCATCTCCTTCCAACCTTCTGCACCAGGGAGTTTTACAACAAAGCTTGGAGGTTGGATGGGTTGTCCTTCCCATGGACACCTCTCTTAGTTTATGCATTCCCTCCTCTGCCTCCTCTTCCCAGAGTGCTGCTAAAGATAAGGGACGAAAAACCAAAGCCTATTCTGATAGCTCCAGATTAGCCCAGGCAGCATTGGTATCCCCTCCTTCGCAGCCTTTCACAGTCTCAGCCTTGGCATCTTCCCCTGGTACAAGATCTGTAGAGGATCAGGGAGGGGGAAAGTTCCTTCATCCTCATCTTCAAACTCTGCATTTAACTGCCTGGCTAATGCTTAAATCTTTCCCAACAGGTGGTTGAAGTTCTTCATGAGGCCAGGAGGCCAAGCACCAGAAAATCCTATGCAGATAAATGGAAGAGATTTTGCTCTTGGATGCAGGCTAAAGGAGAAGACTCTTCTCATCCTTCTCGTTCCCTCATTCTTGACTACCTAGCAGCGCTGCTTAATGGTGGACTTTCCTTTTCTTCAATCAAATTCATGCTTCAGCAATTTCGGATCGTTGTTCTTTTGAGCAACCCATTTTTTCTCACCCCTTGATGAAACAGTTCGTGAGGGGAGCTCGTAATCTTACACCTCCCAGAAGAGCTCCTACTCCTGCTTGAGATCTTAATTTTGTCCTGAAAAAACTTACTCTGCCTCCCTTTGAACCAGCTGCCTCTGCAGATTTGAAGTTTCTATCCTGGAAGACTGCTTTCCTTTTAGCTATTACTTCAGCTAGAAGGGTATCTGAGCTGCAAGCCTTAATGGCAGTAGAACGTTTCATTATTTTTCATTCAGATCGAGTTTCTCTGAGAACTAATCCCTCCTTCATGCCTAAGGTAGGTTCATAGGTTCATAGGTTCATACTAGGCTATCTGCCCAAGGGCACCTTAGTAGTTGAATAAAACTATGCCTATCATTTTGCTGTGCCTCTGTCAAGCAGTGATATCTGCAATCTCCCATCCATTGGTCAAGATTCCTCTTGAACAAGACCAGAGATTTGTTCCACAGCATAGGGAGTCTCTGGGTGATGAATCTGTCCCTCCATGTGGTTCTGAGGGATCTAGATTTTTGAGGTGAAGCATATTCATCAAATCTGGGTTTGACATGGCCTTATATGTCAGGCACAGGTCATGAGACTGAATAGAGCTGGAGTTCTTTCAGTCGGGCAGCATAAGACATATTTTTGAGACCCTTTATCCTTTTGGTGAGGAACTTTTGGGGCCTTTCAAGCTGCAGCAGGTGTCTGGTCAGATACATTCGAGCGGGGCATTGTACTCAATCATAGGTCTAATAAGTGATGAGTACACTAGATGTGAATCCCTTCATGATCAGGTGGGTGATATAGAAGGTTTTCCTAACTACTTTAGCAACATGAGTGTCAAACGAAGGCTACTGTCAACCTGGGTCCCCAGATCTCTGATGACCAGTTATCCATTTCTGAGGATATCTGTGTCAGATGTGGAAAAGTAGATGCCGAACAAGAGTGGATTGTGACAGGCTTTACATGGCTCCAGCAACTCTGAGGGTTTACATTCAAGCTGATGAGATGATACCTGAGTGGGGGTATGTGTCTAGAAAGCAGGATCTGCCTTTGACAAAGCCAAACTGAGTTGGATCCAAAGTCTGCAAGTTCCCTATGTCTTTATTTATGAGTTCCATTATGATCCTCTCCATGGCTTTGCAGATAAGGCTTAGGTAGTTTCCAGTTTAACCCTTAGCCAGTCTATTCACCTGCCTACATTCTTCAACAATCCCCAAAATAAAGGGGAAAGGATTCTGCACTCTCTTGATGTGCATAGACAGCTGAGATTTTACTTAGACAGGACTAAATCCCTTCGAAAATCTGAACAGTTGTTAGTTAGTTTTGCTCCTGAGGCTCAGGGTAAAGCTATTTCAAAACAAACCATCTCTAAATTAATTGCTCATTGTATTCACTTTTTTTACCTGCAGCATGGGAAGGTTCCCCCTCAGGGTATTAGGACCCATTCTACTAGCGCAGCATCTACCTCTGCAGCCTTTTAGAGAGGTGTGCCTACTAAGGACATTCTAGAAGCAGCTACTTGGTCTTCTGTCCATACTTTCACAAAGCATTACAATCTACCTTTATTTTCTAAATCCAGGGCTGGTTTTGCCTCTGCAGTTTTGCAGGGCCTTCTTACCAACCCTTAATCTGTGATCCTTCCTCCCCCCTTTGTCTTTTTCCTGGGCTTTGGGAATCAACCCATATGTGAGGAATGCAACAGTGAAAAACGAAGAACATAGTACAGTTGTGTACACTTACCATAATTGTAGATGTTTGAGTGTATTCACTGTTGCAGTCCTGGTTTCCCACCCTCTATTCCTCCTTTTCTTCCTAAGGCACAGACTATATACATTTTTTATTTTTTGTATGACATGTGTCCAGGGTGCTACCTTCCTGGGTTAGCCTTCTTTTGGGGGCTCCTGACAGTTAAGGCAAGAAAAACTGAGGAAATGGCGTCTGCTGCCTCCCTTTATACCTGACGTTATGACATCAGTTTTACAACCGACGGCAGATGACGTCATATACCAAGGACTCTGGTATTCGGGCTGACTGAGGGCTACCGGGAGCCGGATAACCCATATGTGAGGACTGCAACAGTGAATACACTCAAACATTACATTTATGGTAAGTGTACACAACTGTACTTTACTGTTCCCCATTCCACAGAAACAAAGTCAGACTTTAGGCTGTGATTGACTAGTGCACTTAATGGTGATGCCAGTTTGTGTTTTAGTTTGTTTAGAAGACAGCTTGTCCCACAGAGGTTGTATTGTTTGGCTTAGACAAGGCTTTAATGACCTGCTGTTCGGATATGTAGGGTAGGGGGTTGGGAGCAAGGCTTGTCATAAGTTTTGAAGGGATAAGGGAGTGAAATTTTCACCAAATCAGTCCACTAGCAGGTTTGCTGTCTCTTCAGAATCATTGTGTGTAATACTTAGTCCCTAGTTTGGCACATGCTTGGTTTCTGGATTTGCGTTTGTTGTAAAGTTTGTTCGTAGGTGTTTTCTAGGCTAACGACCACAAGGGCCTTTTTAAGCCTAGCCTTGCATTCCAAATCTCTGACAAGTTCTGATACCCTTGATAAGTGTAAGTATGGGTCTGGGAGATGAACCATTTACAGGTTACCTGTGTCTATTAGAGACATAAGTGTCAAACCAGGGATGAATTTCCAGTTTCCCATCCAGTTGTCCAAGCTGCACTTGAATTGGGTTAGGGAGGAACTCTGCTTCACATGGATGGGGAGCCTGTTCCATAGACAGGGGTGGTCTATGGGATACATACCTATCTCACCAACAGGTCCTGTTTATATCACAGGCACGGTTTAAGTCTTTGTAATGGATAATTCTGATGGTGTTGTTTTGTGGATATGCAGGAGGTCCATCAGAGTGGGGTCGGTCTTTTAATATAGACCCTTTTATTTTTTTACTTGGGGTCTCTGGCTTTGAATCTGTCTGGAACAGCTGTGTCTATATACTTATACAAGTGATTCAGCACAGTTTTAGTGTAAGCTTTGGTGTAATTACCACTTCCTACTGGAGGTGGGGCTTGGAATGCATTTATACCTTCCCTTAGGAGGATGTGGCTTGCCTTGAAGTTTTTTAATCTGACAATGCCCTTTGTGAGTTCTGGTGTTAGTGCTAGTTTGAAGGTGACTGATTTGTGGTCAGATTTAACTAATGAGGTTCTGACAGTTGCCGTGGAGCATCTGTTTGTCATGTTAGTGAGGACCACATCTAGTATGTTTGTTCCTCTTGTTGGAGTTTGAACACTTTGTTCCAGGGCATTTGAGTTGTTAAAGTCAAGGAATGTTTGCACTAGTGAGTTAGGGCTAGAGTGGGTTTTCCAGTTGATGGTGGGATAATTGAAATCCCCCATGTTCAGAGTGTTTGGCAATATTTGGATTGACTCCAGTTTGGTCAAGTAGGCCTTGTGCACATCATGATCCATGGAGGGGGATGTATAACTAGCTATGACTTGAATGGGGTCTTGCCCACAGTTATCTGAACATGGAGTAACTCCATGGAGTTGTCCAGTCTAACTAGTCGGGAGGTGAATTCATCTCTAATATAGATAAAAACACTGCGTCATTTGGTTCTCACATGTCCATTTTGTGGTCTGAAGGTGTGGAGGGCATTGTAGCCTTGCAAGGGTCTACCACTGTCTGAGGCTTTGAACCAGGTTTCTGTGACTGCACAGTCATCTACATCCTCTAGTAAAAGAAGTGCTTCCAGGTTGTGCAGTTTTTGATTTCAACTCCTGACATTTAGCAGTATAGCCCTTATTTTGTTATGGTTGGCAGTTTTCATGTCGGCAGTTTTGTTTTCGAGACCTTGCCTAAAAAAAGGCAGTATATGGGGGAGGCAAGAGCCTTTGCCAGCACCAGAAAGCGTAGTGGTGCCAGCTGCATATCATCTCTGGCAAAGCAGCGAGGTTTGTCGGCCATGTCATCCCAGGCTGACAGAAATCAGATCCCCTTTGAATGACAACAAAAACTAAGCCAGTTATTGAAATCAGTCTTTTTTTGTTTATATTGTGGCATCATTCTTGGTGAGGGTAATATGTTGCTGAAGGCAAGGGGGAAGCTGGGAGTAAGGTTTGTGGATAATTTTGGAGGAGATAAGTGGGTGAAATTTTTGCCAAACCTGTCTTCTAGCAGGTTTGCTATCTCTGCAGAATCATTGGGGGTGTGTGGTACCATTAGTCACTACCTCGGCACATGCTTGGGTCCTATCTTTTAGGCTATGTACATAGATGTAAAAGGCCTTATGGTTATCCTTGGCTGGGATTGCCAAATTTTTCTCAGAATTACCCATATAGCATTTGACATGCTGTCTTATTTGCGTGTTGAGGCTGAGGAGGGTGCTTTTCCATGTTAGGGCCTCGCCTTAGTTTTCTTAGCAACTGTGACAGAAAACAAATTATTCAACTGCTCAGAAGTCTTATACAGACAACCTAAATGCTATAGAAGAATCATTGTCAGTGGAGACAAACAGAACATTTCTAATTTCCTCTTGCCTGCTACATCAGTGTTGTGCTGTACAGATGTTCATCATATTGATAATGCTGGAGTAGCCTTAACTATATGAATTGTATCCTGCCAAGGATATAACAGCCGGCCATCTTCCAGACCTTCTGGGCACCTTCCATGTGCCCAAATTGTCAGAAGGTTCAAGTTGAGCTGACTAAAAGACAAGTTTAGGTGCAAAGCTTTTCAAAGCTATACCTTTGCCAATGAGTACGCTCAGTGGTTGGCTTGTTGCTTCCCTTTAGGGGGGAAACCTTCCAATTTCTTAATTTTGCTGATGTTTAATTACTTTTTTTTTTTCAAGAAATTTAGTTTAAAGCTAGGAGCGTTTGTTTTAATGGGATGTCTTGAGACTGTAACACTATTTTAAATGGAGCTCTTGTTTTTTCTGTCAGTTTAAAAGTAGTATAAAATAACTGAAAAGTTTTTTCTGTTGTAAAAATGTTTGTTGTCTTTGTGAGGCTGGAATAGTGTTTAAAAGTGTTTTTTTACTGTGTTTTTCTGTCAGAAAAGTAACTTTTGTGGACTGGTAGTGTTTACCGGCAACAGCTGCTTGTCTTCCCCAGGAAAGAGGCACTATTTTTAGTTTGACCATAGGACAAAGTACTAGTCCCACAGTTGGTCCTTCTTCCAGCCACAAAAAGAAAAAAATTAAGCAAATGGCATTTGCCACCACAGCAGACTAGCAATTTTCCTCAGCCACAGGTAGGTGACTCTGCTGAGGCCATTTGTTGTACCTTAGACTCCTCATCTATTACCACAGATTCATCTGATGTAGCACCAAAAGCCACTATGGATCAGGGAATAGCCACTTCCTCTGCGGCTGTTGGGTGTCCCCTCAGTGGGCAATGAACAGCCATTCTTGTCGATCTTGGTAAAGTGAACAGGGCAAATTTCCCTGTTGTATCTGAATGCTGTTCCCATCCAAAAAGAAGCTGCTGCTGTCATTATTAACACAGTTAAACCCATTTTTCATGTCAAAAAGAAACAGAAAAACAAGTATGTATTTCCTCCTCCTCCTCCTCAACTTTCTTTGGATAAGCATAATTTACAGGGTCTGGTTCAGGGTTTAATTCAGGCTATTGATCCTTCTTGCAAAGTAGTTTATGATAAAAGAAAGAGGGATACCTCTTTTCCAGAAGAGATTCAAGATTCTGAATCTGAACAGGAAGATGCAGGGACAGATACAGTTTTTTATTCCTCAGATTTTTTATTCTGATTCTGCCAATGGGAGGTTCACTTTCTCTGAGACTATTGCTAGAATGTTAATTCCAGTCCTACTCTTTCTGATAAGGATGGGACATAAAATTATTGATAAGTATGGGGAAAAAGTGCATACTTTTACAAATTTGATTTTTAGAACTTCAAATTGTCAGGCTCGTGCGTTTGTTTGTTCAGTCAAATTGTGAAAGTATGGGGAATGTTATATCTGCACTTTCTTATTGAGAGGAAACAGCTAAGACGTTCTTTATGTTTCACTGTTGCAGTCATCACATTTGGGTTATCCTTGCCAGGGTAGCCCTCAGCCGGCCTGAATACCAGAGGCTTAGTATTTCTGTGTTGGTTGCTGTTGCTTCAGGACGGACAGTAGTATAAAGTAAGGCAGCCGATGCCATTACATCAGTCTTTCTTGCCATGGAGCCCGAAGCAGAAGCAGTTTACATGAGTGCCGGTCGGTTGCTACCTGAGTTTCGTCTTCCGAACTGAAGCTGAAGTTTTTTAAAGCTAAGTACCCTGTTGGGGATCCTTTTTTCTTGCACTAACCGATGTCAGGAAAAAGTTAACAATTGTCTCACCTGTGGAAAGCAAATACTACACCGAGACTTTCATTCTTGCTGCGTCACTTGCTTAGGCCCAGATCACGACGTCCCCCACTGTCACTTCTGTGCTTTGTTCAACGCCAGAACATATACGTCGTCGGGCCCTTATTGTAGCTAGATATTTTTTCTTACAGTCCTTGAATTCTGATATGGCTTTGGTAAGTCATCCGACAGCAAATCTTCTGAAAAACCATAAAGACAGAGACAGAGACCGTACAGGTCCAAACCTTCCGACGATGCTCCCATTAAGCTAGTCATCAGTTCTGTTGTCCTCAGTGAGGCACTTTCGCAGCACCTGATGCCTGCTTCTGTGGATTCGCAGGCCGCAACCGAGACCCTTTCGCAGTCCGGTATGCCACAAAACTTTTCTTCGACCAAGGATCCTGCGGTCGTCTCTACCTTGGATGGGTTTGGAGCCGCTGAGCAGGCACCGGCTTCCGAGGAAGTCCTTCACACTACCGATTCTCGACACAAACCGATGACGACTTTCGCGACTACTGTTCTTTCGAAATCTACAGAGTTTCTTAGGCCCAGGTTACGAACCACACCCAAGAAACCTATGACCCAATCTCAGGCACCTGCTTCCTTGCCTTAGTCTGAAATGCTTAAAATAGTGGAAGACCTTATCATGCTGATCAGGGGAATCCAAGCTACCCCTTCCAAAAGAAAAAGAGATCTGACCCCTGTAGTTTTGTCTGAATAGGAGTCCAATGACTCTGATGCATCTGAGTATCGAGACATGCAAACCCTCTCTACTTATGAGGATTCTGATGCAGAGGATTCCATTCCTTCAGCCTCTTTTCCAGAGGATTTTTCCTTTGGGGGAACCCTTCACACCTTAAGGGAGCATTTCCAGTGGGAAAGTCAGGACTACCCTCAGTCAAAAAAGAGACTCGGGAAATTCTTAGCTCTTCCACAGCACAAGACCCCTGGCCATCCCCCCGGTCCTGGATGTTGTGGAGGATGTTTTCCTGGAATCCAGCTTGACTCCTGACACCCTCCCTCCTGCACCCAGAAAACCAGATAGGTATTACAGAGTCCCTGACTTACACAAATTTCTTTTTAAAAATCCTACTGCTGACCCTGAGGTAATTTCTCAAGGGCCTAAAGGAATTAAAGCAACCTCTACTAAGAATCCCATCCCCTCGGATAAGGATTCCAGAGGACTAGACAGATGGGGTAAAAAAGTATACACCTCAGCTACTCTTGCTATCGGAGCACTAAATTGTCAGTTCCAGATGCTAAAATTTCGGCAACATACCCTGGAGCTCCTCAAACAAAAAATGTCTTCCTTTCCTGCTTGTGCAGAATATAGAGTTACGAGAGTTAATGCATTCTGCAAGTCAAGTAACTAAACGCACCTTGCATTGTGGTTTTGATGCCCTTGAAGCTTCTTGCAGGGCAGCAGTCACCGATAGTGTCCTTAGAAGGCATGCATGGCTTAAGGAACAGCCCTTGACAGACCATGTTAAGTCTAAATTGTTGGATGCCCCCTTGCACAAAGACAACTTATTCGGCACTAAGGCAGAAGAGGTCTTAAAAAAGATGGAAGAAAAAACAAACTCTGTGCAGACAGTTAAGGATTTCTTACAGGTCTAGCCACCCATGTTCAGCAGGCATTGTCCCTCCAAGCACTGATCCTTTCCTGCTCCCACCAGGTCATTTCAGCCCAGACCCCGGGGAACCAGACCCCACAGACAGCAGCCACAGGGAATGCAGAGACCTATGCAGTGGACTACCTCCACTTCAAAACCAGGGAGTTCTACGCCTCCCCATTATGGTAAGAACTCGCAATGGCTCTCCCCCCCCACCCCCTCCCTCTGCCCACCTCCACTTACCCCTTGGAGGAAAACTCTCCTTTCTTGCAAACACCTGGGCCACCATTACCAACGACCGCTGGGTTCTGAACATAGTGTCCCAGGGATACAAATTTTCTTTCCACATGCGTCCAATGCCAAAAGGGTTCCCAGATCTAACTCAAAACCAGTGGGCTGAGGCGCAAAAGCAAGTCCTTTCCCTGCTCTTCATGAGGGCAATAGAGCAAGTTCCTACAGAACAGAAAGCCCAAGGTTTCTACTCTAGACTATTTCTGGTACCCAGGAAAGAGGGCACCTGGTACCCCATCCTCTATCTATCCATTCTAAACACCTTCCTGGTGATCTCAAAATTCAAAAGGCTTACCCTCCAGCAGCTGCTACCCATGCTGTCCAAGGATGCTTGGCTAGCCACCCTAGACCTAAAGGAGGCCTACATCCACGTCCCTGTCAAGGAATCATGCAGGAAATATCTCCGTTTCAGGACAGAATCTCAGCACTTTCAGTTCTGTGCGCTTCCCTTTGGCTTATCTACTGCTCCCAGAGTTTTCACAAAATGTCTGGCTCTGGCCATTGCCTTTTGCAGACAAAGGAATATGCAGATTTACCCATATTTAGATGACTACCTAATTCAGGCAGACAGCCAGGAAAAGCTGCTCAAGCACCTGGCCTTTGTGAAGTCCCTACTAACCTCCCTAGGTTACACAATCAAAGAAAAGAAATCCAAACAGGTACCCACCCAAATTATTATATTCCTGGGAGCAAGCCTGGACACAACATCCCAGATGGCATTCCTTACACCAGAAAAGCAAACCTTCCTGACAGCCTACTTCTCTCAACTAGCCACCAGACCCCAACTATCTGCAAAGAAAATCCTACAAGCTCTGGGGTTCATGGCATCTTGCATTCTACTCCTTCCATATGCCAGACTGCATATGAGGAAACTTCAGTGGTACCTAAAAAGCCTTTGGTGTTAACACTCTCAAGACCTGGAGACTCTTGTACCTATAATACCTTGTCCCAGAAAAGATTGCATTGCTGGGCAACAGCATGCTCCGTCAGCAAAGGACTTCCTTTCTCACCACCCCACGCCTCCCAGACCCTCACCACAGACGTATCAGATTATGCCTGGGGTGCACACCTGGATGGCAAATGCATACAGGGCCAATGGAGCCCACAGCAAATCCATCTGCACATCATCCAAAAAGAGATGATAGCTGTCCAGCATGCCTTGATAGCTTTCAAGCCCCTTCTCTCCCCAGGGGCTGTCCAGATCAAAACAGACAACACAACTGTGATGTGTTATATCAACAAGCAGGGAGGGACACAGTCCTACCCTCCATGCAGGCTGGCCATGACCCTTTGGCACAGCCTCTGCCATGCAAATCCACCTGTTAGTACAGTTCCTATTCGGTTCTCTTAACTCTCTGGCGGACCACTTAAGTAGAAATCTTCTGAGCCCACACAAGTGGCAGCTCAACAGAAGAACCTTCACCCTAATAACTCACAAATGGGGCACCCTGAAGGTCGACCTCTTTGCCTCCCACACCAACCATCAGCTCATCATGTTCTGCCCCAGGGAGCATCACTGCATGGCTCGGAAAGTGGATGCCCTGTCCTTCCCCTGGATCAGTCTATCAGTTTATGACTTTCCTCCTTGACCTCTCATCCCCAGGGTACTGCTCAAAATAAAGGAGGAAAAACCAAGAACAATTCTTATAGCCAAAAAAGTGTAAAACTAAAAAATAGTAATAAAGTGAAATAAAATTAATTCATTTCAAATTCTACTACTATTTTTTAGTTTGTACTATTTCATTAATTTTAACATTTGTTAATACCATAAGAAAACACTGTTTAGTCAATGATATCACTATATACACAGTTTTAAAATATTCAGTGTGTGGTTAAAGGTATTAGCTCTTTAACTTATTGTGTTGTAGGTAATGAGGTATTTACAACAATTAATTATTTAATTGCTTTTAATTAGTTTACTCAAAGTGTATAAAAAGTGGTGCTGTGGTTTGTTGAATTGTATATGTCTGAAGAAGGTGGAGGAATATCCTTAACCGAAAGCGCTTACATTAAACAGTCCGTGCTGTAGCTGCTTGGTTCGTTTTTACACTTTTTTGGTCATTTAGTTCTTATTTCGTGTGGTTCAAAAATTCTTATAGCTCCAGACTGGCCTCGCCAGCACTGGTACCCCTTGCTGCGCAGCCTGTCCCCTATGCCACCTTGGCATCTCCCTCAGATTCCAAACCTTCTGACCCAGAGGGAAGGAGAATTCATGCATCCCCAATTGCAGACACTCAGTTTGGCAGCTTGGCTTATTCCCTAACCCACAATCAATCTGCCAACCTCAGCAAACAGGTTCTAGATGTTATACGTGAGGCCAGACGCCCTAGCACTAGGAAGTATTATGCTGACAAATGGAAAAGGTTCTGCACCTGGATTCAGGCTAAGGGAGCCAGTACAGCACAGCTCTCCCTCCTTCCCATCCTGGATTTCTTAGCTGACCTGCTACACAGTTGACTATCCTTTTCCTCTTTTAAAATTCATGCCTCTGCTATCTCTGCTTATTTTCCTACTGAGCAGCCCCTTTTCTCACACTCTCTGATCAGACAGTTCCTAAGAGGGGCTAGCAACTTGAGGCCACCCAGAAGAGCACCAACCCCAGCTTGGGACCTTAACTTTGTGTTGGAAAAGCTCACCCCCCCCCCCCCCGAAGCTGCCTCTTCACAGAGCTAAAATTTCTCTCCTGGAATTCAGCTTTCCTTCTGGCCATCACTTCAGCCAGATGGGTCTGCGAGCTGCAAGGCACTCATGGCTGTGGAACCCTTCATCATCTTCCATGCTGACAGGATATCCCTCAGGACTAACCCAGCCTTCATGCCCATGGTGGTGTCCAGTGTGGCTCTCAACCAATCCATTCGTTTGCCCACCTTTTTCCTTAACCCACAGAACAAAGGGGAAAACATCCTGCACTCTCTAGATGTGCACAGACAGCTCAGATTCTATCGTGACAGGACTAAATCCTTCAGAAAGTCTGATCAATTGCTGGTTAGCTTTGCTCTAGGGACAAAGCCATCTCCAAACAAACCATCTCCAAATGGATAGCACACTGCATCCATTTCTGCTGCAAGCAACATGGAAAGCCTCCCCCCAAGGGGGTCAGGATTCACTCCACCAGAGCAGCCTCCACCCTCTGCAGCTTTCCTCAGAGGAATCCTCACCAGAGACATCCTGGAGGTTGCCACTGGACATCGGTTCACACCTTCACCAAACATTACCACCTACCTATCTTCTCCAAATCCAGGGCCGGGTTTGCCACTGCAGTCTTGCAGGGCATCCTTGCCAGCCCCTAGTTTCCTTGATTGCCTCCACCCTTTTCCTCAGCTTTGGGAATCAACCCAAATGTGATGACTGCAACAGTGAAACATGAACATAGTACAGTTGTGTACACTTACCATAAATGTAGATGTTCGAATGTATTCACTGTTGCAGTCCTGATTTCCCTCCCTCCACCTCCCTCTTCTTTCTTCTCTTTCCTTACAAGGGACATATTGGTATGTACTTTCTACTGATGGGGTTCTTCCACCAGAGCCTGCCTCCCACTTGGGGGATCCTGACAGTTTAGGGCAAGAAAAACTTGATGTAATGGCGTCGGCTGCCTTACTTTATACTGCTGAGACCGGACATCAGTCCTGAAGCGACAGCAACTGATGCAGAAATACTAAGCCTCTGTTATTCGGGCCGGCCGAGGGCTACCCTGGCAGGGATAACCCAAATGTGATGACTGCAACAGTGAATCCACTCGAACATCTACATTTATGGTAAGTGTACACAACTGTACTTTCCTTCTGTTGCACAGGTCAGTACTTATTGTTTACAGTGGGTGTATGACTCTGTTGATACTTCTTCCATGGCTATAGCCACTGGTACTGTTTTGTGGAGGTTTGCATGGATACATTCTCAGAACCTCCCTGATTGTTAAAAATGAGATTTTAAGTAGGTTCTCCCATGGATAGAGATTTAGTTTTTGGCTCCACTGCTGCAGAGCTGATCAAAGAACTTGAAGAAAGTGACAAGCTGATCCGTGGAATCTCTAAGATTTTTCAGCCCTCCTTTTCCAGGTTTTCCAAAGGATTTTCTATCTCCGCATCCAGTTGTGGCAAAAAAAAAAAACAGCCTCAAGAAATTACAACTAAAGAGACGTTTAAAAAGAAATGGCAAGGATATTCCAAAAAGAAGCCCTGAACCTCCCAAAGCCAAGGATAGTCTAACAAGTCTGAATGACTTTTCAGGAGACCTTTTCACCCCCTCCCACCCTGGTGCCTTTTTCTTTCAAAATGTGTGACTCTCTATTTTTCTGTTTGGCAACATTGTTTCAGTCAAATGGCTCCTGAAAATCACTCATCAAGGTTACAGATTTTAGTGGGAGGAAATTCCTCCTTTCCAGGGGATCATTCCTCATTCTGTAGATCAAACTATTTTTCCCACCAATTCTTCATCACATGCATTCCCAAGGAGTGATAGAACCAGTATCTCCTTCCAAGGTGTGGAAGCGTTTTTGATCAAGGATATTCCAATTGCCAAAGAAAGAAATTGCTTGGAGACCAGTTGTGGCACTTTCTTTCATAAACCTGTTAGTTATAGTGCCCACATTCAAAATGATGTCACTTTACATCGTGTTGCGTCTTCTTCCTCTCTTAAGTTTCCTGGCAACACTCAACTTAAAAGATGTTTATCATCACATTGCTATTCATCCAGACTTCAGATGTGTCTTAAGGTTTTGTGTGCCTGGATCACATTATCAAGTCTCCGCCTTGCCCTTTGGACTATCCACTGCACCAAGAATGTTCGCAAAGTGTCTAGTTGAAGTTATAGCTCATTGCAGGCTACAGGGTATCCACAAAATCTCTTTGGTCTCAGCACCAACACCCTTTATCTTTTCAAATGTCAGTGTTGGGGTTTGTCAAAAGAGAAATCATCTGGTGGAGAAAACAGATATCCTTAAATCCAGGTCTCCCCTTCTCCCTCCCTGCTCCAAAGCAGTCAGTCACTGCAGATGCCTTGGACTTTGCTTCTGGAGCAGTTCCAGGAGTGATACAAGTAAAGGGGGGGTGTGAAACCAAGGACAGATGCAAGCTCATAAATATCAAGGAGTTGCTTGCCCCAGTAAAGGCACTTAACTGTCTGACTCTTGGTCCCCATGACCTGTTTAAGTAGTTACAGATAATACCACAGTCACATGGTACATTAACAAGCAAGGGTGAACCAGGTCTTATCCTATATGCAGGCTAAACATGTTAGCTTGGGATATAGCTTCACATCCCAACCTCACTCTACAGACATCCTACATGCCGTCAGAACAAAATTGTACAGTAGACAAACTGACCAGGACCAGGGCAGACACTCATGAATGGAAACTAGATTGGGGTCTTCCAAGATTTGATACATCTTTGGGAAGTTCCTCAAGTAGACCTCTTTGCCAGTCGATTGTTCAGAGAGGAGGCAAAAGTCTGTTCCAGGACTCCATGAAAGAAGGCCTAGAAGACTGATGCCTTCTCTTTACCTTGGACAGGAATGTTCCAGTATATTTTTTCCACTAATATTTAGGGTACTTCTGAATCTTCAAAAGGAGTTCCCTAAGATCATTGTGGTAACTCCATTCTGGCCAAGCAACTGTGGTTCTCCTTTCATTTGAAAATGGCCAGGGGCAGTTACCACAGGCTTCCTCACAGACTGGATCTACTCACACAAGAACATGGGTGTTTGATACACCCTGACAACAGTCAACATCAACTGATTGCCTGAATGCTTGGGTTTTAATTCCTTTTATAGGCGCCTGTTTACTGAGAACATGCAGCACGTACTAATGCAAGAAAGCCTGTTACCATAAAATCAAATTTTAGCAAATGGAAAAGGTTTTCTAGCTGTTTCCAGCAACATAACCAGCACCCATTCAGGCTAGTTGTTATTTGGTTTTACAATATTTGTGTGAGTTTCTATCCTTCAGGCTTTCTTATTCCTCTAATTAATTTATTGGCCATTTAAGCATGTCTGCCCGTGGATCCTTCTCTTTCAATGCAGTCTAATTTCAAAGTGTTTTTGAAAGGGATTTTGCATAAGAGGCTTCCAAGAAAACTGATGGCCCCTCCTTGAGATCTTAATTTTGTGTTAGAAAAGGTAACACCTAATGTGAAGTTGTTCTATCTCGCTGTTCATTCTTACTGATGGGTTCGGAGCCGATCCTCTGCTCCAACTCGGCCAACTGGAAAAGCTCAAGGTCTTCAACCAGCTCGAGGCCAACTCCCTATCCCCTGATGCACCCTGGTCTTCCCCCCAGATCTCGTTTCCCACTGCAACTTGATCGGACGTTCACCAGCTCTGGCCAGTGAATAACTCTCTTTAATTCTATTTTTTTCTGCTAAATAAGTGCTTAGAATAGTTTAGCCTGTTAGTTAGTTATTTATGTAGTTAGTTTAAAGCATAGATATTAACAGTTAGTTACTTCTTTAGTTAAATTTAGTAGATATTAGTGGCCGTGTTATTAGGCCTTTTTTCTCCCTGGCTCTAGCATTTATATTGTGTGTGTGTGTGTGTGTGTGTGTGTGTGTGTGTGTGTGTGTGTGTGTGTGAGTGTGTGTGTGTGTGTGTGTGTGTGTGTGTGTGTGTGTGTGTGTGTGTGTGTGTGTGTGTGTGTGTGTTAAATTAGAGCCCTTCTTTTTTTTACAGGGCAGATAGTTTAGCTTAAATTTATACTGATAGTTAAGTTTTCTTAGATGCTTTTTTTTCACAAGGCTTTAGTAGTTGCTTCACTTTTGATATTTAGAGTTAGAGCCCTTTTATTTACAGGGCAATAGTTGCTTGTGAAGTATTAGTTTTAGTATTTTTGTACTTCTGAATATACTTGCTGTCTTTTTTCAATAGTTATATATTTCTTGAGTGTATTTGTCTCTGATACCATGTATCATCAGGAAAAGGAAAAATCCAAATCTGGATTCTAAAAATGCCCAAGCTGTGGGCAAAAGATGTCTATCACCGATGGACATACTGAATGTGTCTATTGTTTGGGTGAAGTACACCTGCAGGAAAGCTGTGCTGTATGCCACTCTTTTAGCCCCAGAGTGTTGCATGAAAGGAAAAGAAAACTCATGGATAAGGGTCTTTTAAAATCCTCCTTCCAAGAGTCTCTGGATAAATCTGACCAGCACTCCAAGAAGCCTACAGAACCAACGAAGAGTCCATCGACTACAAAATCAGCGTCCAGTAAAGCTTTGACGTCGACTCCACAGCCTATGAAACAGACTGTCATCGTGGTTAGGAGACTGTCCCCGACCTTGGAGCCGGTATCTCCTACATTAAAATCTCCCATTTCTACAGTCAGTGGCTTCGTCACATTCTTCGAGGGCCTCAAGTAGACTGTCTGATTTGGATGTGGACCGCTTGGTGAAGAAGCTTTTACAGATACCGGCGCTGGCAAAACTTTTATCGGCATTGACCCCTGGGGGCTTCGGAGCCAACTTTAGTTCCCCCAACATCTTCTGTTCCTCCTCCGATCTGCATGAAAGCTTCCAAGCCGGAGAGCACTGAACTGATGATCGTGGAACCTTCGGGACCGACACCTACTCTAGGCTTATCAGCCCTGACTGCCCTGATGTCTTCTGCGCCGACCGAAGGATCTCGGAGCTGACACTCGACAGTCAGGTCCGGAGAGGATAGTAGAACTGACTTGTCGGTGCCGACTTTACCTCTTCGGGCTTCAGCTCGAGTGAGTTCTGCCCCAACCTTTAGCTCGAAGCCCTCCATACCGGTGCAGACAGTTTCCATCAAATCCTCGGATCTGGGGGATTCCTCTCGTCAGGACTAAGGGGCCTTCGAGGCTATGAAAAAGGCTTGGTCCACACCGACAACCAGTCCATCAGTCCTGGCAGCTCCCTCCCTGAAAGCAAAGAGGAACTTCCAATGTCACACCCAATCATCGTAACAAATTAGTGCAAGAAGGACCTTCAGTGGTGGCTGACATCTCAACAGGTAACTCGGGGCCGTCCATTCATTCTACCGAATCCCATAGCCACGGTGACCACTGCCGCTTCCTTGATAGGGTGGGGGGCATTATCAGGGAAGAATAGCCCAAGGCATGTGGAAGGAACATGAGGCTCATCTGCATATAAATGTTCTGGAGATGAGAGCGGTACTTCTAGTGTTGCAGTCCTTTCAAGACTCTCTACCTCTGGGAACAGTTGCAATTCAGACAGACAACATGTCAGTGGTCTGGTACATAAACAAACAAGGAGGAACCAGATCTTATCCCCTGTGTCGAGAGGCCCTGAGAGTATGACAGTGGGCAAATTCCACCCAGCACTTTCTGATAGCAACACACATCCCAGAGAGGTCCAGTGTGATAGCAGATAAGCTAAGTAGGGCAATTATTTTGCCTCATGAGTGATCCCTAAAGAAGCATGTAGTGGAACAGATATTCCACAGGTGGGGCCAGCCTTGCTGCAATCTCTTTGCAACCCCAACAAACATGAAATGCAGCAGCTGCTTTGCCCCGATCCCCCCGCCAGGGGATGCCCCAAGGGATGCACTGGTGCACAATTGGCCCCTGGGTCTCCTTTATTCCTTTCCCTCTTTCCCACTGATACCCAAAATATTACAGAAAGCAACGTCTCTGGGAAGGACCATAATCTTAATAGCCCCTTACTGGCCTTGGCAAATTTGGTTTCCCTTCCTTCAGCCTCATCTTTTGGAAGAACCCTGGATCCTGGACCCAGTACCAGATCTGCTGACCCATTCATCGGGGGCTCTTCATCCTTCTCATCATTCCCTCAAACTGACAGCTTGGCTGCTCCAATTCCAACAATAGCCAGGATTTACAACCTCTCAGCGGAGCCCCAACATATTATAACATCCTCTCATAAGTCATCTACCAGAAAATTATATCTTAGCAAATGGAAGAGATTTTTATTTATGGGCATCTCAGAATTATGTTGATCCTTACCTAGCTCCAATCCCATCTGTACTGAAATTTCTGACTAAACTTTTCAACGAAGGAGCTGCTGCAGCTACTATTAGAGTTCAATTTGCAGCAATCTCAAACTTTCATCTTGGCTTCTATGGTTGTAATGTCATGTCACATCGACTCTCTAAAGCCTTTCTTAAGGGTACCATTCATTTGAAACCACCAACGAGAACTCCAGCCATGCCATGGAATCTAAATTTTGTTCTCTCCCGAATTATATTACCTCCTTTCGAACCAGCCTCATCCTGTCATTTGAAATTTCTCTCATGGAAGACTATATTTTTGATAGCTGTTACTTCTGCTCGGAGGTTTTCTGAGTTACAGGCCTTTACCATCAAACCTCCCTATCTGATTTTCCATAATGACAGTTTCACTCAGAACTAATCCATCATTCGTACCAAAAGTTTCTTCAGAGACAAATCTTAACCAGTCTATTGAATTGCCCGTTTTCTTTTCTAAATACACAAATAGGATGTTTGCTGCACAAACTTGATGTTCATAGACAACTCCGATTTTATTTAAATAGAACAAAACAATTCAGAACAACGTTATCAGCTGTTTGTTTCTTTTTCGGCGTCAAAAAAGGTGCCCCCAGTGACAAAAGTCAACTTGTCAAGATGGCTATCAGGTTGCATTTCCTTCATTTATAGTTCAGCGAATGCACCATTACAACAAAAAATAAAGGCCCACTGTACTAGAGCTGTCTCAATCTCATTAGCCTTTTCTGCAAGGTTACCATTAAATGCTATTTGTGCAGCAGCTACCTGGTCAAGACCTCATACCTTTATCACTCATTACAAAGTAAACAAGACCTCCAGGGACAGGATCTCCTTTGATTCCACAGTTCTGAGGAACTTTCTCCTGTGAGCCACCTGAGAAAGATGGTGCTTGGGACGCTACCCATCAGTAAGAATGAACGGCAAGATAGAACAACTTCACATAACGAAGTTATGTACTCACCATCACATTCCTTCATTCTTAAGTCCCACCCGCCAACCCCCATCCAGTCTACTTGAGGCCGTCACCCTTTGGTATATGGTGCATTATCTCTTATCCAGTTCTCAGAGTGGCAGATTAATGGTAGTAGGTAGTCAGTTGGCAGCAAACAAGATCTGAGGGAAGACCAGGGTGCATCATGGGATAGGGAGTTGGCCTCAAGCTGGTTGAAGACCTCGAGCTTTTGCAGTTGGCCGAGTCGGAGCCGGGGATTGGCTCCGAACCCATCAGTAAGAATGAAGGCGAGATGAACAACTCACATGGAATGTTATAGTGAGTACATAACTTCTTTTTCTATTTGTACCTGCTAACCTGGCTGACTTATGGGAAACAGTTTTACTGATTTCTCTGACCTTTCCAAGAAGGTATCTGTAGGGTGTCAGCCCTATCTCATTTTCCATAGGGACTGGATTTCTTTGAGAACTAACCCTTCTTTTATACGTAAAGTGGTAACCAAGTTTACTTTAGACCAAGCTACCCATCCCAGTTTTCTTTCCAGAACCTAAAATAAGGAAGAAAGGATACTCTATACCTTGGATGTTTACAGACAACTCGGGTACTATCTTGACAGAAGTACTTTTTTCATATCTTCAGATCAATTGTTCATTTTTAGTGAAGGTAAGAAGAATGGACAACCTGTGTCAAAACAGACTATTTCCAAATGGTTGTCTAATGCTGTTCTCGCCATAGCAAAACTATTTCAGGCAGGGTCATGACCTACTCTACCAGGGCCTTGGCTTCATCTCTAGCCTTTTGGAAAGGGTTGGTTTCTTGAAGTTCACAGGTTCATAGCCAAGTGCTAGGCTAGCTGCCCTTGTTGACTGTTTTTAGCCCACGCAATTTTCCTTTCAAAGGTGAGTGTCAAACCCTGTACCTGGTGTCTGTGAGGTAACCACCTTAATCATTATTCCAACCCCCAACCAGTATTCTGGAAGTGGCTACTTGGTCCTGTGTACATATGTTTGCAAAGTACTATAAGCTTGATTCCTTCAGTAGGTCTAGATCTGGTTTACTAAGACCATTCTCCAGAGGCTTCTGAGCTCTTCTTCTTCTACCTCTCAAATGTAGTTAGTTAAGGTAATCTACCGATATAGCTAAGCCTACTTTAGCAGTGATGAATATGCTGAACATAGTACAGCTTTGTAAGTAAACTTACCATGACAGTAGATGTTGGAATGATCTTTGATGCAGTAGCTGCTCCCTGCCTCCATCCTCCTTGTTTTCTGTTGTGTTTTTATGCCAGGGTTTGAACATTTATTTATTCATTTTTTTTTTGTTCTTACCTCTGCCAGTTCAAGTCTCAGCCTCCCTCTTTCTGTTGGCAGGAAAGCTGTGAAAGGTTTCACTCCCGAGTTTTTTTAGTCAGCTCAGCTTGAGTTGCCAGCCAATTTGGATGCATGGAAGGTACCCTGAAGCTTTGAAAGCTGGCCAGCTGTTGTATACTTAGCAGGATATAACCCCTGTAACTAAGGCTGCTGCAGCAGTGATCATTTGACATTACTGTTATGGTAATTTTATTTAACATAACTGGACTTTCCTCATTCTTCATTGAACTTTCTGTGTACTGCAGTGGGTCAGAGGCTTAGAGAACTACCTTTGTAAGATGAAGATTTGCAGGATTCATAAAAATAGCAAGAGCAAGCAGCAGAGACAACCACGGGCTTAAAAAAAATGCCAGTTTCCACTATTTGTAAAAATAAGTTCATTTATTGTGCACAACGGTTAGCGCTTTCACAATCCCCTTCATCAGACCATAAACGCACATAAACCACATAGCCTGCTTATAAAATATCCAATCACTACACTCACTCAATCAAGCACAAGCTTCTTAAAGTCACAGTGAAAAAACAATATCATAGTACACTGAATACATTTCATATAAAAACCACAGTAATAAAACTGTATCATAATACATTGAATACATTTCATATAAAACTACTTCTACCAAACACTAATGAGGTGTTGATTCCAATAAAAACCAAGCACTGAAGATTAGGGCACATTCAAATAAAAGTATAGGAAGGAATACTTAAATAACAGTTACGTAAAACTGTAAAAAATATAGATTTCATATAACAAGTATTAAACATCAGGAAAGTAATTAAGCCAACCCTGTGCAAAATATGGGGTAAACAAAGGAAATATATTTACATTCTTATTTTGCTATTGTTCTCCTTGACTTTAGGATAGGTCTCAAGGAAGTCCTTTTATTGAGAACTCTACCCCTGTCTGCTCTCAACTTCAATATCCAGCATGTTTCCTTTTTCTCAGTACCATTTCTCCACGTCCAGTGGGCAGTATAACATCAATGGCCATAAATCTGAAGTGATGTTCATCCCCACTAGCCATGACGTGTTTTGCTAATGCATTAGTACTTAGTTTCACCCTAATGGCATATAAATGTTCCGTTATCCTGTTCTTAAGCAATCTATTCAAACTTGGGTCTATCTCCCACTATCTCAGATATATGTGGATCTGTGGTGATTATGCCCCAATGTTTGTTAATAACCTCATGTATCAAACCATTGTCTGTGGTAAAGTACATTAAAACCTTAACCACTGTAGATGAAGCTTCACTAGATTTAACCACTGACTGCTCTCTCAGATGTGAAAAATAGGGGCTAGCTCTATCATGTCTCAGCTCATGAATCATGCACATCCCTTCATTAACCTCCATTTTACCATACCCCCATTCCATGAACCTTTCTTCCAACGTGGTAAGCTCATTAAGATAACCCTTATCTAAAACACTGAGACGTGATGCTCTCATTCCCTGCCCGCTAATAATAATCCTGAAGATATACTGGGGATGCAAACTCCATCTGTGAAGTAACGTATTCCTATGGCACTTCTTCCTAAAAACACCTGTATTAATAAGACCACCCTCCAATCTTTCAGCATAGATGTCAGGGTATTATACCCTACTTGAGGAATAAGTCATAGTAAATTTTAGAAACTCAGTCATGCTATTCATTTCAGAAATAAAAACTTCCAGCCTCTCAACATCACCTGCCCACAAAAAGAAGATGTCCACAAAATGACTAGAAAAAGGAATACATTGTTTAAACTCATCCTTAACGAAAAGCTTCTCTTTCTCCCAGTGTGCTAAAAACATGTTGGCATAGCTATTGGCACAAGAAGTGCCCATAGCCACGCCATCACGCTGAAGATATAACACCTGATCAGACATAAAAACATTGTTCTCAAGAACAACTTCCAAAAACAGGGAGACCAGATCTATCTTTTTATTGTCATATCCACTATGTTCGACCAAATATTTCTTAACAGCACTGACACCCACATCATTTGGGATGACAGTGAACAAGGACTGTACATCTAAATTTACAAAAATTATGTCAGAGCCTATCTGTGAGTTGGTACTAAAACTATATAGGTCTAATAAAAACTGTTTAGTGTCCCTCAGGACAATAGGATTCAACTCAAGGACTGGACATAGCAGTTTCTCAATATAGATAGAAAAGGGTTTGATACACCAACCCCTGCCCGAAACTATCGGCCTCATAGGTGGATTTTCCCCATCCTTGTGGATCTTAGGAAGGCCTTGTATAGCTGGTATCATGGAATATTCTACATACAAATATTTTAAAAATTCCTCATTGATGACAAAGCTCTTCACAAGGTCTTCCAACATACAGTATTTCTTCAGGAATATTATTAGAGAGCAGGGAATGCGAGCATCACGTCTCAGTGTTTTAGATAAGGGTTATCTTAATGAGCTTACCACGTTGGAAGAAAGGTTCATGGAATTGGGGGTATGGTAAAATGGAGGTTAATGAAGGGTTGTGCATGATTCATGAGCTGAGACATGATAGAGCTAGCCCCTATTTTTCACATCCGAGAGAGCGGTCAGTGGTTAAATCTAGTGAAGCTTCATCTACAGTGGTTAAGGTTCCAATGTACTTTACCACAGACAATGGTTTGATACATGAGGTTATTAACAAACATTGGGGCATACTCACCACGGATCCAGATATATCTGAGATAGTGAGAGATAGACCTAAGTTTAGGTTTAAGAATAAACCTAACCTGAAGAGGATGCTATGTTACTCCAATGATAGGAACCCTATATGGGATAAGCAGGTGAGGGGCATGTTTCCTTGTGGACAATGCAATTATTGTGATTACATAGACTCTAATGGTACATTCTTTCATCCGGATATGGGAAAAGAGTTCAGGTTCCCCATTACTGCCAACTGTAATACATTGCATGTGGTGTGTTTAGCTATCTGCAATTCGTGTGGATCATTCTATGTTGGCAAAACGAATAGATTGTTTAAGAGCAGGATAAGGGAACATTTATATGCCATTTGGGTGAAACTAAGTACTAATGCATTAGCAAAACACGTCATGGCTAGTGGGGATGAACATCACTTCAGATTTTTGGCCATTGATGTTATACTGCACGTGGAGGGGACATTAGAAATGGTACTGAGAAAAAGGAAACATGCTGGATATTGAAGTTGAGAGCAGACAGGGGTAGAGGTCTCAATGAGAGGGCTTCCTTGAGACCTGTCCTAAAGTCAAGGAGAATAGTAGCAAAATAAGAATGTAAATATATTTCCTTTGTTTACCCCATGTTTTGCACAGGGTTGGCTTAATTACTTTCCTGATGTTTAATGCTTGTTATATGAACTCTATATTTTTTAGAGTTTTACGTAATTGTTATTTAAGTATTCGTATACTTTTATTTGAATGTGTCCTAATCTTCAGTACTTGGTTTTTATTGGAATCAACACCTCATTAGTGTTTGGTAGAAGCAGTTTTATATGAAATGTATTCAGTGTATTATGATATAGTTTTATTACTGTGGTTTTTATATGAAATGTATTCACTGTACTATGATATTGTTTTTTCATTGTGACTTTAAGAAGCGAGTGCTTGATTAATTGAGTGTAGTGATTGGATGTTTTATATTTTATAAGCAGGCTATGTGGTTTATGTGCATTTATGATCTGATGAAGCGGATTGTGAAAAGCACTAACCGTTGTGCACAGTAAATGAACTTCTTTTTTTACAAATAGTGGAAACTAACATTTTTTTTGAAGCCCATGGTTGTCTCTGCTGCTTGCTCTTGCTATTTTTATGTTCTTTTGACTTTCTTAGTGGCAGAGCATTTACTTTGTGGATTGTCATATACATTGTTTTATTATTTGCAGAATTCAGTCAAGGGTTCTTTTTTGTATTTTGTCACTGGCGACAGCTGCTCAGTTCACTGTACCTCTTGGCTGTCTCCATAATAGAGGACTTCACTGGACAGTGTAAATTAAGTGACTGTTTATCACTTCTTTTTGGACATTCTTTTTGTATTGGGAGCATATTGCTGTTCCTTTCTGCAGTATGATTTGCTTCCCATCCTGTAAGGTTATTTTCCATTCCTGCATTTGATTCCGAAATAAGTCTCTCAGTTGGAAGCATCAGTGGAAGTCTGATATGCTTAGCTGGTAGTCCTTGCAGTCAGGTAGTGGTGGAGTCTTCTATTTAAACAGTTATGTATTAGGTGTTTCAAGCTCCAAACAACCTATCTTGTTCTTTGGCATTATTCACTTCCTTAATCCTTTGCCTTTTTTGTGATTAGAGCATAGTAAATTAGTACAGAAGAAAGGAGGGAAATAGAAAGTGTGACTAAGAAGTATACCCTTCCCCTTCACTGCAGGGAAAATCTGCATTTGAGATTGGGCAGTAGCATACCAGGAGATTCTGGACATATTACATTTTATTTGAAAGTCGAACATCCTTGCAGGTACCCTGAAGTTGTAGCATATCTACCGCATTATCTCCTACCCCATTACTTCAGATGAAAAATGAGAAGGAATGACGAAAAATGACCTGATAAACTTTTTTGCTGAAAAATGTACATCATCTGTTCTGTTCCTAGAGCAAGGCAAAGGAAAGTGGGCAGTGCATGTGTTTATAGTAAGCTGAGCAAAAATATTCCGTTATACATTCTGCTTCTTCCTTTCATTCTTTGAACACGGAATTTCAAAAGTTGGACCACCGCTGAACCATGTAGCCTGATAGTGTCCCAGGAGAGCTAGCTTTTCAGTCCATGATTGTGGTAGAGCTGTTTCCAGTTTGAGCAGATTGGTCTTCCCCTGAAATGGAGACTAACTTAAAGCTCCTATCTTATTTTGAAACTGGTAACTTTTATTGTTGAGAATGAGTATTCAAAAACTGAACTGTGATTAACCCTAAACTGAATACACCAAAAAGTATGTCCCATATATTAGCAAAGTCCCAGATTAAATGGGAACTTTAAATATTTGCTTATTCTTTATTTTTTGAGCCCTCCATATCTGCTAGCTCTCTGGTCAACTGCTATAAGTCTTCCCATTCATTCTGTACCTGGCAAGAGCCTATCAAGGCATAACCATCATCAAGACAGCTATTTGGTGATTTTATGTTAAGGCCTACAAGCCCAGTAATGCTACTGAGGGTGCCCTGCAATGGGCATAACATGGTGATAACACTCACTTCTGCAAGGAACATACGCCGACACACATTTTTCCCCTTGTAGTAAATGCCTTCATACGTTTCGTTTTCACTGAGTAACCTACGTAGGTTTTATTTTATGTTGGGTACAGTACAGTTTTACACTGGATGCACTGCTGAAAACAGTGCAGGTTCTTGCACAAGTATTACTTCTGAAGCCAAGGGTACAGTTTTCAGCCTTAGACACCAACATAGGTTCATTGGCACTTAAAAAGCTATTGATCGGTGAGGTTCTTTAGAAGCTTAGCCATACATTCCCATGAATTTTAGGTCTTATATTCTAAGTACAAATAACCCAGAGGCAAGCAGAACATTTACATTTTTCCCCCTGTCCATGAGAGACAAGGGTGCTAAACCTGGGGTGAATTTGCAGTTACCCATTCATTCGACCAGATTGTTTGAGTAGTGTAAGAGAAGTAACTTTGCTTTATTCATTGAAGAAGATAAGTCCAATGAAGAGATATTTTCTGTGATGCATATCTGTCCCTCCAGCATTTTGTGTTTATGTTGTAAAAGAGATTTAGGTCCTTTGAGCTTGTTTTTATTCTCCTGCTGGATTTGTGAATTTGCAGTAGGTCTGACAGGACAGGGACTGTTGAGAGTCTGTATGCAAGACAGAGGTTGCCACTCAGTAGCACATATGACTGCAAGAAGAGGGACAAGGCTTTCAGATGATCTGTATAGTTTTGAGAATTTAGGCCACTGATTTTCTTTGTAGGAAAGTGTTGTGGGTGTTTTGAGTTGTGTCAAATGTTTGGGCAGGTACATACCAAAAGGGGCATTATACTCAGTGGCTGTCCTGATGAGGGCCCAATACGGTGGAATGATCACATCCTTGGACCTGTACGTCATACCCTCAGTAATAAGCTGTGTAATAAAAAGCACTTTCTTAAAATAGTGGATGCATTGTGATCAAAACTCCCTAACTACTGGCTCAGTTTTCAGGGGTGTGTTGTCAATGTGATAGCGACAAGCGATTTCTTGTTTGCTAAAGGATACTATTATACATTTCTTGGCATTCAGTTTTAGTCCATGGTTTTGATACTAGATATTGGCTTGGAGAAGGCTCTCCTGAGGGGTTTTGGTATCTTCTGGGAGTTTAGGATGGCACCAAGTTTAGACTCAGTTGGACGTTACATTTCTGTCTGTATTATTTCTGTATATTCATTAAGCACCCTTTCACTCAATATGAAATAACTAAATTTTGGATAAAACTGTAAGTTAGTATAGTAGTGATTAGATAGTTCATTTAGTTTCATGTCTGCACTCCACATGCTGGATCAACAGTGTCTTTTAATAAGAAATATGCACCTTTAGTAACACAGTCTTTGAATTAGAATAATGTGTTTACTTATTTTACATTGATCATTTTTCATTTTTGATTTATAGGAAAATCAGCTTTATTATGATCCAAACACAGGAATTTATTATTATTTGGATTCAGAAAGTGGACGTTACCAGTTTCATTCCAAAGTGGACCTGCAAGCATATCAGATGTGTGCAGAAGCCAGTGCTGATAAAAAAATAAAGAAAAAAAGGAAAGGCACAGAAAAAGCAGCAACACTGGAGGATAAGGTATGTGCCTGAAATAAATATAAAGCCAAATTATTCTTGTAAAAAAAAAATAAATAAAATTGTGAAAAAAAGTATTTTGTTCTCCTCTCATTGTTACCTGATATTTCAAGATGGAGCTTTAGTTTGAGGGTTTAAAACATGGCTAATTATTAGGCAAGGACAGGTGGGGCTGTGTGTGGTACAAGGAGTGTAGTTTTAGTCCTTTTTTCACCTGGTTTTAGTCCCGTTTTCACCAAAGTGAAAGGTGGCAACTCTAGTTGTCTGTACAAGCATTGCAGATATAAAACTTGTTCTTTGTACTGGGAGATAAGAAGGACTCTTTTTTTGGATCCTACCCAGTTCGGCTTTGTTAAGGGCAGATCCTGCCTCTTAAGCCTGGTCGATTTCTTTGAAACAGTCACCAAGGCCATTGACGAGGGGAAGGTGGTCCACACAGCCTACCTGTACCTCGCAAAAGCCTTCGATACGATACCCACTCGGGTATTATAGATAAGCTTACCAGCTTAAATATAAACCCCTATGTCACTAGATGGGTTGCAAACTGGCTCAAGGACAGAACCCACATGGTTAGAATTGCTGGAGCCATGTCAGACTCCAAACCAGTTACAAGTAGCGTCCCACAAGGCTCAGTCCTGGGACCTCTCTTGTTCGGTATATATTTCTCGGAGGTACAGGCCAACACAGAAGGACTATGGCTAACCAAGTTCGCAGATGACTGCAAACTAGGCGCCATAATCGACTCTCCAGCTGACACAAGCATCCTACAAAAGGGCCTCATAGAAACAGACAACTGGTGCCAGAGCCATGGCCTCAAGCTAAACGCCAAAAAGTGTATAGTCATCCCCTTTGGCAAAAACAAAGTACCCACAAATTACCACATAGGTGGTAATCCATTAAGTATGTAAGAAGTAATTAGGGACCTGGGGACCCAAGTTGATAGCCATCTCTCATTTGAAAACCACGTGGCCAAAGTGGTTTGAAAAACATTTTATATAGCCCACCTAATCATGAAGGGATTCACATCTAGATCAGGGGAGGTCATCGTGCCTCTTTACTCATCCCTCATCAGGCCCATAATTGAGTACAATGCCCCTTTTGGGATGTACCTTACCAGACACCTGCAGCAACTGGAAAGACCCCAAAAGTACCTCACCAAGAGGATCAAAGGGTTCAAACAGATGCCTTATGCTGCCGGTTAAAGAAACTCCAGCTCTACTCAGTGGCATACCGCCTGCTCAGAGGCGATCTGTGCCTGATGTATAAAGCCATGTCCAACCTGGAATTAATGGACATGCTGCACCTCAGAAAATCTAAATCCCATCGAGCTACGCGCTCGAGAGACTTGAACCTCAGCACTGAAATGAATAGGACATGCTGGAGGGACAGATTCATAACCCAGAGGCTCCCTTCACTCTGGAATAAAATCCCAGTCCAGGTTAGGCAGAGTCCCTCATTGACTCTCTTCAAGAGGAATCTTGATGAGTGGATGGGAGATCGTAGGTTTACCCCGGGTATCACTTCTGTGTCACTGTTAGACAGAGGCACAGTATACTAACCTCGAAAAAGGGCATAGCAAAATTCATTTAAAATGGGTGGTGAAAGCCAAACACACTCTGGCTAGGCTTGTAGATGCCCTAGGGCAGATAGCTTAGTATGAACCTATGAACAAACAGCATGTCATTATGAAGAAACATGTAAAGAGTTTTACAGATAAGGGACTGTAATTCGGAACTCTTTATGCTTGAGTTAACAGTTACCAAAAAAAGTGTTTATCATGAAAGGTATTTTTATATTCAGTGAATCTGCTGGTTCAAAAAGAAGTAAAGTTAGCTTCTTCTACAAAAAAAAAGAATATTAAGGGGAAGAAATATGCCTTCCTGCTAGTGTTAAATAAAGAAATCCCTTAAAAGGAATAAAACCAATGGATATGGGGATATAAGATACTAGGCTAAAACACAAGCAGAAATTGTAGGTGCATAGACTTTAATAATTGGCAAAAACAAATTTGATCAAAGCAGACTGTTTAAGTAGTGAAAGAATCTTGGCATAGGATAATTCAGAGCTCTTAGGCTTCTTGATACATTCTAAATAAGAAATCTCTTCTACTTTGTAAGACTGATGTTATTTATTTGGTATTATAAGTTCGTAGGTATATACTAGGCTAATGACTACCAGGGTCTTTATAAGCCTAGACATGCAGTCCAATCGAATTGTGTCCCTATGTATCATGGGCATTTATTAAGATGGGCTGTGTTAGTTAGGAAGTTACTACGGTTATGTGGTGTGATGGGGTAGTTTGGGCATCAGAGACATGGCTTCCTTCCTGCTGTTAAAGATATGGGTAAAGAGGGAATTGTAGAAATTAAAATCCTGCCCCACAAGTCGACAGGTTCAGTTTTCAGACTGAGATGTTGCACCATGCTGTGTTTCTTTATCAATAATGGCCTATAAAGGGCTATGGAGGTCATGGGTTTTCTTTGATAATTAACTGTAAACATTAGTTTCAGACATATATAGGAAACTGGTACATCTCTAGAAAATTCTGTATCCATACAATGTCCTGAAAAGTCTGTGGACCCATTTCCCATTAACAGGCCAGTTATCTCCTTGCTCATAGTATTTTCTAGCTGCTTTTATAAGGCCATTAGATATACTGCTAACAACAGAAGGATATGTACTAAGTGCAATTCCAAAAGCAAAATATCTCCTCGAAAAGTCACCTGTCTGTTGTCTTTGAACCCTTAAGTCAACACTGCTATTCATTTTATATATATATATATATATATATATATATATATATATATATATATATATATATATATTATTTTGGCTTTTCCCGGTTAGGGGTCGACACAGCGGAACTCTGGTCCGCTCATGATTGGCAGTGGATTTTTACGGTGCCGAGTTGCCAGCCCAACGCCCAACCTTCAAAGAAGGCATGCCCATTCACGCTCGCACCTACCTGCATGTCTTTAGCGTCACTCGACCGCGGGGAGGACATACAGACTCCACACAGTAGACGCTCCAGTCGAGAATCGAACAGGAGAACCTCTTGCTGTGAGGCGACAACGCTAACCGCTGCACCACTGCGGCCATTTTATATATATATATATATATATATATATATATATATATATATATATATATATATATATATATATATATATATATATATATATATATATATATATATATATATATATATATATATATATATATATATATATTGCATTTTGTCTTTCACTTTGTATATAATGCCAAGTATTTATTGCATTTACCCCTGGAATGAAACTTGAATTGGCCCAATGGAATCAGTGCTCTACCTTGGTCAACACATTCAAACAAGTTGTAAAGATGAGCTGCTTCTAGTTTGTTTGTATTTTATTTCCTTCACTTGCTGAAGTGAGCTTGCAAAGCAAAGTATGAAGTGTCTATTATATTTAACTAATATTGAAGCAAGTAAGGGCATTCCTGTGGCTAGGTTAATTAACCCTGTCTGCCTTGAGTTCTTCCTTTACAGATATGGGGAGCATAATCATTTCATAGAATTTGCGGATTGGTTCCAAACATTCTTGAGATGCTCTAATGTCATCACCATGTGAGACTTTCATGATATGTTAAAAGGACACGAGATGGCATACAATACCATTGGTGTTAGAAACTCTCTTGCTGTACTAGTTTGTTGTTGAGAAATTCTGTCAGGATGGTTTGAATATCTGTTTATTTTTGCTGTGTGTGAGAAAGCTTCCATAACAACTACACTGAAAACTGCTGCTAAGAAAACTACTGACATTGCAGTGAACAGGGAAGACATAGGTGATATTCCCAGCTGTACTACATTAGGAAAATTCTGAGGTATGTGCTCTGTAATGCAGTCTCATTCAAGTCTCTGAAATTTTTTTCTTGGGACTAGAAACAGTTGGAAAAAAATGTCTGTCTCTTCTGGTTGGAAGGCTTTATGTGTATTGTATTTTTTAGAATTAACCGATCCATTAACTGTAAAAGTTGATGCACCTAATGTCTACATTCACGGCTTCTGTAGGAATTTTATCATATAACTATAACTAACTTAAAAGACTGATTACTCTAAATCTTGCCTTCTAAGGATAAGAAGAAGGTAGAGGACAAGTTTGTAGTACTTTGAGAATTTGTGCTGTTTTCATCTGAGTTGTAATTAGATTGTTTTCTTGTAATTTGTCTGTAAAACAGCTGAGAGAAAGATCCTTTCCTTTAAAAATAATTTTTCTTTGGAGTAAATGTCTTTGAACTTGGGGATTGCTGGGTTATAAATATCTTCAATAAAGTTTTTTTTTTATATCCTTTAGATGTTCTTCGTGTTTCACTGTTGCAGTCATTACATTTGGGTAATCTGCTTGCAGGTTGCCCTCAGTCGGCCTGATTAACAAAGTCTTGGGTCTTGCGTCGGTTGCTGTCCCTTCTTCCATGACGTCAGGTGGTCAGGGGTATAAAACATGCAGCCGACGTCATTACATCAGTCTTTTTTACTGTGCGGTGCCTGAAGCAGAAGCAGTTCGCAAGTGCCAGTCGGCCGACTCCTGAAATTTTCGTTTTCGAGTTTCAGAACCAAAGTCTTCAACTTAAAGCTAAGTACCCCGTTGAGGAAACTTTTTCTTGCTCCTTACCGATGTCAGTAAAAGTTAATAATTGCATTACTTGTGGAAAGCAAATACCTCATAAAGATTTTCATCCGTACTGTATTCCTTGCCTAGGCCCTGACCACAATGTACCTTGCTGTTGATTTTGTGCTTTATTTAATCAGCGCACTATCCATCGTCGGTATATTTTTGCCTCTAAATATTTCGGTTCTCGGTTTAATTATCCAGAAATATCGTTGGTTAGTCATCCGACTACCAGGATTCTGAAAAAAACACAAAGATAAAGACAGACACAGGCTGCTGAGGTCCAAAACTGCCGATGACGCTTCTCCTAAGCCAGTCGCCAGTTCGCCAGCACTCAGTGAGGCGCTTTCGAAGTCCCTGATACCCGCTACTTCTGATTCGCAGGCCTCTACTGAGACCCATTCAGAGTCCGGTATGCCGTGAGATAGGCCTGCAGACTTGCATATTAAATCGACACCTCCTTCATTACTAAGGCCTAAATCTCGATCCATGTGTAAAAAAAGACGCCGCCCAGGCCACATGCTCAGGCCCCTATGCTTAAAAAACAAATGATAAAAATGGCTGAAGATCTAATAACTTTAATCAGGGGTAGTCAACCCCCCCCCCAAGAGGCCTAGGGCTGAGCTTGATTATGAATCTACTGATCAGGATTCTGTTTCTTCTGACTCTTCGGATGACCTGGATTTGTCCTTACCTACTTATGAGGATTCTGATGCAGAGGATTCTATTCCCTCTGCTTCCCCTCCTGAGGATTTTTCTTTTGGGGAAACCTTACATACTTTAAGGGAGCGTTTTCACTAGGAAAGCCAGGAATTTTCTGATTCAAAAAAGAGGCTTAGGGATTTCCTTCTTCTACCTCAGCATAGGTCTTTGGCTATACCTCCTGTACTTGACATTGTTGATGATGTTTTCACAGAATCCATTCTGGCCCCTGATTCCTTGCCTCCTGCTCCTAGTAAACTTGACGGATATTACAGGGTTCCTGAGTCCCACAAGTTTCTTTTCAAAAATCCTGTTGCAGACCCAGAAACTATTTCGCAGGGGCCCAAGGGCATTAAGGCTTCAACTGCTAAAAATCTTATCCCTTCTGATAAAGACTCCAGGGCACTGGATAAATGGGGTAAAAAGGTTTTATACTTCAGCAACCTTGGCAATCAAAGCTTTAAACTTCCAATTTCATATGTTAATATATCAGCAACATGTCATTGGACTGTTTAAACAGAAAATGATGTTGATTCCTGACTGTGTGGAAAATAAAGATTTACAGGATTTAATGCATTCTGCTGAACAAGTTGGAAAACACACTTTGCAATGTGGTTTTGATTCTTTAGAGGCCTCTTGCAGGGCTGCTGTTACTGGGTCTGTGCTTAGAAGATATGCTTGGCTTAAGGAGCAATCTTTGCCTGATCATGTTAAAGCTAAATTGTTGGATGCTCCTTTAAATCAGGACCGCCTGTTTGGCAACAAGGCTGAATAAGTTCTCAAAAAGATGGAAGATAAAGCTAAATCTATGCAAACTGTTAAAGATTTTTTACAAGTGCAACCTCCTAGATTCAGCAGGCACTGGCCTACTAATAATTGGTCCTTTCCAGTCCCTTCCAGGTCTTCTCAAGCCAAACCCAGACACAGCAAAAACTCCAGGTTTCAGTCCCAGCGGACTTTCAGAACTAAGCAGTGGGGGGCCTCCACTTCCATATCTGGGAATAACAAGACACCCCCCCTATGGTAAACAGTCTCAGTGACTTCCTTTTAAAATTTCCAAGCACTTATCTTCTGACCGCCCCTTTGGGGAAAGATTGCTCTTCATGCAAAGAACTGGGAACTCATAGCCCAGGGCAAATGGGTTTTAAATATAGTGTCCCAGGGATACAGATTTCATTTCCACACATTGCCAGAACCAAATGGGTGGCTGGACCTGCCCACAAATCAGTGGGCAGAGGCTCAAAATCAAGTACTTTCCCTCTTAAGCACGGGGGCTTTTCAACTGGTACCAGAAGAGGAAAAGGGACAAGGTTTCTACTCCAGACTTTTTCTGGTACCCCAAAAAGACAAATCATGGCGTCCAATCCTGGACCTATCTACTATAAACACCTTTCTGGAGATTCCAAAATTCAAGATGCTGACTCTTCACCGGTTGCTTCCCATGCTAGGCAAAGAAGCCTGGTTGGCAACACTAGATTTAAAAGAAGCATACCTGCACATCCCAATCAGGGAATCTTGCAGAAGACACCTATGCTTCAAAGCAGGCTACACGCATTATCAGTTCTCTGCACGGCCCTTTGGCTTGTCGACTGCACCCACCCTACTGCCTGGCTCCAGTTATTGCATTTTGCAGGCAAAGAAGTATTCATATATACCCATACCTGGATGATTGTCTAATTCAGGCAGAAAGCCAGGGCATACTTTTGAATCATCTGGTGTTTGCAAAAAAGGGTTCTAACTTGTCTGGGGTACACCATAAACAAAAATAAATCACAACTGGTACCCTGTCAACAAATTACATTCCTGGAAGCAAGCTTGAATACAACTTCCCAGATGGCTTACCTCACACCAGAAAAGCAAATTCATTTGATAACCTGTTTCAAACAAGTGGCCACAAAAACCCTACTATCTGCAAGACAAATACTGCAAGCCTTGGGGTTCATGGCCTCCTGCATTCTTCTAATTCCATATGCAGGACTGCATATGAGGAAACTACAGTGGTATTTAAAAAGCCTATGGAGTCAGCATTCTCACAGCCTAGAAACAATGATTCCTATCATACCTTGCCTACGCCTAGAGTTCCTCTGGTGGGCAGGGGCCTGCCACCAAAACAAGGGACTACCATTCATACTACCCCCTGCTGCCCAAACCCTAACAACAGATGCATCAGACTATGCATGGGGGGCTCACTTGGCAGGGAAGTGCATTCAGGGCAAATGGAACCCAAGTCAAATGCACCTACATATCAATCAAAAAGAGATGTTAGCTGTACAGAATGCTCTGACAGCCTTCAAGGACTACATGCTTCCAGGACAACTAATGGTAAAGACGGACAACACCACAGTTATATGGTACATAAACAAGCAGGGGTGTACACGTTCCTACCCCCTCTGCAGACTAGCCATGGCATTGTGGAACACAGCCTTGAGCTACCAAGTGCACCTACAAGCTCAATTCCTGCCAGGAAAATTAAATACAGTGGCAGATGGACTAAGCAGAAACTTCATGGACCCACACGAGTGGAAACTGAAAACAAGGATTTTCAACATGCTGACAAGAGAATGGGGGAGCCCAGACATAGACCTATTTGCCTCCCCCCAGAACTACCAGTTGGACAAGTTTTGCACAAGGACTCCCCACAAACAAGCCTGGAATGTGGATGCTCTGTCCTTCAGCTGGAAAAACCTATCAGTCTACACCTTCCCCCCCCGCTGCCTCTGCTCTTCAAAGTTCTACTAAAAGTCAAACAGGACAAATCAAGGATGATTTTGATTGCTCCAGACTGGCCGTGCCAACACTGGTACCCCCTTCTGCGCAGTATGCCGCAGTTATCTCCATGGCACCTGCCTCAGACCCCTTTTCTGCTGTCTCAGCAGGAGAACCAGATTCTGCACCCTCAGCTTCCAACATTGAACCTTGCAGCCTGGCTAATCACTTAAATTCACCCTTATCATCCGTCAGCAAACCTGTGATTGATGTCATCTTGGAGGTGAAAAGACCTAGTACTAGAAAATCTTATGCTGACAAATGGAAAAGATTATGTGCCTGGAAGCAATCTTTAGGGATGAGCACAGCAGCGCCCAATTTACCTCAGATTTTGCAATACTTAACTGAGATGCTTCACAAGGGCCTGTCTTTTTCCTCCATTAAAATCCACACCTCAGCCATTTCAGCTCATTATAACACAGAACCTCCCCTCTTTTCTCATCCTCTGCTCAAGCAGTACGTCAGACGGGCCAAAAATTTGAGACCACCCAGGAGAGCTCCAACCCCTGCCTGGGACCTTAACTTTGTATTGGAGAAACACACTTTACTTCCTTTCTAGCCAGCTGCTACTGCAGACTTAAAATTTCTTTCTTGGAAAACAGCTTTCCTTTTAGCAATCACTTCAGCTAGAAGGATATCTGAATTACAGGCCCTTATGGCAGTGGAGCCTTTCATCATCTTTCATGCAGACAGGGTGTCACGCAGGACCAATCCATCCTTCATGCCCAAGGTGGTATCCAGTGTGGCTCTTAATCAGTCCATTAATTTGCCAACCTTCTTTCCCAATCCACAGAACAAAGGGGAATGGATTCTACATTCCTTGGATGTGCACAGACAACTTAGATTTTACTTGGACAGGACTAAACCTCGAAGACAATCTGAACAACTGCTGGTGGCATTTGCTGCAGGGGCAGAGGGGAAGGCTATTTCAAAACAAATCATTTCTAAATGGATAAGCCATTGCATTTGTTTCTGTTATAAGCATCATTGAAAACCTATCCCCCATGGGATCAGATCTCACTGTACCAGGGCTGCAGCTACTTCTGCAACCTTTCTCAGAGGTGTTCCAACCAGGGACATCCTAGAAGCTGCTACCTGGAGTTCTGTACATACTTTCACCAAGCGTTATCATTTGCCAATTTTTTCTAAATCCACATCTGGCTTTGCCACTGCTGTCTTGCAGGGCCTTATAGCTGGTCCTAATGCTCTATAAACTCCTCTTCCCAACCATAGCTTTGGGAATCTACCCAAATGTAATGACTGCAACAGTGAAACACGAAGAACATAGTACAGTTGTGTACACTTACCATAAATGTAGATGTTGAGTGTATTCACTGTTGCAGTCCTGGTTACCCTCCCTCCTTCCCCCTAACTTCTTCTGGCTATACCTCTACTTTCCTTTACTATGCTTAAAAGCCTTTTTGGTGTATTTGCTTTTTTTTGGAGGTATACCTTTGTGTTTTTATGTTTATTTGCTCCCCATTAGGGGGGCACCTGACATCTGGGGCAAGAAAAACTGATGTAATGGCGTCGGCTGCATGTTTTATACCCCTGATGACCTGACGTCATGGAAGAAGGGACAGCAACAGACGCAGGACTCAAGACTTTGTTAATCAGGCCAACTGAGGGCAACCTGCAAGCAGATTACCCAAATGTAATGACTGCAACAGTGAATACACTTGAACATCTACATTTGTGGTAAGTGTACACAAGTGTACTTTTTCTACCTTTATCGTATTATCACCATCTGGCTGTCCAAACTATAAATCTGTGCTATGGTGCACTTAGTAATACTGGCCTAATATTTTCATTATACATCTTTGTTGAGACATGCAAGCCCCCTCAAAACTACTAATGGCTTACTTGCTTTATTTATTTATTTGTTTGCAGTTGGTTTACCAGGATAGTCCATTTGGCCAAAAGAACCCGCTTTCAAAGGAGTCCTGAGGAGAAAAGCTCCAAAAACAATTAGCAAGGTTATAATAAGGTATTTAGTTTCAATTATACAATTCCTATGGACTTGGAAATACAGTAGACTAGTGTACAAACATATACAATATTACAATCTTGTATCGCTGAAAACAATTTACAATATAGAAACTGAGAGGCTTTTACAACTTAGGGTGGGTTACACTGGACATATCTTTCATACATTCAGGATGAGTAGCTTAATACAATCAAGAGAAAGGTATATGAGCTGACATAGAACCTTTCAATATAGAAACAGAGAACCTTTTCCATCAGAGGGTATATTTACACTAAGGTACCTTTAAGTATTCAGAAAAAGCTAATACAAGCAAGAGCAAGATCTATGAGTTTAGGAGAGTAAGTAGAAATTCTCATTATGAATAGGGGAGGAGAAGTGAAAATTCTCAGTATGAGGAGATTATGTTGGGTGAGTGCAGGAGCATTCCCACTGGGAAATTAGGTGCGACTGAAGGGATTTTTTGAATGAGAAGTGATTTGTGATGGTACGAATGGATGGGGGTAAGGAGTTCCAGAGACGAGCAAGACTGTAGGATAAGAGATTTTTTCCAGGGGGATGAATTGGTTTATACAGTTCAATTAAGTTTTGGTTGTTAGATCTTAGAATTCTGTCAGGGAGGTGCATTTTGAAGGTAGAGGAAAGGGATGGGCAGAGGGAGGGGTTGAAGATGAGTTTGTGTGCAAGAGTCAGTTGGATGTAGGTGAGGTGATTGGGTAGTTCTAACCATTTTAGTTTGTGGAGAGCTGAACAGTGGTGTGAGGAGGACTTATGGGAGGTAGCAAACTTGACAATTTTGTTATAGCAAGAGGAGAGTTGTGTTTTTAGAGAAGACTGTAGGTTAGTTAGAAGTGGGGCTCCATAGAGGAGGGATGGGATGAGAAATGTGGTAGATAGGGTGAGTTTAGTGGAGGGTGTAAGATAATGATTCTGTCTGTAGAGCATGCTGAGTTTTTGGTGTTTTTTTATATTTAGTTGAAGATGGGGATTGAATTTAAGCTGACTATCAATTTGGACCCCAAGTAATTTGGCCTCAGATACCAGTTCTAAGGGTGTATTGTTGTGACTAGTAATAGTGAAATTACTTGGATTGAAAAAGGTAGCTTTAGAGGGGGTGAATACCATTACTTTGGTTTTGGAGGCATTGAGTAGAAGGTGATTTGTTTCAAGCATTTATAGCATTACACTCATTCTTGTATGGATTCCAATCCTATTATGTATAGTAGCATTTTTTTAATTTGCAAACCATACTGCTACTTGATAAACTCATGGACAAAATTGTACTCCATAACAATAAATAATTTAATACAGTGACAGTTGAAGTATTATAGGTGCATGGTTGATGTTCTTCATTTCTCACTGCTGCAGTCATCATCATTGGGTTATTCATGCTATGGTAGCCCTCAGTCGGTTATTCATGCTATGGTAGCCCTCAGTCGGTCTGAGTACCAGAGTCAAGTTTTTGTGCGCCAGCTGCTGTCGCTTGCCGGGTGACGTCAGGTTGTCTGAGCTATAAAGGAGAGCAGGCTAAGCCATTACCTCAGTCTTTCTTGCTGTGGAGCCCATAGCAGAAGCAATTCGCAACAGTGCCGGGCGGCTGTTTCCAGATTTCGAACTTTAGGTGCAAACATCTAAAGCTAAGTACCCTGTTGGGGATCCTTCCTTTTTCTTGCACAAACCAATGCCTGAAAAAGTCAATAACTGTTTCGCCTGTGGAAAGCAAATACCACACAGAGACTTCCATTCTTATTGCATCACTTGCTTAGGCCCAAATCATGGCGTACCTTGCTGTCAGTTCTGTGCCCTCTTTAACGCTAGAACTATTTGCCGTAGAGCTATGTTTGTAGTCAGTTATTTTTGTCTTCTGTCTCCGACTACCGATATGGCATTCGTCAGTCAGCAAACCACAGGTCTTCCAAAAAACATAAAGGTAAGGATAGAGACAGACCACATAAGGCCACGCCTTCCGATGACTCCACCGCTAAATGGATCATCAGTTCTTTGGAATTCAGTGGGGTGCTTTTGCAGCCCCTGATGCCCGACTTGATTTCTTCGCAGGCCTCTACTGAGACCCTTTCGGAGTCCTGTATGCTGCAGATGTCCACATTGTCTAACGAGCCTTCGGCTGTCTCGCCCTCGGTTGGGTCCATAGCCGCTAAGCAGGCACCGACTCCCGAGGATACCGCTCGCACTTTGGATTTCACTTCAAGGCCTTCGCCCTCTCTTCTAACTTACACACCGATGGCACCGAGTGATACCCTTCAAGCCAGACTTAGACCCACTCCAAAAAAAACAGCTAAAAGTCTCCATTTCACTACTCCTCCCCCTCCTCAAACTAGAATGCTTAAACTGGCAGAGGCATACCTCTCAACCTGGAAACATCAAAAATCTGGACAAAGGCCATGAAAAGTAGGTACAAATCTGTATGCTGATTAACATCTAATTTGCATACATAATTATGTAACCCCTCCCACTCCAGTGGAATTGTGGGATACCAACTTTCAAACGGAAACTGAAGAAGACCTCTGCTAAAGAAAGCAATAATATCTCACAATGAAAATAGACTTGGCATTACAACTTCTCTACCTTTGTAACTCACATCCATTGAAATAGCATTGAAACCCCACACACCACATCCAAAGAAAATGCATCTGGCCAGTGGTGGATAAAGATTACCTCTGGGCTGTTTTTAAATCATTGGTCCCTTACACACAAAACAAGAAACATACATGTGTTCTTTTCTTTGATACACCATCCTGACTTTATTAAGTTATATTCCTTGTATAATACAGCACACTTGTTAGACACAGTGCATTTTAAATGTATTATTTGAACATTTTTCCAGTAGGCTGTACTGTAGGCAATGAAACAAAATGAATGAACCAATAATGACAAAACTGTCCAATTCAGAACATTTCCATCATAAAAGTCTACTTCCACAGCCACTCTATAAGTAGAATGACAGTAGTGTAAGCCATAGGCATCTTGCACAGCTTCTCGCACTTATTTTCAACTTCAGTTTGTTTTTTGTTTGGGGGGGGGTCAAAAACCAGGGACACATTTTAAACATTGCTTGTGTAATTTTGGAAAGTTGCTAGAATAAAATGTGTCACCACCATGCATGTAACTGGCAAGTCTTGAACCCAGGACTCTATGCATTACAGTCAGAGCAACATACCACTATGCCAAATCAGCAGTTTCCTAAAAAAGGAAAGACTGAAACTTAATGGCTATCATTTAGTGAATTCAGCTCTCACTTCTCACCATAGCTCTCAACCTCTTAGCACAAAAAACCTGGACAAACAATGCCAGTAATGGGAGAATACAAATTCATTTCTCACTTCTCACCATAGCTCTCAACTCTTAGAACAAAAAATTGTGTCACCACCATGCATGTAACTGGCAAGTCTTGAACCCAGGACCCTATGCACTACAGTCAGTGTAACATACCACTATGTCAAATCAGCAGTCCCCTAAAAAATAGGAAGACTGAAACTTAATGGCTATCATGTAGTGAATTCAGTTCTCACTTCTCACCATAGCTCTCAACCTCTTAGCACAAAAAACCTGGACAAACAACAAAGCCAATTATGGGGGAATACAAATTCTGTTCACTTCTCGCCATAGGCTTAGCTCTCAACTCTTAGCACAAACAATCTAGACAAAGGTCAGAAATGCTGGTGGCTAGGGACTTTAGGCTCTTTTACCCTGTACCAAAGGTACAGGGTTTGAGCTTGAATACCTGTAGCCACCAGGTGTATTACATGGGGACATTTTCACACACACACACACACACACACACACATACACACACACACACACACACACACACCAAAGATAATCTACTTCACTTGAGTCCAAAGATAATCCACATCACTTGATGCTGCTGCTAATAATTCCAAAAGATTCCCTTTCTGAATGAAACGAGTGCTGCAGTCCACTCTCGATAAATAAATAAATCCAAAACTAGCAAAATGCTGCTGCTAATAAATCCAGTGAGTGTTGCTGTTTCCCGCTCTTGGTACATCCAAAATGCTGCTGCTAAGAAATCCAAACGCTGCTGTTTCTCGCTCACATTTGCAGCCGGAAATGACAACGTGAGCTCAAGGAGCTCAATTCCGACTGACTGATAGCCCTGATGGAGCTGACATCATCGCACATGTGATGACGTCAGCTCCGACAGCACGATATTTGAAATAATTAAAAAAACAAAAGAAAAAAATCAGAAATGAAGGGGTGCCACTCGGGAATCATGACACCCCTTCATTTGGACCCCAAAACTCGGTAAAAAATGAGTAATTCGGTTTGGTTGAGAGGTATGGGTTTAGGATCTCATCACTTTCATCCGGGGTTATCAGGCCACTCCAGCCAAAAGGAGAAGGGATCCTTTTCCAGACATTCTATTGGATTTAGACTCAGAGGGATCTGACTCCTCTGTTTTTGAAAATGAAAACCCTCTTACTGCCTATGAAGACTCAGATGCAGAAGAATCTATCCCTTCTGCGTCACCTCCAGAGGACTTTTTCTTTGGGGAAACCCTCCAGACCCTCGGGGAACACTTCCAATAGGAATCAGCGGATTTCCCTCAATGTAAGAAAAGACTACGAGTTTTTGGACCTACCCCAGCATAGGCCTCTGGCCATCCCACCCATCTTAGAGTGGTAGATGATGTTTACCAAGAATCCAGCCTTACCCCTGACACCCTTCCACCTGCACCCAGAAAACCTGACAGGTATTACAGGGTACCTGGCTCACATAAATTCCTCTACAAGAATCCTGTAGCAGACCCAGAGGTGGTTATTGAATGACCTAAGGGAGTTAAGGCTACCTCTGCAAAGAATCCTACTCCCTCAGACAAGGAATCCAGGGCTCTAGGCAGATGGGGTAAGAAAGTATATACTCTGCAGCTTTAACTATAAGGGCTCTCAACCGTCCGTTACACATGCTAAAATATCAACAGCACACTTTGGAACTTTTGAAACAGAAAATTTCTGCTTTGCCAGATTTTGCCAATAATAAAGAGATAGCAGAATTACTTGCACTGTGGTTTAGACGCCCTAGAAGCTTCTAGCAGGGCAGCAATAACAGGATATGTTATCAGAAGACATGCATGGTTGAAGGAACAACCTCTCCCTGATCATGTCAAAGCTAAAATCATGCATTCACCTCTTGACAAAGACCACTTGTTCGGACAAAAAACTGAAGAGGTACTTAAAAAGATGGAAGACAAAGCTAAATTGATGCAGACTGTTAAAGATTTCCCTCAAGTACAACCTCCTAGGTTCAGCAGAAAGTTTCCCTCTAAACACTGGTCTTTTCCTGCACCAAACAGGCAGGCACAAGGCAAAACCCGTAGGGACAGACCCACCAGGGCTCAAACTCAGGGCCAGCAAAGAACTAAACAGTGGCCCCCCTCTACTTCTAGAGCAGGGAGTTCAAAAACAACTATGTATGCAAAAAACTCTCAGTGACTACTTTTTCCATCTCTGCCTGCCTCCACCACACCAGAAACTAGGAGGAAGGCTTTCTTTTTGCAGAGAAAATTGGAACTTTATAACAAAAGATCAATGGGTCTTAAAAATCATTGTTCAGGGGTACAAATTCAATTCCAAGAACTGCCACCTCCAGGATGGTACCCAGACCTTCCACCAAACCAGTGGGCAGAAGCACTAAAACAAGTGCAAAAACATTATAGCCCTAGGGGCAGTAGAACCTCTGCCTTCAGAACAAGTTGCAAAAGGATTTTATTCCAGACTATTCCTTGTGCCCAGGAAAGAGGGAACTTGACATCCCATCCTGGACCTATCCTTTCTCAATACTTTCCTGGTAATCCCAAAGTTCAGAATGCTTACCTTCCAACAGCTTCTACCTATGCTGCCAAACAAAGCTTGGATGTTCACCTTAGATCTAAAGGATGCTTACCTGCACATTCCAATAAGGGAATCTTGCAGAAAATTCCTGCGCTTCAGAGCAGGATCATTACACTTTCTCTGCTTTGCCATTTGGCTTGTCTACTGCTCCCATGGTCTTCAAATGTCTAGCTCCTGCCATTACCTTTTGCAGGCAAAACAGTGTACAGATTTACCCTTACCTGGATGACTCTCACATCCAGGCAGACTGCAAGGAATTGCTCCTGCAGCACCTCTCATTTGTAAAAACCCTATTTACCTGTCTGGGGTTCACTATCAATGAAAGGAAATCAAAACAGACACCTACCAGGAAAATCATATTTCTGGGAGCCTTATTGGACACAGAACAGCAAATAGCCTTTCTGTCCCCAGAAAAGTAAAGTTTCCTACCAAAATACTTCACTACTCTGGCCTCCCAAACCCAGCATCTGAAGTAGGATATTCATTTGTCTGCAACCTGTGGGTTATGGATCCGATATCGGATCCGAACCGGCATGGTTTTCCAGCTATGGATCCAAGCTCTCAGCTCCTCCCCTCACCCATAATGCCCTGCTCTACCCTCATGACCTCAGATCTCGTTTGCCGTGCATGGTGACTGGATTGGTTTCTATAGCTTTCAGCTAAGTGCTAGTTTTTCTAACTGTTAATACAGAGTTTTGAAGTTTTTTATTCATTTTTGTGTGAAAGTTTAGGTATTCCTCTTTGATATTTTACTTTAGAGTTAATTTAAGTATTTTTTTCCCTCCCCTCGCTGTTGGCATAGTGTGTGTGTGTTGGGCCTGTGTGTGTATTTTGTTTTAGTTACTTTAGTTAGTAGCTTGTTTATAGATTGGGATGGCTGAACAGCCCAAATCTATATTTTCTAAATGCTCCGAGTGTGGCCATAAGCTTTCCCGGCTGATGGCCACACTCGTGTGTTAGTGCCTGGGGTTGGACACCTCACATCTGGATGCTCCATTTGTGCAGGGTTCAACCCCAGGACACTTAAGGAGCGGAGGTCCAAGCTTGTCTTGGCGGGCCTTTTACCGCCGGACTCGGCTCCGACCTCCGCTCCTTCGGGAGTAACCGTGGTTTCGGTTCTTCCCTCCGTGGCACCCCCTCCTCCTCCTGGGACTCAACCTCCCGTTTCTGGGGAGGAGAGGGATGCTAGGAAAAAGGACCGGAGGGAGAAGCACCACAAGCGGCGGGCCGAGACCTCTGTTTCGGCCCCGCCAGCCAAGCGGGCTTCTCCCCCGGCTCCATTGTCGGCTCGGTCTCCTCCTTCTCGGCTCCGGTCCCCAGTGTGCTTTTCACCGGGTCCTGAGGAGGAGGAGACCCGATCTCCGTCGAGGCTATCAAGGAGGCACTCCAGGCCTACCTCGGTAGCCTCGTCGAGATCTACATATAGCCTTTCGGATGCTGATCTGGACTGGATGATGAGAAGATTCATCCAGGCCCAGATGCAGATGGGAGTGCTCTTGCCTCCCCCCCCCTCTGGGGGGGAGCTCAACACCCTTTTTCAAACCTATTGCTCCTTCTCCGACCCGCTATCCGGGTTCGGAGCAGCTGGAGCTGAGCAGCCGAGCGGGGGTCGGCGCCGATAGTACTTGGTACTTCGGATCCGACCCTGCCCTCGAGTGCATCGGATCCGACCTCGGAGCCTGGATCCGAGCCTCGGATCCGGGGATCAGTGCTCGCCGGCGCCATCTGTGTCGGAGCGCACTGTCCTTCGGATCCGGCGCCGCGCCGGCTCGATCCACTCTTCGGATCCGAGGGGAGCCGATTGTCGGATCCTTTGGTCGAGGTCGGCTCCCTTCGGCATTTGATGTAGTGGAGAGGGCCCTGTTGAGGGTCTCCGGACCCCGGCACTTGTTCGGCTCCGCCCCGCTCCCTCTGCACTGGACCAGGCTTCCACCATCCGGCCCCTGGGACAGCCCGCTTCTGTGCCCCAAGTTGCTCCAATGGAACAAGTTGCTGCTTGCGAGGACTCCTCTGACAGCCCCCAGAGGATGTCCCTCGCAAGCATACGCAAAAGGAGGCACATTGACTCCCGAGTCTCTCACAGAAGACACGGATTTGGAGGAAGGGGAAGGCTCCCCACGGTCACCCCCGAGGATGTCTCATTTGGAGACATCATGGAAATGCTCCGTATAAGGGGGGGGTGGTCTGCCCCCAAGTCTTCCTCGGACGAGTCCGTGTTCTTGGAGGCATTTGAAGCGGGCCCGTCTACCTCTTGGGTGTCCCCTCCTGCCGACCCCCTGGTGGACCTCATTACCACCAGGGCGTGGAAGGAACCGGACACCGTGGAGCCAATTCCTAAGAGGCCCGATAGGATCCTTAGCCCACCGTCCGACCGTGCCCATTGGAGCAAGGGGCCTCCGGTAGATGCCATGTTGATGGCGGCGGCCACCAAGAGGGAACTGGCTCAGGAGAGTCCCTCAGTCCATCCCCCGAGCAAGGAGTCTCGGATGATGGACCGCTTGGGGAAGCGGATGTTTAGTTCAGCGACCTTCTCTGTAAGGGCGCTGAACTACTTGGCACATGTCATTAGGATGCAGCGAGATCTCATTAAAGAATATGCTGCATCTCCCCCAGAGTCCATTTCGGAGGAGGACAGGGTTCTGCACTCCACCCGTATGGCCACTCTTAGGTCAGTTACTAATACCTCTATGCGGCTACTCTCCCACGCTACGGAAGGCGCCGCTAGAGCTGCGAGGACAGGCCTGGTCACTAGACGTCAGGCCTGGCTCCGTCACTCGATTTTTCTGAGCCCTTCAAAGCGTCATTTAACGCCCCTTTGATGGTTCTGCTCTCTTTGGCAAAACCGTTCGCGACGTTGACCCAGAGCGAGAAGGACGGAAGACGCTGTCTGCCGTCGAATCCGCTTCTCTGCACCCCAGAGGCCCTACTCTAGGAACCAAAGGGTCAGAAGAAGATGTGGTTCCGAAGTCGCAGCAGTCCCAGCCTGCTCGGACAACCAGTCCTTCCGTGGCAGAGGAGGACAGGGAGGACGCCGCCCTAGAGGCAGAGGGGCTCCCAGAAACTTCGGGTCCAGGGAACCTTTCTCTGAACGGCCCGCGCAGCAACCCTGAGGGGTTGCCCGGCTGCTCCACTCTGGAGGCAGTCGGGGACGTTCGGGCACCTAGCGGCATGGGAGTCCATAACATCAGACCGCTGGGTTCTCCAAATCATATCCAGAGGATATCGCATCCCTTTCCTTCACCTTCCAAAGTTGAAGTCCCTCCCGGACGTCCCACCCGGTCAACGGGAGGCCGCTTTGGCAGAAATTGGCCATCTGCTAAAGAAAAGAGCCATCCAGCCCGTCCCCCCAGATTGGATCAGGGTTCTACTCCAGGTTCTTTTTAGTGCCAAAGAAGACGGGGGAACTAAGACCAATCCTAGACCTCTCTCTCTTGAATCTGGCAGTCCCCAAAGAAAAATTCCGAATGGTCACTCTGCAATCTATTCTCCCCGTTCTGGGAGAAAATCACTGGATGTGCTCGATAGACCTCAAGGACGTGCTACCACATCCTGATGGACAGGCGCTCCAGGAGGTTCCTCCGCTTCCGGCTGGGAGCCAGTCACTACCAGTTCGGGTCCTTCCCTTTGGTCTCACCACAGCCCCAGGGTGTTCACCAAAGTATTAGCAGTGGTAGCGGCCCACCTGAGGCTTCAGGGGTGCAGGTGTTTCCCTACCTGGACGACTGGCTTCTTACCGCCCCAACAAGGCATCTACTTTTATTGGCGCGAGACTCCTTTCTCCATCTTGCTCCTTTTCTGGGCATCACAATAAATACAAAGAAATCCAACCTGGCCCACACAGCTCTTAGATTTTATAGGGGCCAGGCTAGACACAAGGAGTTTACGAGCCTTCCTCACTGCGGACAGAGTTCAAAATCTGCAGCTCCAGGTGCGGGCCATTCTCCACTCAAGTTCTGTTCCGTCGGAGTTGGTCCTGAGGGCTCTAGGGTCCATGGCATCTGCTATAGCACTTCTTCCTCTTGCCAGGCTCAATATGCGCATTCTACAGTGGACGCTCTTAGTACAGTGGTCATACCTTGCTCTCCCATGCATCATCCCATTGCGATCAGCAAGGCTTGCAAGCGGTCCCTCTTGTGGTGGCTTCACTCCCCGGATCTCCACAGGGGCCGCCCATTTTGTGCTTCTCCCCCTCTCGCCACGGTGACCACGGACGCCTCCCGCCTCGGGTGGGGGGGCACTTTGCGGGCCGGACCGTCCAAGGCACGTGGGACGATTCAGAGACCTTACTGCATATCAATGTTCTAGAGATGAGAGCAGTGCTCTTAGCGTTGCTAGCACTTCAGGACTTTCTTCCCTTGGGAACAATTGCGATTCAATCGGACAACATGTCTGTGGTCTGGTACATCAACAAGCAAGGGGGAACAAGGTCTTACCCTCTTTGTCGAGAAGCCATGAGAGTTTGGGAATGGGCAATCTCCACCAACCGCTTTCTAATAGCAACGCACATTCCGGGTCGGTCCAACATCCTAGCGGACAAGCTCAGTCGCACCATTCTGACCCCTTACGAGTGGTCTCTCAATTGTCGAGTAGCGGAACGCATATTCGCACGGTGGGGAACCCCTTCATGTGATCTTTTTGCCTCTCCCTCAAACACCAAGTGCGACAGTTTTTTCACTCTGATACCTCCTCCCGGAGGTTCCCCAAGAGACGCTCTGGTGCATGCTTGGCCACCCGGTCTTCTGTATGCTTATCCACCCTTGCCTCTGATGCTCCAAGTTCTTCAGAAAGCCTCTCGGGTGGGTTGCAGAATGATTCTCATTGCTCCGTTTTGGCCTCGACAGATCTGGTTCCCCTTCCTAAGGTCTCACTCGGTGAATCCTCCTTGGATTCTAGATCCCATCCCGGATCTGATATCCCATCCATCCTGCATTCCTCCTCCGAATCTGGACAACCTGAAGCTGACCGCTTGGCTGCTCCAGTTCCACTCTTGATCAGGACTCCCGGTATTTCGTCACCTGTTAAGACAATTTTGGTGGCAGCTCATAAACCATCCACTAGAAAGGTTTACCGCAGCAAGTGGAAACGTTTTCTTTGTGGGCGGAGCGGCAAGGCCTGAATCCCTTCACGGTTCCTCTTCCATTAGTGCTTGACTTTCTAACCACTCTCTTTAACGATGGTGCCAGCAGTTCCACAGTCAAAGTACAACTGGCGGCAATTTCTCATTATCACATTGGCCATGACTCTAATCCTCTTATGTCAGCCAAATTGTGTAAAATTTTTCTTAAAGGTACTTTTCTTCTCAGGCCCCCTATAAAACAAGCGGTTCCTCCTTGGGACCTCTCTCTGGTCCTACAGGCCTTGCCCGCCGGCGGTTTTGAGCCAGCGGCTACGGTGGATCTCAAATTCTTGTCCTACAAGACAGCCTTTTTGGTAGCCATTACATCGGCCAAGAGGGTTTCTGAGCTTCAAGCATTATCAGCTAAACCTCCTTACTTGGTATTTCATCCGGACCGTGTCTACCTCAGGACCAACCCATCCTTTCTTCCTAAAGTCGCTTCTGAAGCAAACATCAATCAGTCCATTAACCTCCCTGTTTTCTTCCCTAAATATGAAAACAAAGGTGAATATAAGCTCCATTCATTAGATGTTCACAGGCAACTTAGATTTTATCTGAACAGGACGGCTGGTCATAGGCAATCCGACCAGTTGTTTATTTCCTTTGCAAAATTCAATTTGGGCAAGCCAATTTCTAAAGTTTCTCTGTCCCGCTGGATTTCACAGTGCATCTTATTGGCTTATCAAGCTTCAGGGAGGCCGCACGGAGGGTGTTCATGCCCATTCAACCCAGTCAGTATCTACCTCGGCAGCCTTCAAAGCTAGGATTCCTCTAGATGATATTTGTGCAGCAGCCACGTGGGCTTCATCTCATACTTTTATTTCCCACTACAAGTTGGATCTTGCATCTAGGGGTAGAGCATCCTTTGGCTCCGCGGTGCTCTGGAATATCCTTCCATGATGGCCGCCCAAGATTCAGGTAGCTGGGGACTCTGTCCCACAGGTTGCAGACAAATGAATATCCTACTTCAGATTTAGAAGTTATGTACTCACCATAACGTTCCATCTGAGTAGGTGTATTCATTTGTCTGCAACCATCCCGCCCTCCTATCCCCCTGGCCTTTCAGTTTCCTGCATATTCTATGTTACCCTTTTCAGGGTGTTGTTGCTTTGGCAAACTCGATCTGAGGTCATGAGGGTAGAGCAGGGCATTATGGGTGAGGGGAGGAGCTGAGAGCTTGGATCCATAGCTGGAAAACCATGCCGGTTCGGATCCGATATCGGATCCATAACCCACAGGTTGCAGACAAATGAATACACCTACTCAGATGGAACGTTATGGTGAGTACATAACTTCTAATTTCTGCCTGGAAATTCCTGCAGGTTCTAGGGTACATTGCCTCATGCATCCTCATGGTACCTCTGGCCAGATTGCAGATGAGGAAAATTCAGTTTTACCTAAAGAACCTGTGGTGTCAGCACTCTCAACCTCTGGACACATCCCTGCCTGTGATCCTTTACATAAGATCAGAGTTCCTCTGGTGGGCCCAGTCCTGTGCTCTGAACAGTGGACTTCCATTCATCCTCGGTTCGTCAGACCAGACCATAACTACAGATGCTTTGGACATAGCCTGGGGTGCCCAACTGGAAGGCAGATGCACCCAAGGTCTCTAAGATGCTGAAATACTACCCTTGCACATCAACCAAAAGGAAATGATAGCAGTGCAAGACTCTCTGGCATCCTTCAAACCCTACCTCAAACCGGGGGTTCTTCTCATAAAAACGGACAACACCACAGTCATGTGGTACATCAACACACAAGGAGGGACTCAATCTTACCCCCTGTGCAGACTAGCCATGAACCTGTGGCTAGCAGCCTCATCCATGGGACTACATCTTGTATCCCAATACCTACCAGGCATCAACAACACCCTAGCAGACCACTTAAGCAGAAACCTGTTAGACCCACACAAATGGCAAATCCACAGAGACATTTTCTGCCAATTACCCACACATGGGGACCCCCCAGGTCGACCTCTTTGCCTCCCATTTAAATCACCAAGTACACAAATTCTGCACCAGGGAGTACCATCACTTGGCCTGGAAGGTCGATGCCCTGACCTTCCCTTGGAATACCCTCTTCGTGTACGCATTCCCACCCCATCCTCTCATTCCAAAAGTACTAATCAAAATAAGGGAGGAAAAACTCAAAGCAATACTCATTGCCCCAGATTGGCCCAGACAGCATTGGTGCCCACTGCTGCACAGCCTATCTCTACAACCCCCCTGGCAGTTACCTCTGATACCTCATCTGCTATCCTGGGGGGGGGGGGGGACTATGCTGCACCCAGACCTTCTAACACTCAAGCTCTCAGCATGGCATATTCTACCATAACCAACAAGGAATCTATGCTCAGTAAGCAAGTCCTTGACATCATCACAGAAGCCAGATGGTCCAGCACCAGAAAATCTTATGCTGGGAAATGGAAAAGATTCTGCTCCTGCAGCCAGTCCAGGGGGGCATACATTCATCTACCCTCCATTCCTCTTATTCTAGATTATCTGGCTGAGCTTCTTAATAAGGGTCTCTCCTTCTCCTCCATAAAGATACATGCCTTTGCCATCTCGGCAAACTTTGATACAGAAGAGGCATTTTTCTCCCACCCTCTTATCAAACAATTCCTTAGAGGAGCCTCTAATGTCATGCCTCACAGAAGACAGCCCACCCCAGCCTAGGATCTGAACTATGTTTTAGAAAAGCTTACTCTGCCCCCCTTCGAGCCTGCAGCATCCTCAGAATTAAAGTACCTCTCTTGGAAGAGTGCCTTTTTCCTGGTTATCACTTCAGCCAGGAGGGTGTCAGAGCTTCAAGCTTTATTGGTTATTGAGCCATGTATCATCTTCCACGCAGACAGGGTCTCCCTTAGAACTAAACCCTCCTTCATGCCAAAGGTGGTTTCAGATGTTACCCTCAACCAAGGCATACACCTGCCCACCTTCTTCCCTAACCCTCAATTGAGTGTATGCTCCAAACCTGGCCTTGAGAAAGCAGCCAAGACCTGTGTTAGTAAAGATGCAGTCATACCAGCAGAAAGAGTTATCTTGACAGTATTGTGGTAGGAGGGCAAAGTAATGTCCCACTTCTCTCCGTCATGTTTGTAAGCTTTTGACATCAGGATGTTATCATATTGCTTGGGATTTTACCCTAGTGGATTCTTTGAGGTATGATACAGCAGATATAAAAGGGCCTCCTGCTCAGCAGTCTTTTTGTATATAGTTTTTTCACTTCTTCTCATTTTATGTTTATGTAATGTTATGATCCACTTCTGACTGTTAAACTTCTTCCTCTCATTTGTGACTATTTTTAGCTTTGTTGTAGCGAATTGTTGCTTTGTTAATCCAATTTGTAATTAACTGAATGTTGTGCTTGCATGTCTGTTGGAGCTTTTTCTCCCCAGGCCTCCACTGAAAATAAGCTCATTCTGGCCCAGTGGACACTTCTGGTAAACAAATGTAAATATATAAATAAATAATGTCTGTTTGTTCTGGACTTGATTTGTTGTGTGGGAAGCTTTTAGAGGTAAACCACTGTTATCCTAGCTTTACAGTGACACACGTTTGCAAGTAAATTAGCACGCTTATAATGTTATGTGTTTTCAGTTCAGTGTTTCTTGTAGATAAAGCCCATCATAAGAGAGAGCTCTGGAACTGGGGACTGTTAGGGTGTGTTTATTCCTAACTTGTAAGTGCAGAATAAAGTAGTTAGGCCCCCTCATGAGCAGCTGAACTGTAGAGTTTTAAAATGGACAAGCTAGGGGGGCACAGGAAAGATACATCGAAGTGATACCCACTGTAGAGGACCTCTTGAAGATGCATTAAATGATAATTTCTCATATATTTATAGGTTCACAGGTAAATACTAGGCTATCAGTCTGAAGACCATTATAAGCCTAGCCAGTAACAAAAATCAGAATCAAGCCCTGTAACTTGTGTCTAAAATAAAGACCTTAAACATTATGCCAACAACTGTATTATTTTAGGTTACTTTCTTACATGTTTTTTGTTTGAAAGTAGTTCAGTGCAAGAGACTGTTAGGGAGTATACATCTTCCAACTGAAGTACAAGGATGCCAGGTTTAGATAGAGGTGGCTTGGCTTTGTAAACATGGTTTCTTAGATTTTCGAAGGGCTGTGCTGACATACATTCTAATAATGAGCTCTTGTGTCACCAAATGAAGAGGACAACTTCAGACATTTGCTATTTTGTAACTAATCATTTGTCTTAGATTAAATTCTTATATGACCTACTTTAACCACTTGATGATATAAAGTACACCACTTTGCTCATTTTATGGTTTTATTTTTGTGCAGTATTCTTTCTAAGCTGATATATGCTACAGTGATGGCTGAAAGATATTTTAATCTGTTGTGCTTGGTTACTCCCCAGTTTCACATGAACATCCAGTCTTCAGAAATCTTCAGTGAAGTTATATGAATGTTTTATAAATGTTTGCCTTTGAAAGGTTTACAAATGCATTTTACTTTTGTTGTGAATATGAAGTAAACAGCAAGTGATGCAAAAATACTAAAAAAAATTAAAAAATTTCAGAAGGTGGTTCTAAATTTTCTAAACTTTTCTTGAAGGATGTGAACACAGAAGAGCAGGAAATGGATGACAGTTTATCTTGTCAGGCATCAGTTGTTGAATCTAATGGTTCTGTAGAAAATGAAGAGCAGGCAGGGGTAAACAAAAGAGTTAAACTTGATCCTGAAAATGAAGACGGCTCTTTGACATCTGATATTGAAAATCTAAATGACAGAGAAAAGTTAGAACTCGCAGATACAGACAGCATTTCTGACGGTAAAAGTGGTGTGGCAGAGATGCAAAGTGAACCTGAAGAAGGTGAAATAATTGACTCTGAGAAGGAAGACTTGTGTAGTGATGATATTACAAGTGAAGAAGAGTCTGAAGACACAGAAAATCAAGAAGGTAAGCTGCTGCTAAAATCTTGTTCTTCTATGCATCTGTAGGTTAATATTTGTTAACTGTATTAGTATAACATAGTAATATTATATGTTTTATTGTAACTCAGAGAATGGTGTTAAAATGGTTAGTTTTAATGTTTATCTGCTCATAACCATCAGCTTGATGGTTTAGGAAAGAGTAACTCAGAGTATCATCTATGGATACTTGATACACGTCATGGTACTGCACAGTTAATAGGACAGGGAGGAATGCAGCAAGTTGTTTAGCTGACTAAATGAAAAAAAAATATCAGTTAAGCTCTGTTGTAGGTCCATAGGTCAGTATTTCTCTGTTGACCCAGAGGACCATTAGTAGCCTAGCCAAAATACCCTGTAGTTTTCCCTTCTTATGACTAGTTAACGACCCTTTCAATTATGGCTGGAGTGGCCAGGCCCGGACTGTGGTTATGGTTGCACATCCATTCATTCAGGTTACACTTAGAGGGTCAGGGAGCCACTTTGCTTTACTTCCAAAGGAAGTCTATTCCATAAAATAGGGGTTCTCTGGGATGCATATTTATCTCACCAGCAGGTCTTATTTATATTTTGGTGTAAGTTAAGATCTCTTGAATGGACATAGAAGGTGTTATTTTTTTTTGCATATGTGCAGGAAGTCACATAAGATTGGATCCCTTGAGGTTTTGAAAGGCTAGATAGAGGTCACCTGTCAACAGTCTAAAGGAAACAACAGATAGAGCCTTAAGACGGTCTGAGTAGCTCAAGGAGGTCATGCTTTTGAGTATTTTAATGAGAAAATGATACTGTTTCTCAGGCTGGGTAATATGCTTAGACCAGTGCATACCAAAGGGCCCATTGTAGACTATTACAGGCCTAATGAGGGAGGAGTAGAGAGGGCTAATGACTTCCTTAGATGTGGAAGAAATACCCCCTGTGATAAGTCTGGCAAGGTGAAATAATTTCCTTTTAGCATTGATTATATGGTAATCAAAGGATAGTTTATTTGTGAAAATGCTCAAGTCCCTAATAGCTGAGTCAACTTTCAAAGGTGTTTCACCTGTGTGGTAAGTGCATGGGTGCCCTATTTTGCCAAAGGTCCCAATGCTATATTTCTTATCATTTACTGTAGTTGTAAGCCATTGTCCTGACATTACATATTGACATGTGTTAGTGTCCCTCCTGAAGACTGTGGATGTCAGATAGTGAGTTAGTGACAGCTCTAAGTTTTCAGTCATCTGCAGAGTTTGTAATCCACAGGCCATTGATTTCAACCTTGACAGTGAAGTAAATACCAAAGAGAAGTCGTCCTAGAAATGGTCTCTGGGGGATATCACTAGTAACTATACTTTTTGAAATGAGCATGCCTCTCACAAAAATAGATTGTATTCTGTCAGTTATCCGGTTTTGCCATCCAGCAGGTAATGTGGGCTTTCATTTAGTTTGATTAGCTTTTCAATAATGCCAGAATGTGAAATGGTATCAAAAGGCCTTGGCCAGGTAAGCAGTGTGAGATGGTTTGCTCGGAGCCCACTAGATTCAGCAGGCAGGTTCTGCCTTTAAAATACCAAACTCATTTTGGTCCAAGGCTTGCAGACTATCTATGTCTTTATTAATAAATTCCATTGCTTTGCATATAAGAGTGGTGAACCTTATAGAGCTGTAGTTTCCTGGATCAGTATGTATCCCACCTTATGCATATGGATGAATATCACAGTTCCATTCCTCTGGCAAGAATCCAGTGCCAAGGCTAAGGTTGAAAAGGTTTTGTAGCGAGTCTACTGTCTGGTGCTGACAAGAAGACAAACCTGACTGATTATCAGGACCCACAAAGCAAGTATTTTTGGCTTTGGAGAAAGCATTCTGGATCTTCTGTGAGTTGATCAGAGGGTGTGGGTGTACTAATAAGTTTTGTGGAAGTTAGAGAGAGATAGAGGAGTAGAGTTAGAGCTGGATTTGTCTGCTAATATGTTAGCTATGTCCTCAGGGGACAAGTAAGTGTCATTAATTCTGCATTAGACTTGAGCATTGCAGGGCATTACATCTAAGGTTTCTGATATAGCAGAAGAAGGTTTTATGGCTGTCTGTAACAGCGGTAACAACTCTGAATTTGTACTGTCTTTTTAATGATTTGACTTCGTTTCGGAGTTCTTTGTTGATTTTATTGGCTAGGAGTTTCTTCCTTTTATTGTATAGTTTGCTTTTACCAAAGTTCCACCTTGGAGTTTATTCCTGAATTTGGCATTGTATTTGTGTTTTTTGTGGACAGATGCCTCGATTGCATGGGTTGAGGTGGGCATGGAAGATATCCACAAATGTGGAAGCGTGAGAGATGGGATCATCAAGGTGAGGATGGCACTTGCAGTTGTTCAGGTCATTGTTTAGTTGGATTAAATTTGCCTTGGAGTATTCTGTAAAGACAGAGGGGTTTTGTGATGTCAGGTATTACCCTTATGGCGAGTGTTACCAAACAGTGGTCAGATTTAACCAATGATTTGGTATTTTTAGGCAATGAGCCTATGAGTGAGGACCTGGTCCAATATTTTTGAACCTGTAGCTGAGACTTGAACTAGAATTGAACAAGTCCAAGAGTTGTTGTGCATATTTATTTGAGGTGGTATAGGTTTCCCAGTTAGTGGAGGGATAGTTGAAGCCTCCCAAGAGAATAGTGTTAGGCTGAATAAGGAGGGATGTTACTTTGTTTAGATATGCCTCATGAGCAGCAGTTGACATGGATAGGGGTACAGTGGTTGGCTGTGATTGTAGTATGGCATTCTGATTACCATGAAAAGAATATAGTGAAGTTCATGGTTATTGTCCCGGCTTAGGAATGCAATTTCTTTTTTAGGCTTCTAGCATTGAGCAGTGCTACTTTTATTTAGTTTTGATTAACTGTGTAGGTAATTTGAGGAGATTGACATTGCCTAAAAAAGGCAGCATGGGGGAGGAGGTAAAGGTCCTGGCCTATACAAGGAAGCCATGAGAATAGATTCCTGTCCCAGAGACTTCCCATACTCTGGAACAGACTACCTATCTATGTCAAACAGAGCTCCTCATTAGCACTCTTCAAGACAAATCTTGATGATTGGATGGGAAATGGGAAATTCACCCCGGGGATCACTTCTGTGGCTCTGCTCGACAGGGGCACAGGATAATAATTTTCTTGGGTGGCGAAAGCCAGGGTACATTTTTTGACTAGGCTTGTATGGGCCCTAGGGCCGATAGCCTAGTACCTACCTATGAACCTATGAACCTAAGAGAGGTATAGGCACTTAGAAAATGGCCAGACAGCAAGCTGTTTGATCAACCAGAATAATATTTCTTTCAAGACACAAATACAGGCAGCTTATGCAGCCCTGGATTAATAGACAAATTCCAGTTCCAGCCCTAAGTCACTATTTGTAGTTATAGTGCTGACCTGATGTTACTTTGTTCTCTGCAGAAGCAAGCATAATAAAACAGAAAACTAATCTCTGCTGGAAAAAAAAAAGGTCTAAGTCCCTGTGATTTTTTTTCTTGGGCTTGTTGGTATTGTTTAAAGAACTCTCGTTGACCAAATTTCAAGCCAAAAAGTAATTTAAACCAGTCAGTTGCAGCATAATAGAGTGCAGAATGAGCAGCCATGTTTGAAGTTCTGTATTGATTTTTATTTTCACAGACTTCTTGGCTTTGTCTAAAGAACTATTATTGTCTAAAATTTACACCAATAACCAGTTTGTACCAATCAGCAACAGCAGAGAAGATTGAAGGTGGGACAACAACTTTTGCAGTCTCAGAATCTTTCGTCAGTATAGGAAATATGCTGAGAACACTGGCAAACACAGAAGCAGCTATTGGCTGATTTGAAAATTGGGTCATACAATCAGAAAACCCAGTTACTGGATGAGTGGCATCATTTCCAGATGATCCGGAGGAAAAAACTGGGCAGTTGCCAGCCTTAGTAACAATCCAGATGAAATTAGACCCTGAAGCTTGCAGATCATAAACTCTCCCTCCCAAAGGCTCAGTACTACCAACACTGGCGACTAGTCTTGTGTTAAGAACACAATACTTCACTTACAGTAAAAACTTAAAAAAAAACTATCAGCAAAAGTATTAGAACAAAACAAGTGCAGTGTAATTTGATTTTTTTTTTGTACTTTCTTGGTGTGGAGATGCTCAGAAGAAAAATGTACCCACAGCTGTAATCGTGCTGCAGGTTAATTACCAATGATGCAAAAAAAGGTGTTAGGCTGTGCTATAAATAGAGTTTTAGAGCAAAGGAACAAGAAAAGATAAAGAGAAAGCAATCACCAGAAGAGAATTGTAACAATCCAGTTGAAATCAGACCCTAAAGTTTGCAGATGTTCATCGTGCATATAGCTGCAGTAATCACAGATGGGTTCTCTGCCGTCAGGCGGTCCCTCGGTCGGCCGAATTCCAAAGTCTTGGTCCGGCGTCGGTTGTCGTCGCTCTCTCTTCTGACGTCAGTGAGGCCAGAGTATATAAGACACAGCCGATGCCATATTCTTCAGTCTTTTTTGCCGCGCGGTGCCCGAAGCAGAAGCAGTTCGCAAGTGCCGGTCGGCCAGCTCCTGAATTACGAATATTTTGGAAACCGAAGTCTTCATTAAAGCTAAGTACCCCGTTGGGGAAACTTTTCTTGCCTCAGACCGATGTCAGTAAAAGTTAATAATTGTATTTCTTGTGGGAAGCAAATACCGCATAAGGATTTCCATTCCTTCTGCATACCTTGTTTAGGCCCAGACCACGACGTCTTGGGCTGTCGCTTTTGCGCTACCTTCAATAAACGCACTATTAAGCATCGGGTGGAGTTCGCCCAGCACTACTTTGGTAAAGCTTTTGATTATAAAATGTCGTCGGACTCTCCGACTACCGTTTTGTCCAAAAAACGCAAGGAAAAGGACCGACACGCGAGGCCCGCGGTCCCCGCCGACACCACGCCAAAATAGGCTACACGTGGTCCGGTTCTCAGCGAGACGCCTTTGCAGTCCCTGACTACCGACGACACTCCTTTGGCGGTGTCCTCTGTACCCGAGACCGCTGGGACCTCAGCCCTTTCCCAGACTACAACCGAAGCCTCTGCTAATGTTGAGCCTACTAATGTGGACAGGTCCACTTCCACCCATGGTGTATTTAGGCCCTCATCTTCTTTTTCAATTAAGGCCTTTACTAAATCCAAAGCAGCCAGGCATCCCACGAGGCCTGTTGCCCAGGGGCCATCTCCAGGTCCCATGCCTAAAAAACAGATGCTTAAAATGGCTGAGGATTTAATTACTCTTATCAGAGGTTCTCAACCCCCTCCAGACAAGAGACCCAGAGTGGAGGAGGATTCTCCTTCTTCTGATCAGGGATCCATTTTATCAGAACATTCTGATGCAGAGGAACACTCTTACTCTCCTTTTGAGGATTCGGATGCAGAACAGTCCATCCCTTCTGTATCCCCTCCTGAGGATTTTTCATTTGGGGAAACCTTGCACACCTTGAGGGAACACTTCCATTGGGAAGGCCAAGACTTTTCAGATTCCAAGAAAAGACTTAGGGAATTTCTTTGGTTACCTCAACACAGACCTCTGGCTATACCCCCTGTTTTGGACATACTGGATGATGTCTATTCGGAGGCTTGTCTTAACCCAGATTCTCTGCCTCCTGCACCAGTCAAACCTGATAGGTATTACAGAGTACCCAGCTCTCATCAATTTCTCTTCAAAAGTCATAATGCTGACCCTGAAACCATTTCACAAGGCCCCAAGGGATTGAAGGCCTCCACTGCCAAGAATCCACTTCCTGCAGAAAGGGAATCAAGATCTTTAGAAAGGTGGGGTAAAAAGGTACATACCTCGGCCACCCTAGCCATGAGGGCCTTAAATTGTTTCATATGCTTAAATATCAGCAGTTCCTGTTATCACAATTAAGGAACAAAATGTCTCAACCTGAACAATCAGATTTAAAGGAGTTACAGGATATGATGCATAGTGCAGCGCAAGTGGGTAAACACACCTTACAATGTGGTTATGATGCCCTAGAGGCCCCAAGTAGAGCGGCTGCTACAGGATCAGTCATTCGCAGACATGCCTGGCTTAGGGAACAAAATTTGCCTGATCATGTGAAAGCTAAACTTCTAGATGCTCCTTTACAAAAGGATGTGCTGTTTGGTACTAATGCTGAGGAGATACTATGGAAAATGGAAGAAAAAGCCAAATCTATGCAAACTGTCAAAGCTTTCTTACAGGTCCAGCCACCACGTTTCAGCAGAAATTGGCCTTCTAAAAACTGGTCCTTTCCAGCCACTGACAAGCCCCAAAGAGGTAGATACAGACGCACAAGGGGCAGAGGGCAATCACAAGGATCATATAGAGGCCGACAATGGCAAACTCCAGCACCAAGAGGTGGCGAAGACAGTGCACAACAATACAAGAAGCAAACCCAATGACTCCCTCATTTCCATGCCAAGCATGTCTCAGCTGGCAGCACCTTTGGGAGGGAAACTAGCATTATTTGCAAGCAATTGGCATATTGTCACAACAGACAAATGGATCTTGGACATTATAAACAGAGGCTACAAATTTCAATTTCACACTCTTCCAAAAATGAGAGGCATGCCAAACCTGCCACAAAATCAAAGGGCAGAGGCACAACTGCAAATTTCAAAGCTCATAAGCATGAGAGCTATTCAAGAGGTACCTACTCACCAACAAGGTCAAGGCTTTTATTCAAGACTTTTTCTGGTACCAAGAAAAGGAACCGACTGGAGACCCATTTTGGACTTATCCATCCTAAACACATTTCTACTGCACCAAAATTCAAGATGCTCACATTACAGCAGCTTCTTCCCATGCTGGGCAAGGAGTTTTGGCTGGTAACATTGGACCTCAAGGAGGCATACCTGCATGTCCCAATCAGACAAAGCTGCAGAAGATACCTCAGATTTCTTGCAGGTTCAATCCACTATCAATTCTCTGCATTGCCCTTTGGCTTATCTACTGCGCCCAGAGTATTCACAAAGTGCCTGGCATCAGTGATTGCCTACTGCAGACTTCAAGGGATACAAATTTACCCTTATCTGGACGACTGCCTGATCCAAGCGGACAGCAAGCACATGCTTCTGTAACATCTGGCATATGTGACACAGTTACTGCTTTCTCTGGGATATACAATCAACAAAGAGAAATCAAGGCTAACACCATCTCAGAAAATAACTTTCCTGGGTGCCAACTTGGACACAAACACCCAGATGGCCTACCTTACACCAGAAAAACAGGGGCAACTATCTCAGTACTTCGAAATACTAGCAAAAAGTACCAGGCTTACTGCAAGGAAAATCCTGCAGGCTCTGGGATTCATGGCATCTTGCATTCTTTTAATCCCATGTGCAAAGCTGCATATGAGGAAACTTCAATGGTACCTAAAAAACCTATGGTCTCAACACAGTCACAGTTTGGAAACAATAATACCAATAATTCCATGTTTACAAAAGGAATTTCTATGGTGGGCCCAAGCATGTCAAGCAAACACAGGCCTCCCATTCTGCAAGCCTCAAGCAAAGCAAGTCATCACCACAGACACCTCAGATTACACCTGGGGGGCGCACATGACGGACAGGTGCATTCAGGGCAAATGGTCCCAAAAGGAAAGGCACCTCCACATCAATCAAAAAGAAATGCTAGCAGTAATAAATGCAATTACAGCTTTCAAGGACTTCCTGCATCCAGGACAATTACTGATAAGAACAGACAACACCACAGTAATGTGGTACATAAACAAACAAGGAGGAACACATTCATACCCCTTGTGCAGACTAGCCATGACTCTCTGGAACTTAGCTCTGGAAAGGCAAATCGAACTTCAAGCACAGTACTTGCCAGGATTGGAAAACACACTGGCAGACAATCTAAGCAGAAATATGACAGATCCACACGAATGGAAGTTACATCCTCAGGTGTTTGCAGAAATAATCCAAGCGTGGGGGAGGCCAGACATAGATCTTTTTGCCTCCCACAGGAATCATCAATTGGAAAAGTTTTGTTCAAGGACCTTTCATCCAAAGGTCTGGAGAGTGGACGCCCTTTCATTCAGTTGGACAGCATGGACAGTTTACGCATTCCCACCTCTGCCTCTTCTACCCAAAGTGCTTTTGAAAGCAAGAACAGACAAACCAAAGATGATACTGATTGCTCCAGATTGGCCAAGGCAACACTGGTACCCACTCCTGAGGAGCCTAACACATACTCCTCCCTGGTCCCTGCCTCTAATGCCTCTTCTGCTGACTCAGCACAGCTACAAAACTCTTCACAGTCACCTGAAAACACTCAATCTCGCTGCATGGAAAATTCCTTAACACCACAACAGACCCTACTCTCCAAGGAGGTGCAGGATGTCATTTTGGAGGCCAGAAGGCCATCTACTAGGAAAGCTTACTCCGCAAAATGGAAGCGGTTTTGCTCTTGGAATGAGAAAAGAGGCCAGGACCCTAGAAAACTGAACTTGCCTCAGGTATTACAATATCTAGCTGAGCTGCTGAACAGTGGACTTTCATTTTCTTCCATAAAAATCCATGCCTCAGCCATTTCTGCAGAATTCAACACGGATCCTCCTTTATTTTCTCACCCACTCTTACTACAGTTCCTCAGAGGGGCTAAGAATATAAGACCACCAAGGAAGCAACCAATACCAGCCTGGGATCTTAATTACATACTATAAAAATTAACATTGCCTCCTTTTGAACCAGCTGCCTCAACAGATTTGCAATATTGTCCTGGAAAACAGCCTTCCTTCTGTCTATCACTTCAGCTCGTAGGGTTTCTGAACTACAGGCCCTCATGGCGGTGCAGCCTTTTCTCATTTTCCATCAGGACAGGGTTTCCCTTCGTACCAACCCATCATTTATGCCTAAAGTGGTATCCAGGGTAGCTTTAAATCAAGCCATACACCTACCTACCTTTTACCCCAATCCTCAAAACAAAGGGGAAAGGCTGCTACACTCTTTAGACATCCATAGGCAGCTACGTTACTATTTGGACAGAACAAAGTCCTTCAGAAAATCAGAACAACTCTTTGTGTCCTATGCTGTAGGGGCTCAAGGGAAGCCAGTTACAAAACAGACTATTTCAAAGTGGATAGGCCACTGCATATGGTTTTGTTATTCCTATCATGGGAAATCTGTTCCTACAGGTATCAGATCACACTCCACCAGGGCCACAGCTACCTCTACAGCCTTCCTCAGAGGAGTTCCTACCAAAGATATTTTGGAGGCAGCCACTTGGAGTTCTGTACATACCTTCACAAAACACTACCATCTGCCTTTATATTCCAGAACAAGAGCAGGCTTTGCCACTGCTGTTTTGCAGGGCATTCTGGCTCAAACCAGTTCCTCCTAGTACCTACCACCCTGTGCATAGCTTTGGGACTCTACCCATCTGTGATTACTGCAGCTGTATGCACGATGAACATAGTACAGTTTTGTACTTACCATAAATGTAGATGTTCGAGTGCTAATACAGCTGCAGTACAGGTTTCCCTCCCTCCTTCCCCACTTGGTAAAGGCATGGGGCCTAACAACCTCTTCATATTACCTGACTGGGTTATCGTGCTTTGTTTTATTTGCTTGCAACCACTGATTTTGGATTATACTGCATTGCTTGTATATGCATATAGGCATTATTTATGTATTGCCTTCCTTCTGGGGGCACCTGACATCTGGGGCAAGAAAGACTGAAGAATATGGCGTCGGCTGTGTCTTATATACTCTGGCCTCACTGACGTCAGAAGAGAGAGCGACGACAACCGACGCCGGACCAAGACTTTGGAATTCGGCCGACCGAGGGACCGCCTGATGGCAGAGAACCCATCTGTGATTACTGCAGCTGTATGCACGATGAACATAGTACAGTTTTGTACCTACCATAAATGTAGATGTTCGAGTGCTAATACAGCTGCAGTACAGGTTTCCCTCCCTCCTTCCCCACTTGGTAAAGGCATGGGGCCTAACAACCTCTTCATATTACCTGACTGGGTTATCGTGCTATGTTTTATTTGCTTGCAACCACTGATTTTGGATTATACTGCATTGCTTGTATATGCATATAGGCATTATTTATGTATTGACTTCCTTCTGGGGGCACCTGACATCTGGGGCAAGAAAGACTGAAGAATATGGCGTCGGCTGTGTCTTATATACTCTGGCCTCACTGACGTCAGAAGAGAGAGCGATGACAACCGACGCCGGACCAAGACTTTGGAATTCGGCCGACCGAGGGACCGCCTGACGGCAGAGAACCCATCTGTGATTACTGCAGCTGTATTAGCACTCGAACATCTACATTTGTGGTGGGTACAAAACTGTACTTTATGACCTGTTATCAGTGGCACTCGTTTGGATCTGTACTCCATCAAGCCTGCCTAAAGGCACCATAATGATGTGTTACGGCCAGTTAATACAAATTAATATATGGTATTTAGTAGACTGACCTGAGTTACAGATCCCCAATCTTTTCTTCTTTCTTACCTACTCGGCTCTCTCCATTGTCTCCACCAGAGCTGTAGCTAGCCACCCAGGCACCTTCTGGCACCCCTTCAGTTCTTCTTTCTTACCTAATCGGCTCTCTCCATTGTCTCCACCAGAGCTGTAGCTAGCCACCCAGGCACCCCTTCAGTTTTGAGTGGAGGAGAGAAAAAAAGTTTTCCTCATACTTCAGAACCAAACAAAAAATACACTTCTTGCTACAATTTACACTGCATGAAAAGTGGAAAAGCACTTCAGCCCTCCCTGCAATTTTAGTAACAGCATTCATTTCTGAATGCCAGTTCTGCATAACTGAATCTGTTGCTCATACCCCCTAACGCATTGTGCTCTGGCAGATACCTCCTTACCACCACCCTAGCTATGCCTCTGACCTTTCTAGTGTGTCCTAGGATGTGATGGCTTGTTCATGCTCACTTCCTGCCTTTCCCCTCTGTGGTCTGCACCTTACCATACTTTTGCCTCTTGTTATAGTAAAAAAAAAAAAAACTGAAGTAACACTCGTATACTTTTCATGCTTTGCTGTCTCTTTCACCAACTTGTTACATTCATATTATGGTAAGAACATATAAAGAAGTTGCTGCAAGGATCGTTCTCTTTATTTTGCTGCAAGTTAAATGAAGGCACTCCATTTATATCTGCACATTCACAGAGTCACCCACCTGCTCCATTTCTTTATAGTGTTTCTGTATTGTTTGGCAGTTATCATATAGAATAAGGTTTCTGAACTGCTTCCTTTACCCCTGGGTATAGTGGTTGATTCCTTATTCCTCTGTTTGCCTACTCTTCGACTACTGAATTAAGTTAAAACACATGTGCCCAGTAGGAAGGTAGCTGGAATAAAAAAGCTGAACCACGACAAAGTAAAATCTTCTTTTTTAATACAAAACAGTGAGGGCTTTCGCAGTGGTAACCATTGCTTCATCAGACAGTTCATTCAAACAGCAACAGCACTTAAATACTTTAATTCATTACTAAAACAACCAATCCTACCACTCAAAGTTAATTCAGCACTCAGCAATCAATTAATTACTAGGGTTACGTTTTGCCCTTGATTAATTGCTAAAGTCAAAAAAATTCTGTTTAAAAACCACATACAGAAAATATAAAGACAAGAACATATGGATAAATATAAATAAAATACATAAGTCAATGAATAAATACATATGCTCCTGTTCCCCATTTAGTAACTACGTATGTGCATAGATAAAAATATATAAAAAAGTATAAGCAGTACACACTCAGCAGCTTAATGAATACTTATATTCTGCCTAATAATTGCACATTATCCACCTAGTAAATACATATACTTTAACACATACATCTCAACAAATGCTTGTCTTTAGTGATATCTATGCTAAAAGCAGCTCAAGAAATACTGTCATATTGACCCAAAGCCCTGCATATGTTTATGTGGTCTTCTCTTGTTAAAATTGTATTATTATTTTTTATTTTAACATTCTAGATTTTAGCACTGGCTTCAAGGGAACACTGTTGTTCAAACCCAAACCTCTATGTGCACCTAAACACAAAATCCATTTTACTTCTATATTTTCATTAGTATTGACTATGTCCCCCATCCTATTGATGACATTCTGGATGTGTAAAACCTGAAATAAAAATATATGGTCATCCCCCTTATCCAATGTATGCTTAGCCAAGCCACTATACAGTTGACCTTTTCTAGTGTAGTAAACATGGTCCCTTATCCGTTCCCTAAGGTGACGGTTAGTTTTGCCTACATAGAAATGGAAACATGTTGTGCAGTGAGCTACATACACTACATTCTTAGTATTGCAATCAGCAGAATTCCTTGGCTCCCATAGACACCCTGTTAAAAAACCTTGATTCATCTATATAAATGCACTGTGTACATTTTCCACATCTATGGGTACCATTCACTGTGTAATCCAACAGAACAGGTGTCCTTGGATAGCAAAGCTGCTGTTTCAGATTTTTCTTATTTCTAAATGCAAAATGTGGTTGTCCACCCACTATGTTGGCAGTATCCTCATCTACTAACAACATATGCCGATTTTGTCGTATGATGGTTTCAAACCTTTTCACATCCCTTGTATATGGTAAAACCATCGGAATGTATGGTAGTACACTATTCCTAATACCTACCCTGCCGCTACCTACTCTATCAGAGTAGTAGGACTTAGCTTTACCTTTTCTTTCTTTATGTACCTTATGATACACCTTATCAATTTCATGTTCACTATACCCCCTATTAATGAAACCTGTTCTTAGTTTAGTTAGCTCATTTCTATACACTTCCTCTTGACAACATAGGCGAGATGTTCTCATTGCCTGGCCTCTGATTATATTAGGAAAAATCCTAGGGTTATGCATACTGTTTCTTTGTAGAAAAGATGGTCTATAACATTGTTTCCTATGTAGTTTCGTAGACCATTGGTCATGTTCTCTGTATATGGTAACGTCCAGGAAGTCTAAACTCATCTCCGAACAGTTCATCATGAACTTTAGAAAGTCGCTGGTAGTATTTAGGTATACATACAGGGATTAAAATTGTTCACCATCACCTTTCCAAAAAATAAAAAGATCATCTACGAAACACCTGTAAAAGGCTATTTGGGGGTTACCTAATAGATGTTCAAATTCCCAGTTAACCTTAACTAGGTTTGCATATGTTGGCACAACTTGTGCCCATGGCAACCCCTAACAACTGCTTATAGCATATGCCATTGAACATAAATATGTTGTACTCTAGTACCAATTCTAGTAATATACAGAGAAAGTCTATCTTAGTATTCGAGAACTTTCCCTGCCTTGTCAACACTGATTTCACCATGCTTATCCCCTAGTCATTGGGTATACTTGTAAATAAAGACACTACATCTAGTGTGGCCAGCATCCCCGTATCTGCTGTTCCCATTTGCTTCACTGCCCCATAAAGGTCCACTAAAAATTGTTGTGTGTCTTTCAAGACATATGTCTTCATTTCCTTATCCAGGTATATAGAGATGGGTTCTGTTAGCCTTCCTGCCCCTGCTACTATAGGTCTAAATTTCGGGTTATATAGGTCTTTGTGTATCTTGGGGAGGCCATGGATTTGAGGTATGAGTGGATTTTCAATGCTGAAATAATTAAAAAGTTCTTTACTTAATAGCTCTATACGCATGCATTCATATAAAGTACTAGCAATCTGTTCACTCATTTGAAACACAATTGTTTTCGGTACTTCAACATATACATTTGGATCCAATAACATTTCTTGCATAGCTGTATTATAAAAGTCAACATTCAATATCACCACTGGTCCCCCTTTGTCAGCGGGTCTTATAACTATGCTGTCATTAGTCTGCAAGTCACACAATACTTTATGCTCACTCTGTCAAGTTATACTTTCCTTCTTCTAAAAACTATTGTTTCCTGTGCTATAAATGGCATTTTCACAAGCTTTTACGAATGTTTCTATATTATGCGGCAATATTGGTACATACAGACAGTTTTTTTAAACTGAAAATCCCTTGCCTCATTGCCATTTCCAAATTGTTGTTTCAATGTTACATTTCCAGTAAACATACATAGGTATAACAAAAATTCACTAATGTTCATTTTAGTCGAAGGTATAAAATTTAAACCTCTGTTTAATAAAGAAGTCTCAGCTGCAGACAGTTCATATTTGGAAATATTCCATATTATGTCTCCTGCCCATGCCCCCACATTTTCTTCAGTGTGAGTTTGTAACTGATCTGGTGCCTCTTTCCGTTTCTGGCCCCTGTAAGTGTCCTGTTCCACGGATTTTCTCCTCCCTGCTTGAAACGGTAGGGGTAGACCAGGAAAAACCTGTTGTTGTCCTCCTTCCATATTAATCTTCCTTCTTACCATGGCTGTAGTTGTAGAGGCAGTTGTTGCCTTATCGTTAGTTGCCGAAAACGATGGCACTCTACATGTAGAGTAAACGGAATGTACCTCATTTGGTGGAAGGACACTCCCTCCTGGCTGTTGAGTCGTTATTTCCTCTTCCTTCCCGAGTGCATTGGTCGTCTCTTCAGACTGTACCCGATGCTCCGCCCTCAGTCTCTCATGCCACAACGATGGAGCTCGCCCTCTCCTCTGCTGGTAGGCTGTTGGTGGTACCTCTGACTGCCCATTGGTTTCTCTCATAAATCGCAAATTGCGGTTAGTAGTAGACTGCTCTGCAGACTCTACAGAATTCGGCCAAGTAAAGACATGCTGGTTAGTGAAATCTGTTAAATCCCTACAGAGTTTCTTTTTCTTTTGCTCAAGCAGTCTGGTTTCATAGCGAAGTATCTTATCAATTAGTTCATGCATGAAAACTTCAGTAGCTGCTTCCCCATAAAGCACTGACAGTTTGTGTTGTTGCTGACATATCTTTTCATTAAGCTCTTATTCCACCAGCTTGAAAAAGTCCAGCAACAATTGTATATACGCTTTACTGGTGTTAAGATTAATTTGTTGCCACTGGGCTAACAAAGTGGAGTAGGTGTTTCTATATGTAGGCATATTAAGTACTCTGAGTCCCCTTGGTATAACATTTAGGTTTAAGCAGGCTATAACATGGAATCTTAGGCTCTGAAGCCGCTTAAACCTATACAAATCATTCTCCACATTTATTTTCAAATAGCGTATCTCAGCTTCATTGATGTTGTTAGTATCAACAGTCTCAGAGTTCATATAGAGTACCTGTTTGTAGCAGTGGATTATCTTGATTTGTCAGCAAATTCAGAAGTCTCCTTTCCACATTTACATGAACTGTTGCATCCTCTGCAATGTTCACAGTACCTTCCACCATCATTAGATACACAAGCAGCAAACAAATGAATTCAAACCAGCCCAGACATTGAAAATGTTGAAACACAGGTGCCCAGTAGGAAGGTAGCTGGAATAAAGAAGCTTAACCATGACAAAGCAAAATCTTCTTTTTTAATACAAAAAGGTGAGCGCTTTTGCAATGGTAACCATTGCGTCATCAGACAGTTCATTTCAACAGCAACAGCACTTAAATACTTTAATTCATTACAAGAACAACCAATCCTACCACTCAAAGTTAATTCAGCACTCGGCAATCAATTAATTACTATGGTTACGTTTTGCCTTTGGTTAATTACTAAAGTCAGAAAAATTCTGTTTAAAAACCACATGCACAAAATATAAGACAAGGGCATATGGATAAATATAAATAAAATACATAAGTCAATGAATTAAAAAAGAAGGTTTTACTTTGTCGTGGTTGAGCTTCTTTAATCCAGCTACCTTCCTACTTGGGCACCTGTATTTCAACATTTTCAACGTCTGGACTGGTTTGGATTTATTTGTTTACTGAATTAAGTTACGTAATCAGACGGTGCTCCCAGGTCACTTCTAAAATGAAAACCTGTGTCCAGTGGGCATACGCAGTCAACAAATGAAAAAAAATTCTTTAAAAAATGGTAATGACACCCTGAGTGCACCCAGTCTGGTCTAATCTTGGAAGGTAGTCAAGATCTGACCTGGTTTAATACTTGGATGGCTGGATGAGACTCCCTGGCAATACTAGGCACTGTAGGGTATTATTCCCACACTAGGAACCTAAAACTACACCACCAAATACATAAGGATCGCTTAGGGAATAGGTTCTTAGTGCGTTCCCAGTCTATGGAATAAGTTACCACTGTAGGTCAAACAGAGTACCACTTTGGCTAACATTAAGACAAGTGCTGGTGATAAAGATAGGTAAACACAGATTTACACCAGGGCTCAATTTTGGAAATGAGCACTATTAAGTGCTTACAAATGGTGGCAGGAACTTTTAAATCTGTTACATGTATGTATGGCTAGGCATGTTAAGGTCTCAATGATCACTTGAGTATTTTTCCATCTTCCCATCAGCCTTAATCAGTGAAACCAATTCCTGAGTTTCAGCTACCTCTAATGCTCTTCTAAGTTGCATTACATGTCTCACGCAGTAGATACCCACATGCCTTTCTCCCTAAGAGTTTGTCAGTAAAGCTTCTTGAGAACAAAGGATGTTAGGGTCATATGAGACTATAATGCATAACTTTTCAGTGGATGCATAGCAAACATGGGACATGGAAAAGGCAGAAGTGGACTATGTTTCGAACCTGCAGTGTGTAGCAGTATGACTGCTTTGCATGCAGTAAGCATTGAATTAAGAACTTTGCAGCATACATGAACATGGCAGTAGTCTTAAGTAAGAAAGAGATGAGAGCAAAAGTTGTCAATTTACTTAAAAAAAATGAACAATTGCTGTTAAATTACTAGACTTGCCGTGGAAGGGGGCAGGTGTGGTATGCTGGAGAAAGGAAATGGAGCTGGGATCAGATAAAGAATACTAAAAAGTACTGTCTGACGTAAACTAACTCTACAGTCGTGCAACTGAAGAGAAAAGAGAATACGCCTGACACTAAGTCTCTGCTGATGCACTTGCACAATCTTCTCACCCGTGGGTCGTAGCAGGGAAATAGTAATAATACTGAGTAACACTAGTTTGCATTATAATGCAGATGCATCAAAACCAAACCAGTACTCTGTTTCTGCAGGCTAGTATAGTTTTAGATCAGGTGTAATATGTCATTTGTCATTTAGATAAACTAAATTTTTGATCAAATGAGCCACTATTTCTGTTTTTAGATCAAATTAACTTTCTGATGTGTTTGCATGTCTATCTGTATTTGTGAATACAAAGTATATGTGTATGGTATATTTTTATCACTGGAAATAGCTTCTGTTGCTTACTTTAAACTAGCCTGAACTGTTTTTTCTGATTACTGCATTTATTTTTATAGCCTGAACTGTTTTTTCTGATTACTGCATTTATTTTTAAATCTGCACTTAAAGTTACATTTAGTCGAATTTAATCGAAAGTTTGCTTGTTTGTTTGTTTAATTTAACTGTGGAGGCTGCCCACTAAAGTGTGCTAGCCTGTGTAACTAATTTATCACTGTCTCTGCATTTTCTGTGTATTTCTACAAAAAAAACAAAAAAACAATCCTTGTTTTCCCGCCTCTCCTCGAATAGCTTAGACCAGTTTACAGGCATTGCTGTATTCTGGGCTGTGGTGTAGTTCCTGTGTTGTCCATTACCTTACTTGGATAGAAGGAAGTTTCTTTGCTCACCAGTGGGAGTGGGGAGCCTTGAGCAGCCTACCTGTCCTTGGGGGAAGTGACCTCAGCACAAAAAGCTGTAGTAATTGGTTGTTTGGGACCATTCCTAGCTCTTTTGTAGTTCACTGTTTAAAATCCGCCTTTGCATGGTCGTGCGCATAGCGCAGTGCCGGTTAAACAAGGTTAAACTTTTTCTGGCTCCGCCAAGTCTGGTCTTCAATTTTTCCCTTAGAACTGTTCTACTTGCAATCTAAACAGCCTATACTCTATCTGAAAAGCTCAGCACTTGCTCCTAAAGCATTTTTATACAGGTAAAGCACTCTTAAACAAAAGAAAGTACTTCATTCACCTAAATTCTGTTGAGTACACATCTCCCTATAGGTCCTTTCTGACTCAGTTACACAGCAATCTTTTTCACTATTTCTAGCATGTCGAAGGGTCAGTTGCTGGCGTCCTCTCCTGTTCAGCTGGTGAATCTGGGAATCTTGAGGCAATGTTACAATTGCCTCATGTACACAGACAACCCTCTCCTCCTCCCAACAAATACAAATATATGCGAGAGATGCAACTATATAGCCAAACTGGAGGCTGAGCTCTCTCAGTTTAGTACTGGCAAGACCAGTCAGGAGGAGAAGGTAACCACGCACACCACAAACCCAGTCTCACATAGAACTATCACAACAGCAAACCAAACACATAAACACACAAAAACATACTCGGAGGCGCTGATTAAAAATCTACCAAAACAACAGAGGCCTCCAAAGCAGACACCCAAGCAACCACCACCTCAAGACATAGCATATGCAACACATAGTTCACAAAGTCAGTGTGCTAAACAGTCACAGCCCTTAAGCCCAAACAACATGCCAGACACACTTGTAATAGGTGACTCCATAGTCAGACACACTGACGTCCCGCTCACCAGACTGAATAAGGAAAAGGTCACAGTAAGCTGCCTGTCGGGAGCTAAAATCCGCCACATAACACAAGCACTCAGGTCACTCCACAGCAAGTACAAATATGACTCAGCCATTGTACATGCCGGTGTGAACGACCTGAGACGTACCTCCCTGGACTACATGAAAAGAGACATAGAGGAGCTCTCTAATTATGTAGCCCAGGCCGGTATGACCCTGACCCTGTGCAGCATCTTAACCTCACCAAGAATGATGCCACAGTACAAAGACAAAATGATCAGTTTTAACAATTGGCTTAATTACTGGTGTCATTCTAAGGGGATCCAATGTCTGCTTGGGATGACATGCTTGACAAGCCACGCTGCTTCGCAAGGGATGGCTTGCACCTGTCACCCCTGGGCTTCCGGATATTGGCCAAGGCTCTTGCTACCCCCATAGTGCCTTTTTTAGGCAAGGCTCAAATGACAAACCTACCTCCCTAGAAAACACAAGTGGAAAAAAACTAAGGATGTAATGGGATCCTATCTCACCTACATTCATAACTGATGGGCTCGGAGCCGATCCATCGGCTCCGACTCGGCCAACTAGTACACTAGAACGAAGTCTCTTATTGGCTGGGCTACCCTCTATCCCAGGATGCACCACACCTGCTTCCCCAGATCTCGTTTGCCGCTTTACAAGCTGGACGTGGTCTTGACTTGGCTGGAGCTAAGTGGTTTCTTTTTACCTTTTACTGGTCTTTGACCTTGGGGTTTCTTCTGAAATTGATAAAACAGCTGTTTTAACGGCTATTCTCTGTATTTTGTGTGTTTAATAATTTTTTGTGTGTGAAGTGATTTTTACTGATACTTCTATTTCGCTGTCGGGCAAGGCCCGTTTAAGTTAGAGGGCCTTTGCCCTACTTTTTGGAAGTCTGTGTCATTATTTTTCTCCGGGCAAAGCCCGTTTAAGTTAGTGGGCCTTTGCCCGTTGTTGTTGTGCGTGCTTACTGTATTTCTCTTGTGAGGTAAATCTCCCTCTGGAGAGCTCGTGCCTTGTTCTCTCGCGCTCTGTAGTTGGCGCTAACTTTTTGATATTAGACACTGCCTTTTTTACTGACAGTATGTCCAAAGAGCAAAAGTCAGGGTTTAAAAAATGCACTAGGTGCAATTACAAAATGTCTATTGCAGACAGTCACTCGATATGCGTGTATTGTTTAGGGCCTAAACATTTACGGGAGACATGTAGTGTGCGTCATGCTTTCTCCTCTAGGGTTCTTCAAGAGCGTAAAAATAAACTGATCTTGAAGGGTCTTATTAAGCCCTCTTTCGAGGAAGCTTTGGATTCTCCTATTACCTCTAAAAAGAAAAGATTGTCGGCTCCGACAAGTCCGTCGGAACCGACTGCTAAAAAGCATAAGTCGACCTCTTCTTCCTCGGCTCCACTGACTTCGGGGCCGAGGGTCGAAGGGTCTGCCTCGATGCCTCTTTCCTCGGCTCCATTAGTTTCGGAGCCGCAGGTTGGAGTATCGAGAGGCGAATCACCTCCATCGGTTCCAATGGTTTCGGAGCCGGTGGAGGTGTGCAGCTCAGACTCTTCCCCCTCGGCTCCGAAGAAAGCTCCTTCGGCGCCGATGGTTATTCATGCTGTGGTGGAACCGGCGCCGATAGTGTTGGAGCCTTTTCGGAGCCGGTCCCCTACATTGTCGGAGCCGAGAGGAAAGTCTTCTCGTCCTTTGTCTACCTCCTCTAAATCCTCAAAACTGTCGGATTCGGATTTGGATAGGGTGATTCAGAGGCTTTTCCAGTCTCCAGTTTTTGCTCAAATGGTCTCGGCTCCGGCCCAGTTGGCTTCGGAGCCGATCCCCCCTCCGAAACATTCGATTCCTCCTCCAACCTCCTCGGAGCCGTTGGAGTCGGTGATGGTGGAGCAATGCGGAGCCGTACGGTCAGAACCGAGACCCCTTCGAGGTCTATCGGCACCGACTATGGTTCCTACCCTGTTCTCGGGTTCAGGGTTTGGTACTGGGACTTACTCAGCCGGGCCCGAGGGGAACACCTTGGGACTGGGTGCCTCGGTACCTAGTCTTCCCCTCGGAGCATCGGCTGCCGGAATTCCCAGTGCCATCGTGGCCTCTAGACCAGTGATCTCCATGGAGTCTGGAGGTCCGGCCTTTGAGGCCATGAGGAGCGCGCTGGCCATGCCCTTGCCGGCTCAGCAGGCTTCCACCTCACCGTCCCTAGACCTGGAGACTGGTGCTTCTGCCATGTTGCAATCCCCTGGCAGCGGGGCCCCAGGGCCTGAGGATACCCCCATCGGGGGTTCCCTTCTTCCTGGGGGTCCGTCCGAAACTGCTTCGGACGAGCCCCCACGGAAGAAATTGTGCAAGAGGAAGCACGTGGACTCCCAAGATGTCTGTTACATCGGACACTGACCTCGATGGCGCGGAAGGGTCCCCCAAATCATCTTCGGATGATATCTCTTTCTCAGATATCCTTGAGATTCTGAGACAGAGAGGAGATTGGCAGGCCAAAACCCCTTCCGCTGAGGAGTCAGTCTTCCTCAAGGCCTCGGGCCCAGCCCTCCGCCTCCTGGGTGTCTCCGCCCTTCGATGAACTCCTTGATTTGGTTTCTCGAAGGGCTTGGGAACACCCTGATTCTGTGGAACCGGTGCCTGCGAGACCTAATAAATTTCTTTCAGCCCCCCCCCAGAAGGAATTTCTGACTAAAGGTGTTCCCGTAGATGCTATGGTGGTGGCATCTGCCACACAGCAGGACGTGGCAGAGACTTCAACGTCTATCCACCCTCCTAATAAGGATTCCAGGAGCATGGATAGGTACGGGAAGCGTACCCTTTCTTCAGCGGCCTTTACCTTACGGTCGCTGAACTATTTATGTCATTTTACCAGGCTCCAAAGGGACCTCCTTAAAGAGCTAAGTGACTCGCTCACTGGTAATCTACCTGAGGTGCTAGCCCCCACTGTTGGCGCCCAGATGACTACCTTGTTTTCCATCATAAACTCGTCCATGAGGCTCATTTTGTATGCGGCCGAAGGGGCGAGTAGAGCAGCGGGAACAGGCGTTGCCCTCAGGAGACACGCCTGGTTACGCTTGTGTTCATTTGCGGAGGCCTTCAAGTCTTCCTTCGCCGACGCCCCCTTTGATGGGTCATCTTTGTTTGGACCCAAGGTGAGGGACACACTAACTCGGTGCGAGCAGGAGGGCAAGACCTTGACTGCCGTTGGGGTCCGCTTTTCCGCTCCCTCTAGGCCTTACCCCAAGGTCCAGAGAGGAGGGAAAATGTGGTTCAGAAAAACTCAGAGGTCTTTCCCTACTCCACCCAGTGATCCCCCCTCCAGAGGCAGGGGGGGGGAATTCAGGAAGACGCCGCCCCAGAGGCGGCAGAGGCCCCCGTAACTCTGGAGACCGCGATTCCTTTTGTGGTTCTTCCTACACTCAGCGTCCCTGAGTTGTTGCCCGACTGTGCAGCTCCGGAGCCAGTCGGGGGTCGTTTTGCGGAACACCCACAAGCTTGGGAATCTATAACCAGCGATCAGTGGGTGCTTCGGATTATAACCGGAGGCTATCTCATCCCCTTCATCATACCCCCCCTTCCCTTAAGGGAAATCCCGGACGTGCCACCCAGTCAGCGGGATCAGGCAGCAATAGAGATTTCAAAGCTGCTAGAAAAAGGAGTCATCCAGCCTGTCCCCACCGACCAGATCGGATCAGGAACTTACTCAAGATTATTTTTGGTGCCAAAAAAGACAGGGGACTTCAGGCCCATTTTGGACCTCAGTTCATTGAATCGTTTTGTGGAAAAGTCCAAATTCCGAATGGTCACCCTTCAATCCATTCTTCCACTGCTGGAGAAGGATGCATGGATGTGCTCCATAGATCTCCAGGACGCTTACTATCACATTCTGATAGCTCAAGAGTCCAGGTGACACTTACACTTCCGCCTGGGAGTCAATCATTTCCAGTTCCGAGCACTGCCCTTTGGTCTCACCACAGCCCCCAGGGTGTTCACCAAGTGTCTGGCAGTGGTGACTGCTCACCTGAGGAGTCTAGGATTCCAAGTGTTTCCTTATCTAGACGACTGGCTCCTTTCTGCCACCTCCGAGCATCTACTATTTCAGGCGCTCAACGCCACGTTCACCTTGGGCCTTTTCTTGGGAATTACGTTCAATTGGCAAAAATCTGTACTACAGCCATCTCAGCGTATTACTTTTATAGGCGCAGAGTTAGATACAAAAAGAATGCGCGCCTTCTTACCGGCAGCAAGAATTCAGGTTCTACAAAACCAAGTCAGATCCTGTCTCCCCCTATCAAGAGCTCCGGCCCATCTGATCCTACAACTGTTGGGCTCGATGGCGTTAACTATACTCCTAGTCCCCTTAGCCAGACTCCACATGCGAATTCTGCAATGGCTCCTATCGGTTCAATGGTCCTATCAGGAACTCCCCTTGAACCATTTAGTCATGATCACGGAGAGTTGCCGTCGGGATCTGCGTTGGTGGCTCCTCCAATCCAATCTCGACCAGGGGCGACCCTTTATTCCTCAATCCTCCGTTGCCACTGTGACCACGGACGCCTCCCAGGTAGGGTGGGGGGGGTCATTACCTGGACAGGTCGGTCCAAGGCACATGGCAACTCCAGGAAATGCATTTGCATATCAATATCCTGGAGATGAGAGCGGTACTCTTGGTACTACAAGCTCTCCATCACGCTCTCCCGCAAGGTCCGATTGCTATCCTATCCGACAACATGTCGGTGATTTGGTATATAAACAAGCAAGGTGGAACCAGGTCATACCCACTGTGCAGAGAAGCCATGAGACTTTGGCACTGGGCGGTAGCTACCAACCGCTTTCTAATGGCAACGCACATACCGGGGAAATCCAATGTGATTGCGGACAGATTAAGCAGGACCATTCGGTTACCCCACGAGTGGTCCCTCAACCAAAGAGTGGCTGTGAAAATCTTCGCCAAATGGGGTCTCCCTCGCTGCGACTTGTTTGCCAGCCCCCACAATGCGAAGTGCAGAGAGTTCTTCACGCTGATCCCCTCTCAGGGACAGATTCCCAGGGACGCTCTGACCCACATTTGGCCCCCCGGTCTTCTTTATGCCTTCCCTCCGGTTCCCCTCCTGCCGAGGGTGATACAGAAGGCCATTTACCTGGAGAGCGAGATGATTTTGATTGCCCCGCACTGGCCTCATCAGGTTTGGTTTCCCTTCCTACAGAGGCATGCGGTAGAAGGTCCATGGTTTTTGGACCCAGTGCCGGACCTGTTGACTCATCAGTCAGGACGGTTTCACCCATCTCTCAGGTCATTGAGGTTGGCGGCATGGTTACTCCGCTTCCATCCTTAGTCCGAGACAATTCCCTTTCTCCGGAGGTGATCCACATATTGTCTTCTTCTCATAAACCTTCCACTGTCAAACCTTATTCCAGCAAATGGAAAAGGTTCGCCTTCTGGGCTCAGCAACGAGGTATAGACCACCTTACTGCCCCATTATCGGAGGTTTTGAATTTCTTGGCCTCTCTTTTTCAGTTGGGCTCTTCAGTTTCCACGATTAAGGTTCAGCTAGCGGCTATCTCTAATTTTCATGCTTCTTTTGAACCTTCATTGATGTCTCACAAACTTTGTAAGTCTTTCCTTAAAGGAGCATGGCTCCTTAGGCCCCCAATATCTCACCCTGTCCCCCCTTGGGACCTAAATATGGTTCTTGCTGCCTTAACTGCCTGCCCTTTCGAACCAGCTGCTACCTGCGATTTGAAATTTCTGTCCTGGAAAACTGCCTTTTTAGTGGCCATAACTTCGGCCAGGCGGGTTTCAGAACTTCAAGCTCTTTGTTCTGATCCTCCCTATTTGATATTTCACAAACATAGAGTGTCCCTGAAATTAAATCCCTCCTTTTTACCAAAGGTAGCTTCTTCTTTCTGTATTCAACAGACTATAGAGCTCCCTGTATTTTTTCCCGAGTTTTCTAATAACGCAGAATATACTCTTCATCAATTGACGCCCATAGACAACTGCTTTTATTTGAATAGAACCGCTCAGACGCGGAAATCAAATCAACTGTTTGTTTCCTTTGCAATAAACAAATTGGGTCAACCAGTAGCTAAAACCTCCATAGCTAAATGGATTAAAGATTGCATCTCTTTCATTTATTCACAGGCTAACAAAGAGCTTCCCTTTCCAGTCAAGGCTCATTCTACCAGGTCAATGGCTACTTCTGTATCTTTTCACTCCAAATTATCAATAGATGATATTTGTGCTGCGGCTACCTGGACTTCTCCGCACACTTTCATTTCTCATTACAAATTAGATGTGGTTTCTCGAGGCAGGGCTTCCTTTGGTTCCACGGTTCTCAGGAGTGTTTTCCAATGAGCCACCCGGGATTTAGGTGCTAGGGACGCTGTCCCATCAGTTATGAATGTAGGCGAGATAGGATCCCATTACATCTTTTAGTTATGTAACTATAACTTCGGATGTATGGGATCCATCTCGCCTACATTCATACGTACCCACCCTCCTTCCCCCTTCCATTGGGATTTAGAGGAAATGTAGTTCCATTTGGAGATCTTCTCTTGAAGAACTTTAGTTGGTTGTAGTAACTACTATTTTTTTTCTGTGTTTGCATGTAAGTATGAAAGCAAACAAACAAGATCTGGGGAAGCAGGTGTGGTGCATCCTGGGATAGAGGGTAGCCCAGCCAATAAGAGACTTCGTTCTAGTGTACTAGTTGGCCGAGTCGGAGCCGATGGATCGGCTCCGAGCCCATCAGTTATTAATGTAGGCGAGATGGATCCCATACATCCGAAGTTATGGTAAGTACATAACTAAAAGGTAATGCTGCTCAATGCCAGAAGTCTAAACCTCAAGATGCACGCCCTCAAAGCCCTCCTCAGTATGGAGAACATCGATGTCTGTGCAGTGACTGAAACCTGGTTCAAGGCTCCTGAGAGCACCCCAGCACTATCAGGTTTTACCTCATATCATGCTTTCAGGCCCCAAAACTTGGACCGAACCACAAAAGGAGGGGGGGAGTATCCATTTTCATCAAAGATACCCACACCTCCAGGTTAGTGGCAACGCACGAAGCATCAGAGACTATCCAGGTGCAACTAACCATAGGCAAAACTGCCTTACAGTTTGTAGCATGCTACAGACCACCCTCTCAAACTCAGGAACCCCACACAGCCTTCCTGAAGACACTGGAGAGTATGAATGTCTCTCCAAATACCATCATTTTGGGAGACTTCAACTACCCAAACATAGACTGGGAACATTACTCAAGCCCCAACACCCTAGCCCAAAGGTTCCTAGAATTCATAAACTCAAATGCAATGGAACAACTAGTCACCATTCCCACAAGAGGAGACAATATACTAGACCTGATCATCACAAACATGGGGACAAAATGCTCCACACTGGAAGTATATCCCTCTTTGGTCTTTGGTAAGATCAGACCATAAATTAATCTCACTGGAAATCCACATCCCGCCCCCACCCCCTGCACAAAAGACCACAGTGAAGAACTTCTCAAAAGCAAACTTCACACTTCTTAAGACTGAAGTCGTATCCTTCAAGGCCCCTGGGCCAGTGGAAACCACAACCCACACTGCTGAATCCTTTGCAAATGCCTTCTATGGGCACCTTCAAGAATGCATGGATCATGCAATCCCAAATAAAACCAAGACCCATTCCCTCAAAGGCAGGCGCCCGGTCTGGTAGACCCCAGCCATAAACAAACTTTACAACAGGAGGAGGAAGCTACTACATGACAGAGCAAAATCCCTAAAAGGGAAGGTGTCTCTGATCAGTACTAGCAAAAAACTACGATCACTCATAAAATCATCCAAGGCCAACTTTGAGAGAAAATCAAAAGACACAAAAGACAATCACAAGGCCTTTTTTAGCTATGTTAGAAACCTGGGTGGAAACTCCCAGATATGCTCAGAGTTAGTCCAAAATGACACAAAATACACTGAACCCACTGACATTGCCAACATTCTGGCAGACAGGTTCAGTGCAAATTTCTCCTCCCTCCCCCAAAAGGAGAAATAACTATCCCAGCAGAGTGTAGCCTCCCTAACATCTCAGATGCCCAGGTGAGAGCCGCCCTCTCTAAAGCTAAAAACACAGCATAAATGGGACCGGATGGTGTCCCGGGCTGTGTGCTACATGAACTCCAAGAGGAACTAAACCCATACGTAAGGCTGCTGTTTAATCTTAGCCTTACTACAGGATACGTACCCAAAGAGTGGAGTACGGCAACAGTGGTCCCACTTCACAAAGGCGGTGCTTCTACGGACCCTGAAAATTACCGCCCCATAAGCTTGACGAGCCTGGTCTGCAAAGCTATGGAGAGGATCATTATGGAACTCATAAACAAAGACATTGGGGACCTACAGACATTGGATCCTACCCAATTTGGCTTTGTCAAGGGCAGATCCTGCCTTTTGAACTTGGTCGACTTTTTGAAACAGTCACTAAGGCCATTGATGAGGGTAAGGCAGTTCACACAGCCTACCTTGACCTTGCAAAAGCCTTTGACACAATACCCCACTCGGGCATCATAGACAAACTCACCAGCTTAAATATAAACCCATATGTCACAAGATGGGTTGCAAACTGGCTCAAGGACAGAACCCACAGGGTCAGAGTTGCTGGAGCTATGTCAGACTCTAAGCCAGTCACAAGCGGTGTCCCACAGGGCTCAGTCCTGGGACCCCTCTTGTTCGGCATTTATTTTTCCGAGGTACAGGCAAACATAGGAGGATTGTGGCTGACAAAGTTCGCAGATGACTGCAAACTGGACGCCATAATTGATACTCCAGCGGACACAAACATCCTTCAGAGAGGCCTCATAGAAACGGATAATTGGTGCCAGAGCCATGGCCTTAAGCTGAATGCCAAAAAATGTATAGTCATACCCTTTGGGAAAAACAAGGTACCGACAAATTACCACATAGGCGGTAATCCATTAAGTACGGAAGAGGTAATCAGGGATCTAGGGACCCAGGTTGACAGTAACCTCTCATTTGACACTCACATTGCCAAAGTGGTTAGGAAGACCTTCTATATTGCCCACCTTATCATGAAGGGTTTCACATCTATATCAAGAGAGGTCATTGTGCCCCTGCACTCTTCTCTTATCAGGCCAATGATTGAGTACAATGCCCCATTTGGGATGTATCTCACCCGACACCTGCAGCAGTTGGAAAGACCTCAAAAGTTCCTCACCAAGAGGATAAAGGGTCTTAAACATATGTCATATGCTGCCCGACTGAAAAAACTCCAGCTCTATTCAGTCGCATACCGCCTACTCAGAGGTGATCTGTGCCTGACGTACAAGGCCATGTCCAATCCTGAATTAATGGACATGCTCCACCTCAGAAAATCCAAATCCATCAGAGCCACGAGAACAAGTGACTTAAACCTCAACACAGAAATAAATAGGATGTGCTGGAGGGACAGATTCATAACCCAGAGGCTCCCTACATTCTGGAACAGAATCCCAGTCCATGTTAGGCAGAGCCCCTCACTGACTCTATTCAAGAGAAATCTCGACGAGTGGATGGGAGATCGTAGGTCTACCCCGGGGGTCATCTCTGTGTCACTACTAGACAGAGGCATAGTAAACTAAACCCTAAAAGGGCGTAGTATTTTCATCCTAAGGGGTGGTGTAAGCCACATACACTCTGGCTAGGCTTATAAATGCCTCAGAGCAGATAGCCTAGTATGAACCTATGAACCTATTAACCCTTTTCTGGTACAAACCATGCCACATGGGCAAGGCTAAATATAGTACTGGGCAATACAGTGTAGCCAGTCAACCAACATGTTTTGCACGTTAAGAAGAAACTAGAGTGCCCATAGAAGATCCACTAAGATATAGGGATAACATGCAAACTCTACACAGTAAAAAAAAAAAAAAATATATATATATATATATATATATATATATATATATATATATATATACACACACACACACCCCATGCAGTGACTGGAGGTCAAGAGTGAAACCTGGACCCTAGAGCTGTGATGCAGAGATCATGACTCTGAGCCAGCACGTGACCCATTACTGGAACAGAACACAAGAATGTTTTTCAGAAACTATGCCTGGTCTTGGTTAAAGAAGCTTGGATCTTTTTTGCATCCCTAGAGACCCAGTCTTGAGCAGCAGGCCTATTTAATAGACAAGCTGCATAGGAAAGCTTTAGATTCAATAAACACCATGTACAGGCTCGCACCACCATGCAAACAAGGTAAATACTGTGGCATTCTAATTACAGCATAAGCAGCTGAATTGCATGCTAATTAACCAATCCAGCATGGTTTAGCTATTCAGCCAGCTATAAAGCATCTGTTTATACTCCTTGCTAGTTTTTCCTGTTGATTCCAAAACTTTTAGAATACAGCCATGGACAGGAGTCTACATGGACAGAATGTTAGGGGCTGCTGCTGCTTTAATTCATTTGTATGTGCTACAGACTGAAGCCAGTGCTGCTACTAATAGGCCTAGGCTGAGAAGGAGAAGAGTTTTCAGGCCCCATTTAACTTTTCGGAACCTACGTGATGTGGAAATTTTGGAGCGCTACAGGGTGTTTAGGGACACACTACAGGAACTATAAGACCTCTGCCGTCCTCAACTCGGAGTCAGAGTCAACTGAGGGGAACCCATTCCAGTGGAGACAAAAGTATGTGTAGCCCTTAGAATCTTAGCTTCAGGTGCCTTTTCAGAGACCAACTGGGGACATTTTGGGGGTATCAGCATCCAGGGTCCTCCACTAGTTCCTGAATGTTGTGCTCTAATATGCCAGTGACCACATATATTTTCCCCATAGTTCTGAGGAGAGGGCCAGAAATATGCAGAAGTTCTACCATGTAGCACACCACCCTGAAGTACTGGGTGCCATAGATTGCACACTTGTAAAAATTAAGGCACCACCCAGGGAACAGGGTAGGCTCTACATTAACGGAAAGGGCTACCACTCAGTCAACTACCAGGTTGTGTGTAATGCTAAGGGAATCATCTTGAGTGTGCTGGCAACCCTGGCAGTTATCACAACTTACATATCTGGCACACTTCCTAACTGTACCAGATGTTTGCTATGGGGGATATACCACAGTGGCATTTACTGGGGGATGCAGACTATGCACTGGAACCGTAGCTGATGACACCCATCAGAAATGCGCACATACCCATGGAAAAATGCCATAATGAGGCACACGTTCAAACAAGAACTATAGAGCATGTGTTTGGGCTGCTGAAGTCAAAGTTACAGTGCCTTGATACAACTAGGGGACCCCTGCAGTACAAGCCACAGACATGTACAGAAGTATTCACAGCATGTGCCATGCTACATAACATAATCCTGAGGAAACAGCTTCAGCAGGATCAGCAAGGAGAAGGAGCTCACATCCCGCCCATCAGTTCCAAGGTCACCATAGCCACAGGCAGATGAGTCACAGGGGGAACCACCAGCTGCTGTGGGTGTAGGCAGATGTGTGTGTATTCAGTATGCTCTTGCTTTGCCTAAGAGACACACTCACTCACCCACCTAGGAGCCTAAAGCCTTCCTCCTACTCACATATAGTAACATTGTTGCCAGGCAGCTCATACATTTACCTCCCCATGTTTGGCTATGTACTGCTTGCATCAGACAGAGTCAGCCTTGAACTAAAACTGTCAACTGCTGCATGCCCAAGGTAAGTCCTGAACCTGGAGTGTAATGTTTACTAATATGCCTGTGCGGCATATCCTTGTATTTTATTACTTGGTCTGGTAAGCTAGTAAAAGATGGGAGATCTGTACAGAACATGTGACAACAGAGACTTATTTGACTTATGTGGCTATTACTAAGTAGTAGGCCTCAGGCATCAAAGATTTACATAGTCATACCTCCCAAAAGTATTGATGATCACTGCATGCCCTCAGTTTAACACCATATGTTTGTACTGGAAAAAGATTAAACAGAGAAGTTAGAAAGTAATGATACATATTGCAGTTTCTGACTTCAACCCTCACAAGATCATTCAGTATAAAGTTGGGAAATTTTGATGCTGTCAACTGTTTAGCTTTCCAAGGTCAATATAAGTCAAAGATACAATTATCAGTTCAACAACACAAATGTAGATATCCTAAGCACTAAGTTAGCAATGCACCCTGAGGTTCTGGCACAAAGCTTTTGTATCACTGAATCCAAAAGGTAGAAAACAGGGATTTGGCGCAGTTATCATCACTTGCATAAGGTGTTGTGTGGAAGGGTAGGAAGCCTAGGCTGACACAAAAGGTCATTGAGTGTGTGTGAATAAGAAAGAGAAGGCAGACGTGGATAAACCAACAAATGGTCACTAAGGCAAAATTAGTAGCTGGTGTGTGTGTCTGTAGGGATCCTCCAGGTGAAATTGTTTTGTGTGTGTGTGTGTGTGTGTGTGTGTGTGTGTGTGTGTGTGTGTGTGTGTGTGTGTGTGTGTGTGTGTGTGTGTGTGTGTGTGTCTGCATGAATGCATCCAAGCTCTACTGCCAGTAAGGGAGTGTGATCGGGCATGGCCACATTGCCTGGCAGCAAATGATGTGGCTTACCTATGCCCACGAGGATGCTGTTCCTCTCCCAGCAGACATTCTGTTACAGGCACTGCTCGGTCCATGACAAGACACCCATCAGTCCATCACCGACACCCCTCATTGCAATGTGTTGTTCATCCAGTCCAGTGAATCGGCAACACAATGGAGGCAGTCATGCATGTCGGACTATGCACATCCACAACAATGAGCACCTATGGGAATGTGCCTGTGCCTCCATGACAGCCTTAAACATACGTTGAATGGCACGGTAAGAGACACCTGCAACAGGTGAAGGAGACAGCAGGCCCCCTCTGAGCACCTCTATCAATCCTCCTGAGTGGCACCTTCCCACACTTTGGCTACGGACAGACTTAACAGGCACTGAAGCCGCAGTAGCCACACTTCCCTGATCAGTGTCCTCGCCCTCCACCTGTCCAGTATCTGTGGACTCATTGCACTGTGTAGGTATCTGGCTGCTGGCTGTGTCCAATGGAAATGCAGGCTATGACTGTATGTCAACTTCAGTGTCCGATTCTACCACTGCACCCCCCTGACTGTGCCTTAGTTTGGCCATCATCATGAGTCTGCTGACATACTGACATCAGGTGGCACAGAGCCCGCACTCCCACTGCCATGACCACCTGTGATAAAAAGCAAGAAACACAGGAATAAATTAATTCCTGCACTACTATAGTGCAGTATATCCTATCAAACTTAACAGTGCTGCCACTCTTACAGACAGTACAGCAATAATCACAGCAGGCCTGAGATCAACATCACATATTACAATATTTATTTAAACTGCTAAGCAGTACTGACATAAAAATGTTTGCCTTACCTTCTGCAGATGAGATACTCCTCTGTAGTGCAGACGGTCCTGGAAGAAGTTAAGCAAAAGGCAAGGGCAACATATCATAATTAACAGTAACATGAGGGTAATACATTTGCCACATTATATGTCCATTAACTATAATTTCAACAAGAACGTGGTTGACAACTCTAACCTAAGCTTATAACTGTAGCAGTTTTCAGTCCCCCCCCCCCAAAAAAAAGACATGATATAGAATTAACTTATTGATTTCAGGTGGTGTACTATACAACAGTATTCAGCTGTTCAATAGCAAAGCCTTCCTGAAAGCTACTTCTGGGATGTGCTTGCTGTCTCAGAAACTGTTGCTCTGATATCCACATGCTGTACTGCTTTCTCCTGGGAGCTGTCTGGATCTGTGATATTGGCCAGGAACTCTTCATTGGGGGTTAGTGATGGTTCTATAGCAGGCCCTCCCCCGGTAACCATCTAGTCATGACCCACTGCAGCTGCTCTCCTTCGTACAGGTGTGATCATAAGTCAGTGACCCTGTGGTGCACCTGCTCATATGTCCTGCCATGGTCACCCGCAACAATGACATCATCTACTATCTGCCACCATATTCGCATCCTATGTGCTATATCTCCCCATCCCCTTTCCAGCAGAAAAGCACCATGTTTACTAAAGCCATCTGCAGTCACTTGGTTCTTGGCATCCTTGAAAAAGGGGGTGTGAAGTAATTAGACACTTTCATCTGTGCTAGCATGTCTGGCTGAAGTTTTGTACATAATTTTAGATTAACCTGTGTATTATATGCCAGCATGATTAGCTATGATATAAATAAGTTCTTGCATGTTGATTTATAATCTGTTTGTAAAGAATGTTTTAAAGACTTGAACATTCTTTACATTTCTAACTCCGCATATTTGTGAAGAAGATTGCAAATGCATACTGTCTCAGAATCACCTGTTCTGCAGATGATGTCATTGGAATCTTGACAGTTGCAATGTGTTACTATCAGAAGCTGAAAGACAGGAAGGAACTTCAGTAAACAGCTGTTAGGTGATTTTCAAAATATGAAATCAAAATTAGAACTGAAACACTTGTGGCAGTTAAGGTAGTCTTTAAAAGAGCTGCTAAAGACAGTTGAAGTCAGTTAACATCCAGTTGTACTGTGTAGTGGATACCCAAAAGGACTCAAGAACTGTAAGCCTGCCTTTGCCCTGTTGCAATAATTTAGTTTAGATCAGGGACAGTGTTCTTTAGTCAGATAGGAAAATTATAACTATTCAGTTAGAGTTTTTTCTAAATGTTGGATTTCTGTCTTTCAGTTTTGATTTCACGTTCCTAGTGATTGAGTTCTGTTTGTTAGAAGTTACTGTTTTATATTTTTAATCATTTGCTCATTATTAAATATTTATTAAATATTTATTAAACCAACTGCAAATAAATAAATAATAAATTGTGGTGGTCAATCAGTGTTTTCTCTAGTGATTTGAGAGTGCTTATACTTGCTTTGATAACTTCTTGGGACACTCCGAAAGCCTTAACTGCTTTAGGTCATTCACTAGCCTTTGTTTTAATATCTAATTTTAACAATTGGACACCCCTTTAAAAGGGCATGAAGACACTCTTGATTGATGTCACCATGTTATTTTGGGGAAGGGACACAGGTGAAAGCTGTGTCAAGGTTTCTCAGAAGTGTTTAGATGTATGAGATTTAATTTATTTAAGTGTGAGTGTATCAGAGGTCTTAAACTGGGACACATTGCTCTGGAGTGTGCAGTAAGGAGTTACATTAGGGGTGGACAGAGGTATCCAGTCCAATCCCAAGTTATAGAGCATGCTGCTGTTGTGCTCTTATGGGAGAATTGTAAAATGTTAATCCTGTTTAAGTGACAGTCTCATACTGGAGTCAGTAGGGAGGATTGAAGCTCATTAGTTACTGACCCAGGATAGTAGGGGATGTTGCATATTGTTGGCAGTTCAGAGGGATATTATCTGGATGTCATAGGGATGACTCAGTGGATTGACACACCTTGGTGGCATAGCCACAGGTGTCCTAAAAGACAAGAGAAGGATAATACATGCAAGTGGCACATAACTACAAAATAACTGTTTCCAGATAAACAGGAAAGGTAGCCAATTAGTATTACCCACTGGAGAAATATAAAACAGTCTAGAGATGTGAAATACTAGCAACAGGCAGGAAGCAAAACAACGAGAGTAACGAGCAACATATCCATGTTTTTGCCATAACAGCAACAACAACTCACCTTTGCTCCCACCCCCAAAAGAACAATCCATCCTTGTTTGTGTCATAACAGTAACTCAGCTTTGCTCCCACCAAAACAACAGTCCATCCTTGTTTGTGCTGTAATAGTAACACAGCTTTGCTACGCCACCCAGAACAACAGGCACATGACCTGTTTTGCTAGCAAACCATCTTCGAAATGCTAAACATGTTATCAAAGGACCTGTCCCTGAAACATTTGTACATATGTATGTCATACAGCTTTAACATATCATGTATTGGGAATCATGTATACTTCTGAAATGGCTTGACAAACATGCCTATGCCATCAGTACACTTCTAATTAATTCATATACATATAAGTGTAAAAGCCTTTGCTTCAGATTTTTCTTAAATACATTCCAGCATAGGCAGTATGTAGGTGACAGAATGGAAATATACCTTCTGAAGTTCAGTTCTTCTCTGTACAGATATAGCCTAAAGAAAAAGGGGTTTGCAGTCTTCCAAATATATACAACTCTCTTCACCATCATTTTGCCTAGCTGCATGGTTGCCTTTTTTATATGGTGTAGATTCAGGAGTGTTAGGATGGTGAATATGCAAATGAGGTGTGAATTCATTAGAATTGCTGAATCCCAAGATATAAACATAGTGCAGGCACTCCCTCAGTGTTTGTTTTTAATGGATTGTAACTGTGAATGATTAGTGATTGAGAGAAGGAAAGCACAACAGCACTGCAGGCTGCCTTACTTCCACTGTGTGTGTCAGGTTAGAAATACAGTGTTAGATGTAAGATTGGAAATGTAAGTAAGCAGCACACAAGTCACAAGTTGTGTTCCTTAACATCCAACATGCCTTTCATTTGTTGACAACTACATATGATGTTATTTCCACTTAATATCCTCACACATTTTATGGCCAGTGATATAGAATGACTTGTACACTGCGTGTCTCGGATTACTACTCAGATAAATGAAGAATGGTCAACAAACAAAGAAATGTCAGGCAAAGCTGTATTTGCTAGCAATAATCATGACAGGTTGTGTGATCACTAAGTGCACTACTTCTAAAACTAATACATGTACAAAAATAGTTATATGGTTTGATATCAGTGTAGATGATATTGCAGTTGGTTGTTTGCATATTGATTTAAGTTAATTGCTGCAAAGCTGTTTGTGTGGCATAGAGGGATAAGGCACCCATCCTTTGTTCTGAAGATGCATTGGAGTGAAGGTTCTAATCCAGACTTCTGTAAAAATGTCTCATGTCTACTAACATTTTCAAATGTGTATGTCATAGATTGCTTTTCCTCATTTCAAATATTTATCTCTCCCTTTTTTTCTGTTTTTTTTTTTTTTTTTTTTTGGGGGGGGGCACTGTGTGTATTATGCGCCACTTAGCACAAACACAGCAGACCAGAGAAAGAAAATGAATGTTAGTTTTGGGTGTGGTTATCGTGATTGTGTGAAGCATGGCAGTGTGCAAACTTTCCAACTGACAGGACCCAGACAGCCAAAAAGAAACCAGATGCATTCAATTAATACTATTGTGCATTGCGAAGTGACATTGGGTGGTGGTTAACAGCGAGACCTTAAGAATTATCAGTAGAATAAGGAATGTCATGTAACTAGTCCTGTGGCAAGAGGAGTAAGTGTAGGACTGCCTTAGACATGGTCCTGTGTTCAAATACAGTATATTAAATACACTTTCCCTGCTGTTCCACTTTTCACTTATAACACTTGACATGGTGTAGCTGATATTAATTATATGTATGAGGGCTGAAGCACTAGTATTATGTCAATTATGTATTCATTTATCTATGCATTATCACATTTATTCTCAAGTATATGACTGCGGGTGTACTGTGTACTATATTCCTGAAAGTATATTTCTGCTATCTGGTCTGCCATGGCCTTCTTATTTGTCTAATACACACATACACAACTGCCTGTACATCCAATAGTCTTGAATTGGCTTTACTTGCTACTGTTGCGCTCTGCTTACCATCACACAAACATGGGGCTCAGAGGTGCGCACTACAGAACACCATGCTTAAGCAATGGTAAGTGAAGAACAACATTTTCGAACAGTGTGTGCATTCCCAGTAAACGCTATGACTGGAATTGGCAGGAAAATATCATTCTCCATTGCTCTAGATCCATGCCAGGCATGACAGGCATTCATGGGGAAGAAGTCCTGTTTAAGGCACAGAGATGTGGTGTCCAGGAGTCCAAGATTTTTATTGGATTCCTAGTTAAGAACCACAGTGCTAGACTTTTGAAGGGGGACTATTCTAGCTCACAGTATAAGTCAGAAGCTTGGGTTAGTTTCACCCGGGCTGTTACCAGTGCCACTGGTATACCCTGCACTGGTGAACAATGTAGGCATCACTGCAATGACCTCCAGAGGAGGTAGAGGGGTACCCTCAACCATTGGATCAGGGAATTTAGGACTACAGACATCCCACAACTGTGTAAGTATCAGCTACAGAGAGTACTTGTAATACTTAAAAGCTGAATGTAGGCAAGAATAGTATTCATAATGCCATTCTATTCTGTTTTTTCAGAGTTACATCAAATTGAGCATGCATATCTCAACTGTAAAGGCAAATATACACTCGTTAATCTGTAGCACAAACCAAGACTACAGTATTAGACTTTAGTCGGAGGTTGTGGGTTCAAATACCACACTTAATAACTATACAATACTTTTAATTCTTTTTTGAAGTAAAGGTTCTATACCAGTGGCACACATGTCCTGTTATAAATTGTAATCTGTATAACTGGAACATATCTGCAATATATGCATATGTAAAGGAGTACTTGCTGCAATCTGTAGTATACTGTGCATCTGTTAAGAGCTAGTAGTCTTAAAAGTAAAAGCTATCTGTTAGGAGTTGGTAGTCTTAAAAGTAAAAGTTAAGATAATAAAGTCATTTAATTGTGTCAGTGCATTGTATGTCACATATGAAGGTACTAATCTTATTTTTTTCTCTCACCCCAACTCTTGTCTTCTCTTTTGTTTTTATTTTATTATTTTTTTTCTATTACAAGTTGTCAAAATGTGTTTGTCATCCAGGTGTACGACATCCGTTAATGCTCCACAGCACAGCGGAGTAGGCCTGCCCCACATGATCCACCTACCTCCCTCCACCAGCTCCAGCACCATTGCCCAGCACATCTGGAAGCCAACCTGGCAGCACCACCTCTGCTGGCCCTGCACTACCTACCCCCTCAGGTAGTCCTGCCCCTGAGGCTGGTCCAGTGGTACCCTCCGGGAGCAGTGGCGATTTTATCACTCTTGCTAAATTGCCAGGGATGGTGTGTATGCTTGTTCACCACACTGTTGGTGCATGCCTGTGCCGGCTGGAGAGGCTACTGTCCCTCATTTTATGTAATACTGGGAGGAGGAGACGCAGACCTCAGGTGCTCCAGCCAGCGGTGGAGTGAGCTGACAGTGATAACAGTCCAGTGAGTGAGAACTTGATTCTCACTGTCACCCAGCTTGATGACCATGGGTTTGTGATGTCCTCACCCTTACCACAGTCATGGTGTCCCCCAACTTTTTGTGTTCATCACTGTCACTGTCTCTTGTCTTGTTTGTCTTGTCTGTCTGCAGTTGCTTCCTCACCTTCCCAACTTACCTTACCCAGACATTCCTACTTCTATTCTCCAAAATTCCTCTCTCAAAACAACAAAAAAGAAAAAGTGGATGCCTGTCCCGCAAAATAAAATCATCCCATACATAGCTTTCCATTTCGCACACCTGTTTTCTTGACACACTTGATTTAGTACAGTTGGCTATACAATATGATTGTGTTGCGGTCAACCCTCTCTCTGGAGGTGACAGTTCAAATTCAGTTAATATTTGGCAGATATGTTCACTTTACACTGTTAAAGAAATGGATAGCTATGGTTCTTTCCTACCGCCTTCCAACACATTCCTGCCCTGCTTTCTCTTTGTTCTTCCCCTGCTTACATCCCATTTCACCACATTCCTATCTACCCCGTTTTAACCCCTTTAACCTGGTCAAAAAATAAAATCACACACAACACACACAAGTAGTAAAAAAAGCAATGAATCCCTTCACTTTTTGGTCTTCATGTTTGTGAGGAGGTGCGCATCTCGCACCAATGCACAGAGATGGTGAGCTGCAGCAAAATGCAACAGCACATCTCATATAAACAATTCACTCTGTAATGAAAAGTATATTAAAGTATTAGATACACCTGTATTCAAACCCAGTGCCATCTGGGCCAAAAAAAGGAACGTATCAATGCATTAAGATGTGCTGCCACAGAGCCAGTTAAGTAGCAGGTGTATTTAATAGACTCAGTACTAACTGTCAGGCTTTAACAATGCAGCTTGCGTTTGTGCACTGTTACCTATGAGCAAACGTGTATCTCGCATGCGTATGCACTTTGCTAACCATTGCGCAAACCTGCTGCTCGCCGTGCTACGGAAATGTTTATATTATGCTGTATTACTTCTGTTTACTGTTCATGTCCTGTGTACGACATGAACTTACATGTTTAAGCATTACAAACTGAGGGCCCTATCTAACAATATATCACATATTTACAATATATCCATCTGTTACCATCCCCCAAGCACTGCAACCCTAGTGTCTCAGTACCTTTTCCACACATACATCAACCACAGTACAAAATGTAATATTAAATGTGTACTATGCAATGCATGTCATTCTGGTAACATGCAGCTATTGACCCATATGTCTAAAAATACTTCTCTACAAGACTAGGGAAGGAATCAGCATTGACCATATCCACAGGGACATAGGTGACCTTCAGCACACTTGACCCTACCCATTTTGTTTTTGCCAAGGCTACCTATTGCTTATTGAACCTTGTGGACTTCTTGAATACTGAACCCATAGACCTGGATGAGGGTTGACAGGACATGCCATCTGTGCTGTCTTATCCAAGGCTTTTGACACTATCCTCCATTCATGTGTCATAGTGAAGGTATCCCATGTGGGAATTAAGCCATACAGAAGTATATGGATAGCCAGCTGGCAACTGACATAACACACACTCAGAGTTGGGGACTGCTCCTCCACCAGTAGACAGTTACCATTAGAATTCCAAAACAAATAGACCAGTACAAACGGAGAAGGAGCAAGACTTTATTAAAAGTCAAATAAACAGCCAAAGACCGGTTTTGGCCCTAAGCCTTTGTCTATGTACAAACAGGCTGTGAAAAGAAAACCTTAATATAAGGTGGAACAGTCTAAGATGACCAATCACCGTAAACCAATTATAAACATTTATTCAAACCAGGAGAAAACAGACCCTCTAGTCTAACAATCCATGCCTTGTCTTTCTTATTTAAGATATTTTTCCATCCCGTTTTACAACGTCTATCCCCCCAAACCTTATCAATAATAGTAAAACGAAATTGGACAGAGGGAAGTTTTAAAGTATGCTTATATAAAGCATTATTGGGATTTTTATTTCTAATACTACTAAAATGTTCAGACATCCGAAACTTAATAGATCTGGATGTTTGCCCTATATAAAAGGCTGAGCAAATACATGTTACTAAGTAGATCACCCAATCCTTGCTACAGTTACCAAAAACAAGAATCTTAAATAACTGTGGTGTGCTTTTGGATGTGAATTCCTTTGTTTGGGCCATATATTTACAGAATGAACAGTGCCCACAAGAAAATCAGCCATCCAATTTCTCCCCTCCAAGTAGAACTTGTGTGGATTCCGAAATAAGTTGACTGTGCTTGTAGTGGTTAAAATAGCCACCCAAGGTTTTACCTTTTCTAAAGGAAAAACTACATCTATTCTCCAAAGTTGTGTTCAAGCATTCATCCGATAACAAAATGCCCCAATGACTTTGTATAATATCCATAAAACCATGTGTATTTTTACCATAACTAGTAGTGAACCTAATAGGATAATGATTTGGACATCCTACAGATGGGCCTCACTGAGACAGATGCCTGGTGTCAGAGGCATGGTCTCAAGCTCAATGCCAAAAAGTGCATTGTCATCCCCCTTGGTAAAAACTCTGTACCCATGAACTACCACATAAACGGCAGTCTACTTAACGCCGAATGTGTGATGAGAGACCTTGGGACCCAGGTGGACAATAGCCTCTCCTTTGATAATCACATCGCCACAGTAGTCAGGAAATCCTTCTATGTGGCACACCTCATCACAAAAGGGTTTTCATCCAGGAAAAAAGAGGTCATTGTTCCCCTCTACTCGGCACTCATTAGACCCATTATAGAGTACAATGCCACTTTTGGAATATACCTCACAGGACATCTGCAGCAGCTGGAAAGGCCACAGAAGTACCTCACAAAGAGGATTACTGGCCTCAAACAGATGCTCTACACTGACCGTCTCAAAAAACTCCAGCTTTACTCTGTAGCATATTGCCTACTCCGAGGAGATCTCTGCCTAACATATAAAGCTATGTTAAACCCAGAGCTGTTGGACATGCTACACCTAAAGAAATCCCAATCCCTCTGAGCTACACTCTCTAGGGACCTAAACCTTGTCAACGTAATAAACAGGGCATGCTAGAAGGAGAGATTCCTGTCCCAGAGACTTCCTATACTCTGGAACAAGCTACCCATCTATGTCAAGCAAAGTTCCTCATTAGCACTCTTCAAGAAAAATCTTGATGAGTGGATGGGAAATAGGAAATACACCCCGGGGATCACTTCTGTGGTTCTGCTCGACAGGAGCACAGGAAATTAATTTTCTTGGGTGGTGTAAGCCAGGGAACCTTGTTGGCTAGTCTTACTTAGGCCCTTGAGCCAATAGCCTAGTACCTACCTATGAACCTATGTTCATGTTGATCATGATTCTTATATTTCAACAGATCATTTCTATCCATCCATTTAACCGGATTACTAATCTGGCATAACCGTGAGGTATTATAACCACGCTTTACAAACCTCAGAGTCAGCTCTTTGTATTGGTTGAGAAAATCATCATCACTAGAGCAAGTCTTGCATATTCTCATATATTGGGACTTAGGAATATTACGAATAATATGGGGCGGATGATAACTAGTTGCATGTGAGAAATTATTTGAGGGAAAAGGTATGCGGTAGAGTGTAGAAACTAGTGTGCCATCTGATTGTTTATTGACCAACACATCCAAATAAGAAACTGGCTGTCAACGTTCACAGTAAATTGAATGCCCCATTTATTTTCATTGAGGTACTCAACGAACTCCTGTAAATACTGAATATCAGATTTCCACACTAGCTAACAGTCATCCAGAAACCTCCTCCAAATATCAATTTCTTCAATAAAAATATTATGACTGGTGTTATAAATAATCATTTGCTCAAGATACCCTATAAAAAGGTCTGCATAAATGGGGGCAGATGAGGACCCATAGCCGTACCCTTAAGCTGAAGGTAACAAGTACCCTTAAAATAAAACACCTTTTTAGTGAGCGCATGCTCAGTAAGACAAGTAAGAAATGTGTTGAATCCAGAACTATATAGTGATGTTTTTTCCAACCAATATTCAAGAGCACTTAAGCTGGCCCAGTGAGGAATACCAGTATAAAGTGAGACAACATCTAATGTACATAACAGCCAAATGTTAAGTTGTCAATCTCGCCTTCATTCTTGCTGGATGGGTTCGGAGCCAATCCTCGGCTCCGACTCGGCCAATACTAAAGCTCGAGAGCTATTTTTACTGGCTCGAGGCTCCCCTATATCCCACAATGCTAGGCGGTAAATACCCAGATCTCGTTTGCCGCTTTAGCTACGAGGTGCTTGTTTCTACTGGCTCTGCAGGTTAGTGACTTTTTATAGTTGTTAAACTCTAGAATCCCCTTAATTTTCTTTGGATATTCTCTCTAAATAGTTTTGTAGTTATCTATCCCTAGTTCCTTCGGGTTCCCCTAATTGTTTTCCCTTTTATCCCCTGTTATTTTCCTTAGGCCTTCGGGCCCTCCTAACTTCTTTTCCTTAGTCATACCTTATTGTGGAGTGATTGGCTTAGTTTTTCCCCTTTCTTTAAAGGTGTGTCTGTGTGTGTGTCTGTTTTTCACAGATACTTTAGCATGTCTAAAGAATCCAAGGTCTCAGGCTTCAAGAAGTGTGACTCGTGCTGTCAGAAAATGTCTCTGACAGACGGCCACACTTCTTGTGTATATTGCCTGGGACCTTTGCACCTGCAGGACTCTTGTTCTGTCTGCCACGCTTTCAGTCCAAGAGTCCTGCAGATACGCAAAAATAAACTTATACTTTGAGGCTTATTAAAGCCTGAAGGCTCTCTGACCCAGACCACATCAGGAAAACCTTCAAAGCCTTCCAAGGCGTCGGCTCCAGCTTCGGAGCCGTCCGTTGGTGGCTCTAAGGCTGCTTTGACATCGACTCTGTCTGGAGCCGATGCTTCGAAGATCCATACTGCCTCGGCTCTGGCTGGAGCCGAGAAGTCAGAGACTCAGACGGCTCCGATAGTTTTGTCGGAGCCATCTACTAGGAAGAGGTCGAGATCCCCATCCATTGGCTCTAGCCACTCGGCCCCAGGATCTCCACTCTTATCAGAGAGGAGCCATAGGTCCCACTCCTCTCGGTCCTCCAGACTGTCCGACCACGACCTAGAGAGGGTGGTGAGCAGACTTCTCAAATCCCAGGCACTGGCCCAAATACTGCATAGCCCTACCCAAAGGTCAGTGGCTATACCCATCCCTTCCTCAGTTCCTCCGATTCCCATGAGTTCGGAGCCGGAGCTTCTGGGAGCAGTGACTGTAGGTGCGTCGGAGCCGATACCTCCACTTTCGGCTGCGTCGTCGGCTCCGTGGGGGCGAGTGGCATCGGACCCTTGTCCGACCCCGTTCTCCCTCTCGGAGCTTCGGCGCTGGTGAGCTCGGCCCCATCGGCCTCAGAGCCGTCCCTTTTGGTGCCGAGAGGAGTCCTCGTCTCTTCGGAGCAGGGATCTTCGGCCCCGCCCGATCGGGGCACCTTCGAGGTCATGCGGAGCGTGCTAGACCCAGTGTCTGCTCCATGGTCAGCTCCCTCAGCTCCTCCCTCTACAGTGCCTGCGATGGTCTCTACCCACCCTCTCGTCCCAGACCGTAGAGAGCCAGCGTCTCAAGTTTCCCCACTGGGAATATCCTCCTCTTCCGAGGCTTCTCCTGATCCCTCAGGGGAACCCCCTCGGAAGAAACAATGCAAGAGGAAGCATATTGACTCCCCCAAATCTATCACCTCGGATACCGACTTGGATGAGTCTGAAGGGTCCCCATGGCCCTCCTCTGAGGATGTCTCCTTTTCAGACATCCTTGAGATCCTTAGACAGAGGGGAAACTGGTCCACCCTTAACCCTTCAGAGGACGAGTCGGTCTACCTTGAGGCTTTTGGCTGTCGCCCTTCCACCTCCTGGGTATCTCCTCCCTTTGACCCCCTCATGGAAGTGGTGACAAGGAAGGCGTGGACAGCCCCTGATACGGTGGAACCTACCCCACGAAGGCCGCCCAAGTTTATTACAGCTCCTAAGGACAAAGAATTCTTATCCAAGGGTGTCTCTGTTGATGCTATGGTGGTGGCCGCAGCCACTAAGAAAGAATTAGCCGATCCTTCAGTACCTATCCATCCTCCTAATAAGGAATCTAGGACTATGGATAGGTACGGTAAGCGGATGTTCTCCTCAGCGACCTTTGCTATGCGTTCGTTGAACTACTTGTGTCACTTCACCCATCTTCAGAGAGATATGCTCAAGGAAATGGGTGATGCTTTGCAGGATCCAACAACTGAGGGGTTTCGAGACAAAATGAACTCCCAGTTGGCAACCCTGAATTCAATAATCAACTCCTCCATGCGGCTTCTTTCCTATGCGGCCGATGGGGCGAGTAGGGCCGCTGGCACAGGTGTAGCTTTGCGACGTCACGCCTGGATGTGGCTTTGTAACTTTGCGGACCCTTTCAAGGCGTCCTTCACCAATTCCCCTTTTGATGGTTCAGCGTTGTTTGGACCTTAGGTGAAGGACACGTTGACTAGGTGCGAACAGGATGGCAAGACACTCTCTGTCATGGGAATCCGGTTTTCTACCCCTTCTAGACCGTACCCCAAGGGTCAGAAGGGGGGAAAAATGTGGTTCCGCAAATCACAGGGAGTCTCGCCTGATGCACGGAGTCAGTTCCCCTCTAGAGGCAGAGGGGGGAACAGCAATAGACGCCGCCCTAGGGGCAGGGGGGGTCCGCAAAATCAAGGTAGCAGAGAAACTTTCTCTGACAAACCTTTTTAGCATCCCTGAGGAGCTGCCCTACTGTCCGCCTTCGGAGACAGTCGGGGGAAGATTATCACTGTATCCAGAAGCCTGGCTTTCTCTCACTCAAGACAAATGGGTACAGTCGATTATATCCGAGGGTTACAAAACTCCCTTTGTCCACATCCCCTCTCAACCAAAAAAGGCCCCTTCCAGATGTTCCACCCGGTCTAAGGGAACAAGCAGCACTAGAAATATCAAAACTGCTGTCAAAAAGAGCTATCCAGCCAGTCCTGGCAGACCAGCAAGGATCCGGAATCTACTCCAAATTATTTTTGGTTCCAAAAAAGACAGGGGACTGGAGACCGATATTGGATCTCAGCAGACTAAACAAGTCTGTAAACAAAACAAAATTCCGGATGGCCACGCTTCAGTCCATTCTACCCTTCTTGGGTCAGGACAATTGGATGTGCTCAATAGACCTTCAGGATGCGTACTATCATATCAAGATGCACAGACGCTCCAGAAGGTTCCTCCGCTTCCGGCTGGGAGCCAGTCACTATCAGTTCAGAGCCCTGCCCTTTGGTCTCACTACAGCCCCATGAGTGTTCACCAAATGCATGGCAGTGGTCACGGCTCATCTGAGACGACAAGGATTCCAGGTGTTTCCATATTTAGACGACTGGCTCCTTACCGCTACCACCAGGCGTCATCTTCTCATATCCAGAGACTACACCATTCATACTTGTCAAGCTCTAGGCATTTCCATAAATTTCGAAAAATCTGCCTTGTTGCCTTGTCAGGCTATTACCTTTATAGGCGCCACCTTAGACACAATTCATCTTTCCGCGAAGATAACAGAGCAAAGAGTGTCAGATATCCGCAAACATGTTCACATTCTTCTTCAGTGCGACAGGATCAAAGCCAGGTTTGTCTTGAAGGTTCTAGGTCTCATGGCAGCTGCCATTACACTTCTTCCCCTAGCCCGCTTTCACATGCGGATCCTCCAGTGGATGCTGTTTTCTCAGTGGTCCTTCCAACAGCTCCCAATGTCTCACAGTATTCTGCTAACCCAATCATGCAAGAAGCATCTATCTTGGTGGATGACCTCCCCTCAAGTTCTTCAGGGCAGATCATTCGTCGTCATCCCCCAGTTGCCACAGTGACAACGGACGCCTCCCTGATCGGGTGGGGGGGGCATTGTCAGGGCAGGACGGTCCAGGGCACATGGCAACCTTTTGAAAGCCATTTGCACATAAATGTCCTGGAGATGAGAGCAGTACGTTTAGCGTTGCAAGCCCTTCAACACTCTCTTCCCACCGGGACTATTGCAATTCAGACAGACAATATGTATGTAGTATGGTACATCAACAAACAGGGCGGAACCAAGTCTTATCCCTTATGTCGCGAGGCACTCAGACTTTGGCAGTGGGTGATCTCATCTCAGCGGTTTCTAATAGCAACGCACATCCCTGGGAAGTCCAACGTGATAGCGGAGAAGTTGAGCAGGGCCATACTCATACCACACGAGTGGTCTCTCAAACAGCCAGTGGTAGAAGAAATTTTTCAGAAATGGGGCCGACCTTGCTGCGATCTTTTTGCTACTCCCCAAAACAACAAGTGTCACGATTTCTTCACCCTCTTTCCCCTACCAGGTCAACCCGCCAGGGATGCTCTAGTCCACGATTGGCCCCGGGGTCTTCTGTATGCCTTTCCCCCCTTTCCACTGATCTCTCAAGTAATTCAGAAAGCTACCGCATTGAGAGTCGACATGATCCTCATTGCCCCTTACTGGCCTCATCAGGTATGGTTTCCGTTCCTTCACCGGTTTCTGTTGGAGCAGCCTTGGCATCTGGATCCAGTGCCAGATCTTTTGACCCATCAATCGGGTCAGCTGCACCCTCCCATCTCTCATCCTCACAGCTTGGTTGCTCCGCTTCCTACCCTAGCCAGGCTTCCTTTAATTTCCCATTCGGTCCGTAACATCCTTATAGCCTCCCACAAATCTTCTACAAGAAGGATTTACAATAGCAAGTGGAAATGTTTTTCCTTCTGGGCAGCAACTAATAACATAGACCCTTTCACTGCACCTATCCAGTCTATACTAGACTTTCTGGCAGAACTTTTTCACTCAGGTTCTTCTTAGGTCAGAGCTGAAGGGCTTCTCAGGTTACTATATCCCTTCCATGTAGGCTTTCTGTTTCTAATTTCCCAGATCAGGCCAGGTTAAGCTTCTGTTCAGCCTAGTTCTACAGGATCTGTGCCCAAGAAGCACATGCTTAAAATATATTTTGCTCAAGCCCCCAATTAGAGACCCCACCTCAGTGGGACTTAAATTTGGTTCTAGCCTCCTTGATTCTCTTCCTGAAGACTTGCCGCTCTCCTTATTCTGAAATTGCTTTCATGGAAAACCCTTTTCTAGTAGCCATAACATCTGCTAGAGACTCTGAACTTCATGCTCTTTGCAGTCGCCCTCCATACTTCTCTGATTCCAGGAAAAGGCTTAGGACCAACCCTTCCTTTTTACCCAAGGTTTCTTCTGAGGCTAATCTGAATCAGACTATCGACCTTCCAGTTTTCTTCCCTAATTATTCCAACAAGGCAGAACAAAAGTTACATTTCCTAGATGTTCATCGCCAGCTTCGTTATTATTTGGATAGGACTAAACAGTTTAGGAAATCTAACCAGCTATTCCTATCTTATGCAGAAGGCAAGATGGGCCTTCCAGTTTCCAAAGTGTCCCTTTCGAGATGGCTGGCCTCTGTAATTTCCTTCATTTATGAACTCAGACACCAAAAGCTACCATCACGACCTAGAGCTCATTCGACCAGGGCATTAGCTACGTCTGTAGCATTTCAAGACAGACTGCCCATAGATTCCATCTGTCAAGCAGCTACATGGGCTTCTCCTCATACCTTTATATCACATTATAAATTGGATATGGCCTCCAGAAACCGGGCTAACTTTGGTTCCACCGTACTCAAGAGTCTGTTCGATGAGCCACCCAGGATAAAGGTGCTAGGGACGCGGTACCATCCAGCAAGAATGAAGGCGAGATTGACAACTTAACAATGAGAAGTTATGTACCTACCATAACGTTCCATGTTAGTTGTCTTCTTCTTGCCTTCTTTCTTGCGAACCACCCTCCATCCCCCTAGCCCGGCAGACCGAGAGGATTCTTGGGATCTTTTATCTTACACAGCGTCAACCACCTCTATTGCCCCTGATTGATAGTTATACAGGTAGGTTTCTATAGAGGTGGATTTCCTTTTTTCTGTCTCTAGGAGACCAGCACTGCTATACTTTTAGCTATCAAACGAGATCTGGGTATTTACCGCCTAGCATTGTGGGATATAGGGGAGCCTCGAGCCGGTAAAAATAGCTCTCGAGCTTTAGTATTGGCCGAGTCGGAGCCGAGGATCGGCTCCGAACCCATCCAGCAAGAAAGAAGGCGAGAAGAAGACAACTAACATGGAACGTTATGGTAGGTACATAACTTCTCATTATCATCCAACTGAGCATCAGAAATAATATTAAGAAACTCAGTAGTGCCTTTTATCTGAGCTCTTATATAAGGTAAAACAACCTAAGATGAGCAATCACCATAAACCAATCATAAACATTCCACGTTTTAAGTATCTGTGCTAATTATGATATATGTAGCGCCCCTCTAAGCTCAGTCACAGACTTGGAAACACATGTTGATAGTAATCTACACTTTCATCACTATTTGTCCATAGTGGTTGCACACACATTCTGCATTGCGCACGTCATACATATTGACATCACATCCAAGTCCAGGGTAGTCATACCTCTGCTATACTCCACCCTTAGCAGACCACTAGTTGAATACAATGCTCCCATCTGTCTGTACCTCACCACACACCTGCAGCATTTGGAGAAAACACAGGGTTGTGCCTGGAAGACTCCAGGGCCTCCAAACATGACATACATGGAAAGACTGAAAGACCAGTCATTGTACTCATTGTCGTGCAGGCTGCTGAGGGATAACCTGTGCCTACCCTATAGAGCAGTCTCAGACCCTGCCCTATTGGAAATGCACATCTGCAATTCAAATGGGGCAAGAATAATTTGGCCAAGGGTTCTCTACCTACCCTGTGACATAAACAGAACATGCTAGGGAGACAGATATATCCCCCAAATACTCACATTCCTCTGTAATAGGCTTCCACTGCATGTGAATTAGTGCTCCTCAATGAGCCTGTTCAAGCACAACCTTGACTACCGGATTGGTGAATGCAAAGTCATCTTTGGGGTGGCACCTATGTCCCTCATGGACAGAGCCAGTTGTTCCTGCTCACAAAATCACTGTGCTAACAATGACCATCCAGTTATGCTCAATAAGGCTACATGTGTTTTTACACAGCTTGGCTTCTAAACACCGTAGGGCCATTAGGCTACTAGCCTCCAATGTAGATATGAAGCTGTAAGCCTGTGCAGGTCTCTGAACAATTTGCCTCCTACATGGCCTGCTGATGTCATCTACTATAAGTTCACCTCCAGTCTTGTAAAAGTCAGACTTGTGCCTTGGAGCTTGCATACTGTAATGTCTTCTGTGGTCTGTATACATAGGTAGGAGTTCTGTTCTCACTGCAGTCAACTGAGCATGTGTGTGTTTGTGTGTCTATGTCTAGGCAGAACAGCAAAGTGCATATCCTATAGTTACCGTTCCAGTCCCATGGATTGACAGTATTTTGATGCTTGCACTTGCCTACAGATCCATTTCATGCAGGCCTCCCAACTTCTCTCCAACATGCACTGCTGATGATATCCACTCTAAGTTGACCTGCAGCCATGTAAAAGTCAGACTTGTGCTGTGGTGCTTGCATAAAGTACAAGTTCTGTAGTCCATGTACTTAGGTAGGAGTTCTGTTCTCACTGCAGTCAACTGTTTTTGTGTGCATATGTGTGAGCTGTTGCTTGACATTACAGAGACCATTTTACACCATCATGTGGGACACTTGTATAATCCCCAGCAGACACTGCTATCAGCTCTAAAGTGTTGTCTAAGACACTCCAAGTTGGACTTGTGCTGTGGTGCTTGCCAAAAGTACTGTGTTCTACAGCCTGTGTACTTAGGTAGACGTTCCAGTCTCAATTAAGTCAAGTGTGTGTGTGTGTGTGTGTGTGTGTGTGTGTGTGTGTGTGTGTGTGTGTGTTTGCATTTGTGTGTCTCTGAACTTGCTTGACAATAGAGAGAGCATTTTACAACAGCATGTGGGACCTTGCTTTTACCATATTCTCAACAGGCTCTGCTGATGTGCAGATATACAGTTTACATATCAGAGGAGGGTCAGAGATGTGCTGTAGTTCAGGCACAAGTCACCTTATCCTTTCCAGTACAGATTTCAGGAACGGGGCTTTAACTATATCCACATACATCATGACATGGTTTGTAGGACCTGTATTTTCTTGGTGTGAAACCCCCATGGTCTGCCCAACTACTGCAGGTGACTGGTGAAGTATACATGCAAAAGGAAGCATTATACTGCATTAGTGTTCAGATGAGGTTTGACTACAGTGCTGTTATATCCTTTTCAGATCTGAATACAGTGGCCTGACCTCTGAAGTGCATGATGTTGCTTTTCCATACCACTGAGTACACTTGGTCAAAGTTCATAGTAATATCTACATGTGTTCCCAATTCTTGCACCACTGATTTTAGCATAGGGGGAGTGTGTCAGTGATGTACGTATCAGGAAATTCCAGGCACAAATCCTGGCACATTCTTTATTTATTACTAGACTGTGTGGCTTTGGCACCATTCATTTGTGTGCATTAGTCCCTCTTGTACTATAGTCACATCATTGGTGGACTCAGTTATATCAACCAATATGCATGAATCAGCAAACCTGGTAGGCTACAGGTTGTGCTTTGTAGCCTGGACTGTTGAGACAGATTCCAAACAGTATAGGTCCCAACCCAAATCCTCGGGATAAACCAATGGTGACAGCTGCAATGGTAGAGGTTGATTCACCAACTTTCACAGTACGTGGTATGTCACTGAGGACATGGTTAACGGTCTAGTGACATAAGTGTTAATCCCCAGCTAGTAGAGTTTGTCAGTGATACTTGAGTAGGGGGATTATGTCCAAACCATAGGACAGGTCAAGACAGGCAGTATGCACTGTCTTACCTTCGTACAAGTCAATCACACAGAAACAATGGGCTGTGACAACATCATAGATCACCTGTAGCATGAATCAGAACATATCCCTACCTGACACATGATACACACCTCAATACACCCTCCAGATGGACTAAGTTCCCATAAAGAGGTGTACATAGACATGCATCTATCTGAGTGGGCTATGGACAGCATGTGATGCATGCACATATAGACACATCCTGGTTCCCCTGATCTGTGAGGTAGACCAACATGTCATCATGAACCTTCTCTAAGTGGACACTAGTAATATCCCAGCTGTTTGCAACAGACATGTGAGTTTTTTATGCTTCATCTGTTAGATGTCCTCAAAGTGCATCATCCTTTGAAATTTCAAAATGCCAAGGCAGTCGACAGGAATCCACACTGAATTAATCACTCCACAATGACAGATGTGGCCATCTACGCCTATATCACCAAGTGGGTAGGATAGTGGATCACATACGTGGCATCTAAATATGCAGAAAAATATGAAGTGAACTGTATTTCATGTCCAGTGATAAGTGTGTATATCCGGGCTGTCTGGTAGGTCTTTCCTGTCCTTGATTGAAATCACAGCTATCAAGAATAACATACAAATCCTGCATCCCAACAGCTTTCTGGAGGACTACAGATTGTGGATAATCATGGACTCCCAACTGTGATATTGGTATAATACAGGTAATATCACACACCAAAGATTGCTGCCACAGCCATGACAACACAGGAGATGAAAAAAATGGGATTTGTTTCATTATGCAAACAAATGCACAAACCAAGGATCATGTAGATGTTACACCTTGTCAGCACACCAGTTGTTATGTGGCCTGTATCCTGGGATACATGGTAGGTGGAATGTCCACCAACATGTGTCCACGGTGGTGCATACCCCCTTGTATGTAGCACAGCTACAGATTCACGATCCCCAGTCTGAAATCGTTGGGACCAGCTGTGTTTCAAATTTCAGAATCTTTCAGATTTTAGAGCCACGAATTACAAATACAGCTTAATTTGGAGTAAAAAAATTACATTTAATGTTTACTGCTTGTAATAGATGACAAGACAGTAGTGAAACTGCATTGCATTGCGTTAATCTTGTACGCTGTGCTATGAAGAATTGAAACGCCTCATTTTCAGAAATCAGTTGCATGTTTATTTAGAGTAATTCACTGTAATTTTCAACTGCTTCATGGTTAGCCAAAGCTTTTTCACCACAGATTTTTAGATATTTTAAACCATTATGCTTCTTAAATGTCTGCAACCACCTTTCTTAATATTGGCGATCACCTTCAATTTCAAGTTCTTCATGATATAATCTTGCTTGTTTCATGACCAATAAAACCAGTCCGTAGCATACATTCACTTCTTTGTTGTCAAATTCACTCCATCAACACATGGTCATGGTCTTCATTTTTTTGCCTTATGCAGTGTTTTCCTATCTTTCATTAGTTTATGGTCATGACTGTCACTATAAAACATGAGTAACTTGTCTTTCTGCTTCTTTAAGTCATACACAGTGGTAAGTCTGACACCATATTCTTCAGTAATACACCGCACAGACACACCACGATCAAGCTTCTGCAATAACTCCACCTTCTGCATTATTGATGACAACTGATACTTCCTTTTCTTTTTCATTTTCTCAGTGTTACCCATTGGCATATCTGCAGCTGTTTCTGACATTTTACAGTGAAACTAAGGACAAAGCAATAAAACTATCAGTGAACAGCACGAGCGCTGAGTAGTGTGCCGGAGCCAAGTGGGTGGTCCAGTATTATCTGGAAAAAACTTTGGATTTCAGAGCTTTTCGAATTTCGGAATTTCGTTTTAGGGTTTTGAACCTGTACTGCATATGTGCAGGACGTCCACATGACAGAGCACAATACCTTCATAGTTCACAGCCTTCACCACGCCAATACCCGAGTACAGTGCACCCTTCCTCGTGTCCCTTCATACACATCTTCCAGTGATGTGTAACTGAAGTGTACCACCTTTGTCACTGTGAGCTGTTGCACATCTATTTGTGCGTACATAGGTATTAGTTTTGTTACATAAACATCACTGTCTGATGGCACGGCACCCCCATCAAGGTGTAATATCACATGCATGTGTGATATCTGTTTTGGTGATGAACTCATGACATGCATAGCTGTTTAATGACATTGATAGCATAGATGTTATGTGATCCTATCTCGCCTACATTCTGAATGATGGGTTCGGAGCCGATCCCTCGGCTCCGACTCGGCACGCTTATGCCAAAGAGCGAAGTCTCTTATTGGCTGAGCTTACTATATCCCAGGATGCACCACCACCAGTCCCCCAGATCTCGTTTGCCGCTTCCCTGCGAAGACGTGGTCTCGAGCTGGCTGGGCTAAGTAGTTTATTAAACTAACTTTTCTGTCAGTTTTTTGCTGTTTTTGCTCAAAAAAGCTGTTTTAACAGCTATCGCTTACTTTGTGTACGATTTGGACTTGAAATTGTTGTGTGTGATTGAGTTCAGTTTGTTTTCGCCCTCCATTCAGGGCCTTCCGGACTGTTAATATTTGAATTACAGGGTCTCTAATAATTGTTCAGTTGGGTTAGAGTTACCTGTTCTTGTTACAGGAAGAGTTGGATTTATTTATTACTGTAAGCTTATATCAGTAGTTAAAATTTAGTGTACTTTCCTGTCAGAGTGACTAGATTTGTGTATCAACATGTCTCAACCCCATAGGCCTTCGGCTTTAAGAAATGTTCTAAATGTGCTTTTAAGATGTCTGTTGCTGATGACCATCTACTGTGTGTGTATTGTTTAGGGGCAAAGCACTTGCAGGAGTCATGCAGCGATGTCACGCTTTTTCCTCCAGGGTCCTCCAGGAGAGGAAAATAAATTGATTCTCAAAGGCTTGATTAAACCCTCTTTCAAGAAGCCTTGGCTTCCTCTCCACTCCTGCCAAAGAAAGGGCTTGCCCGACCAGTCCGCCGGACCCGACTGCCAAGAGACCTAGGCAGGCCTCCTTCGGCTCCAAAGACTTCGGAGCCGAGGTCGAACGGTCTGCCTCGATGCCTCCAGTATCGACTCCTCGGAGCCGATGGCTGGGGCATCGAGGCGGGTCTCCCCGGCTCCACTGCTCTCGGAGCCGACAAGGGTCGCCGCCAGACACTTCCTCCTCGGCGCCAAGTCACCTCGGCACCGATGGAATCTGGTGTGTTTCCTCGATTCTCATCGAGTCGCCTCGAGCCGGTCCCCTAGTCCCTTGGGGCCGAGGAGAGGTCTTCGTCTTCAACCCGCTCTGTTTCCTCTCGGTCTTCGAGAATGTCGGATTCTGATATAGACAGGGTGCTCCAAAGACTTTTCCAGTCTCCAGTCTTCCAAAATTTGTTTCGGTTCCGACCCAGTTGGCCTCGGAGCCGGCGACCATGACCCACCCCATTGCCATTCCTCCTCCGACTGCTTCGGCGCCGAGCAGGTGCTCTTGGAGCCGGTGGAGATCTCAGGGTCGGCTCCGACCCTTACTCCAACCCGGCCTCGGATCCGAGTTTGGTACGGACTTCTTCGCTGGACCCGAGGGTGATGTTTCGACCTTTGCTTTTCGTTCCGAAGCTCCTCTCGTGCTGCTGCGGACTTCCGTCCGCCATCATGGCCCCGAGACCGGATTCTCCCAGGATTCTGGGGTCCGGCCAGGGCCATGAGGAGTGCCTTGGCCAAATCCTCTTCGCCACCTCTCCGTTCTACCAGCACCTTCCCTGGGAGTGGATACTGGGTCTTTGGCAGTTCCTGTCCGTAGCCAGCGGAGCCCCGAGGCCTGAGGTTACCCCAGTGGGGTTCCTCTTCCTGAGGGTTCTTGAGTCATCTCCAGAGGAACCCCCCAAGGAAGAGATCGCAAGAGGAAGCACGTGGACTCCCAGTCTATTACATCGGACACGGATATGGATGATGCGGAGGGGTCCCTAAAGTCGTCTCTCGGGATGTCTCCTTTGCAGACATCTTAGAGATCCTCAAACAACGAGGCGGCTGGATGTCCAAACCCCTCTGCGGACGTAATCAGTGCTCCTCAAGGCCTTTGGGGCTCAGCCCTCCGCCTCCTGGGTGTCTCCGCCTTCACGAGCTTCTGGATTTAGTTTGTCAAGGGCGGGAACACCCGATACCGTGGAACCAGTCCTTCTCGCCCAAACAAATTTTATCTGCCCCCGAGAAGGAGTTCCTTACTAAAGGCGTGGCTGTAGATGCCATGGTGGTGGCATCTGCTACACAACAGGACGTGGCAGAGGCTTCAACGTCCATCCATCCTCCTAATAAGGAGTCTAGGAGTATGGATAGGTACGGAAGCGCACCCTGACTTCAGCGGCCTTTACCTTAAGGTCTCTGAATTATTTGGCACATTTTACCAGGCTTCAGAGGGATCTGGTCAAGGAATTGTCAGATTCCTTCTCGGGTAACCTACCTGTGCAGCTAGCCCAGTCCGTTAGCCCTCAGTTGGCTATCCTACGCCAATTGCTAACTCGTCCATGAGGCTCATTTCTTATGCGGCCGAGGCGAGGGTAGAGCGGCAGGCACAGGCGCTGCTTCACGAGACAAGCCTGGCTCCGCTTGTGTCAGTTTGCGGAGGCCTTCAAGTCTTCCTTCGCCGACGCCCTTTGATGGGTCCTCATTGTTTGGACCCAAGGTGAAAGACACCCTTACCCGCTGTGAGCAAGAGGGAAAACGTTATCTGCCGTTATTCCACTCCCTTCGGCCTTACCCCAAGGCCAAAGGAGGGGGAAAATGTGGTTCAAAAATCGCAAGTTTTTCTCCCAACAGCAGGAAGATTCCCCGTCCAGAGGCAGAGGGCGGGAAATTTTTCAGGAGACGCCGTCCCAGAGGCGGCAGAGGGCCCCGCAACTCTGGAGACCGCGAGTCCTTTCGTGGCTCTTCAGCCTCCCATACGACATGAGGTATTGCCCGGCTGTGCTGCTCGAGCCAGTCGGGTGTCGCTTGCCAAGCACCTAGAAGCCTGGGAGTCAATCACTCAGGACAGATGGGTGCGATAATTGCCGGGGTTACACCATCCCATTCAAGTCCTCACCCCTTCGTCCAAGAGAATCCCGGACCCACCACCCGGTCAAAGGGAAATAGCAGCCGCAGAAGCTTCAAAGCTGCTAGAAAAGGAGTCATCCAACCGTCCCCACAGACCAAATCGGATCAGGAAATTACTCAAGGTTCTTTTTAGTGCCAAAAAAGACAGGGGACCTGAGACCAATATTGGATCTCAGCAGACTAAACCTATCCGTCACGAAATCCAAATTCAATGGTCACGTTGCAATCCATTCTCCCATTGTTGGAGAAGGATGTTTGATGTGCTCCATAGACCTCAAGGACGCCTATTATCACATACCGATACATCAGGCGTCCAGAAGGTACCTGCGCTTCAGCCTGGGAACCAGTCATTACCAATTTTGTGCTCTGCCCTTTGGTCTCACCACAGCCCCCAGGGTGTTCACCAAGTGTTTGGCAGTAGTGACGGCTCACCTGAGGAGTCTTGGATTCCAAGTGTTTCCCTATCTCGACGACTGGCTCCTGACTGCCACCACCAGGCATCTACTTATGGACAACCTCAAAGCCACCATCTCCTGGGTGTTTCCTAGGGATTACATTCAATTGGTCAAAGTCTGTCTTGGTGGCCTGTCAGGGCATAAAGTTTATAGGAGCAGAGATAGACTCAAGATTGATGCGTCTTTCTTCCTGTCGAAAGGATTCGAACTTTACAGGGCCAAGTTCTAGCTCTGATCTCAAGATCCAAAGCCCCAGCCAGGATGGTCCTACAGGTTCTAGGCTCAATGTCTGCCACGGTGCTGTTAGTTCCTCTAGCAAGGTTACACATGAGGATTCTTCAGTGGCTCTTATCAACTCAATGGTCCTTTCAAGATCTTCCCTCAATCATCACATCATGATTACGGAAATATGCAAAGGGACCTTCGCTGGTGGCTTCAGACATCCAATTTGGATCAGGAAAACCCTTTGTTCTCCCTCCAGTGGCTACCCTGACGACAGATGCCTCCCAGATAGGGTGGGGGCATTGTCTGGGCAGGCTAGTTCAGGGATCCTGGCTTCCGGACGAAGCTCTTCTCCACATCAACGTGTTGGAAATGAGGGCTGTACTTCTATCCCTACAGGCCTTACACAAGTTCCTTCCTCACGGCATCATCGCCATCCACACAGACAACATGTCGGTGGTTTGGTATCTGAACAAACAAGGAGGGACCAGATCGTATCCCCTTTGCAGAGAGGCCATGAGTGTGGGAATGGGCTTTAGCTACCAACCGCTTCTTGGTAGCGACCCACATCCCGGAAAGTCAAATGTATTGGGACAAATTAAGCAGGACAATTCTCTCCTCACGAATGGTCTCTAAACCGTGCAGTAGCAGCCCAGGTTTTCAAGAGATGGGGACGCCGTGCGACCTATTTACACTCCACAAAACACCAAGTGCCAAAGGTTCTTCTCCTTGATTCCACATCAGGAAGTACCAGCCATGGCTGCTCTAGCACAACCTTGGCCAACAGGGTTGCTTTATGCTTTTCCCCAATTCCACTCCTTCCCAAAGTTATTCAAAAGCTTCTCAGCTAGGGTCTTCAATGATTCTGATTGCCCCATACTGGCCTCATCAGATATGGTTTTACCTGAAAAAGCATGCAGTGGACGATCCGTGGACCTTAGACATGATCCCGGATTTAATCCATCAGTCGGGACATTGGCAACAGTCCCTTCAATCTCTGAAATTGACAGCTTGGCTCCTCCACTTCCAACCTTAGTTAGAAGTCACACACTAGACCCGAAGTTGTACACATTTTATCTTCGCCCACAAACCTACCACTAACAAATTGTACCTCAGTAAGTGGAAGAGGTTTGCTATCTGGGCTCAACTCAAGGGCTTAGACCCTATCACTGCTCCTGTCCCAGAGGTTTTGAAATTTTAACATCCCTATTTAATCAGGATCTTCTGTCTCAACTATTAAAGTTCAACTAGCTGCTATCTCTAAATTCCATGAATCCACGGATCCTCCTTTGATGAGCAGCAGATTATGCAAAACATTCATTAAAGGTGCGAGCCTGTTAAGACCACCAGTTTTTCATCCTGCACCTCCGTGGATCTTGATTTGGTGCTGCGCGCATTAACATCTCCCCTTTGAACCGGCTAGTTAAAATATCTGTCATGGAAAACGGCATTTTTAGTGGCTATTACTTCTGCAAGAAGGGTCTCAGAGCTTCAAGCCCTGTCTATTAAACCACCGTATTTGATTTTCCACAAAGATAGAGTATCACTTAGGCCTAATCCATCCTTTGTCCCAAAGGTCTGCTCTAGTTTCTGTCTCAACAATCTCTAGAACTACCAGTTTTCTTTCCAAAATTCTCTAATGAAGCAGAATACACTCTCCATAGATTGGATGTTCACAGGCAATTACGCTTCTATTTAGACAGGACTCAGCAACTGTAAGTCAGACCAGTTGTTTGTGTCCTTCTCAGATAATAAATTGGGCCAAACCATCACAAAAGCTACAATCTCAAAATGGATCAGAGATTGCATAACTCAGGCCTATTCTTCTTCAATAAGCAACTTGCATCATCTATCAAAGCTCATTCTACCAGAGCTATGGCTACTTCTATAGCTTTTCATTCCAAGTCGCTATTTCGAAATTTGTGCTATGGCTACTTGGTCCAACCCAAGACACGCTCAATTCCCACTACAAATAGGATGGGGCATCCAATGGACGAGCTTCATTTGGTTGCACGGTCCTCAGGAGTCTTTTCCAGTGAGCCACCCAGGATTCAGGTGCTAGGACGCTGTCCCATCATTCAGAATGTAGGCGAGATAGATCACATAACATCTTTTAGTTATGTACTCACCATAACTTCAGATGTTTGGGATCCATCTCGCCACATTCCTGATACCCACCTCCTTCCCCTGCCTTGCAGATCAGAAGAGATTGAACGGTTTTGAGCTCTACTGTTTTTATCTTGTTTCATCTGACGATGTTATATAAGCAGGGTATGCATGTGTGCATGTATGACAAACTAGATCTGGGGACTGGTGGTGGTGCATCCTGGGATATAGTAAGCTCAGCCAATAAGAGACTTCTTTTGGCATAGCGTGCCGAGTCGGAGCCGAGGGATAACCCATCATTCAGAATGTAGGCGAGATGGATCCCAAACATCTGAAGTTATGGTGAGTACATAACTAAAAGTTTACATTCGTGACAGTACGGATTGTGCCATGCACTCCAGTTAACTATCCTGTAGTGATCATAATGTCAAGTTTGTCTCCTCACACCTCCTGCATATGTTAGTGTCAGAAGAGTTTGCTTGATTACACTCATAGATTGCTGACATGTCCTAATAGTTGTACAGGGGTGTTGGTGCTGAACCGTCTATGCTCACTCAGAAACACATTTGTTGCGTGAAGAGACATGGGTATTACTAGTGGTATTATTCTGATATTGTCCATGATTGTGTGTGATGGTTTTACTGTTGGCCATGAGCCTGTATCTGTGTCATACTTGTTGGAAGCCTCTGCTGACAGTACAGGCATACTCAGGCAAATCAGTTTGCATAGCTTCAAAATATGCCCCCAACTCCAAATGTATTTAGCATCCATGACACATGTCCTCTCCACTGTTCATGTCTGGATGCTAATATCACACAGACATCCTCCACTGTTTGTCACCTTTTGTGACAGCCACATCATATACATTTGTCACTGTGCAGTCCGTACTGTGCCATGCAGAGATATGATTAGTGTTTTCTTCTGCAACTGTCTTCCTTTTACATTTCCTCATGTATGGTACATACAGTGTTTCAGCTGTTCTCCTTCCCGGTGTTCATCCCTAAACTTAATCTGTGCGTCCCTATTCAATAAACACACTTCCCATGACTGTTTCTTATAAATGGCAGTCCATGTACCCTTACAGATCATTGACACAGCTTGTACAGACTGCCTGGATGGGATTCAACAATATTCAGCACTATATACATTGCCCTGTCCTGTGCCTGCAGCACATATGAAAAACCCTGGTGGTCTGTGTAGCATTCCAAGCAATCCTGCTAGCCCAGTATGCTGGAGTGTACACATACACCGCCCTGTCCCCGCAACATAATACAATAATATATGAAAAAACGTAGTGGTCCTTGTGGCATTCCGCACAGTCCCGCTAACACAGTATGCTGGACTGTACACGTACACTGCCCTGTCCCCACAACATAATACATTAATATATGAAAAACCGTGGTGGTCCTTGTGGCATTCCACACAGTCCCGCTAACACAGTATGCTGGAGTGTATTCATACACTGCCCTGTCCCCCGCAACATAATACATTAATATATGAAAAAATGTAGTGGTCCTTGTGGCATTCCACACAGTCCCGCTAACACAGTATGCTGGAGTGTACATATACACTGTCCTGTCCCTGCAACATAATACATTAATATAATAGTGGTCCTTGTGGCATTCCGCACAGTCCCGCTAACACAGTATGCTGGAGTGTACATATACACTGTCCTGTCCCTGCAACATAATACATTAATATAATAGTGGTCCTTGTGGCATTCCGCACAGTCCCGCTAACTCAGTATGCTGGAGTGTACATGTACACTGTCCTGTCCCTGCAACATAATACATTAATATAATAGTGGTCCTTGTGGCATTCTGAACAATTATGCTAACCCAATTTGCTGTGCTGTAACTAAGTTAATTGCCTGTGTTGCTTTACATGGTTTCCTGGCCACCATGAAACAAGCCCTGCTTTCTCACGTTTCAAAACGAGCTGTGGCATGAATATTCATTAAGCGCTGTTGCTCAGTGGGCAAACACGGAAAGTCCATGTAGGCTTTGCGTGAAGCCTACACAGAGTTTATTGAATCTCAGGGATGGACCAGTTATGTACTTTAAGGCTAAACAGTGGCTCTTTATTGTACATGAAAGATTCTGATGTCAGAAATCTTGTGCTTTTTTATTGCAGTGTCCTTCTTTTGCTCATGGAAAGAAATATTGATTAGTTGGCATAGCTATCAAACTGCCACATAATTTGACATGGATCTAGCCTCTCTTATAACCTTCAGACCACGAGACATTCAAATCAGAGAACAGCTGTAGGAAGTAATTCTTTTACAGACTGTGTGTGTGTGTGTGTGTGTGTGTGTGTGTGTGTGTGTGTGTGTGTGTGTGTGTGTGTGTGTGTTTACACTGATAGCTAAACATTCCGGATGTTGTCCAGATTCCATAAATTGCCATTGGCTTTAGTAAAGAGAAGCCACCCATCATTTTGTTATAAAAAGGTGTGCTCGTTGTTACTATTAGTAATAGTAACAGAGCCAGTCACTGCAAAAATGGGTTGCTAGACTAATATCATCCAGCAGTTTCATATATTTGTAATACCTACTGGCTAATTTACAAACCAACTACAGGTCCATCATAATCGGCCTGTAGCAGGTCTGTTCTGCATGTGTTCCTTCACTGATGACAAAATAGAGACATAAGAGGTTTTAATTGCACAGATTCTTTAACATTTTCCTTGAAGATAAAGATAGGATCAGTGATGCCATCAGAAAAGTGTGTGGGATAAATAAGAAATTAAAACTCAGATCAATATATACACGATCTCATAGCAATTATATTAGTTGAGAGCCATGTGCAGCATTAAGAGCTTAGGCTGGCATGTGCTTGCAGCCACATGTCAAATTTATGAGACTCACTTATAGGTTCATAGGTTCATACTAGGCTATCTGCCCTAGGGCATTTATAAGCCTAGCCAGAGTGTGTTTGGCTTTCACCACCCATTTTAAATTAATTTTGCTATGCCCTTTTTCGAGGTTAGTATACTGTGCCTCTGTCTAACAGTGACACAGAAGTGATACCCGGGGTAAACATACGATCTCCCATCCACTCATCAAGATTCCTCTTGAAGAGAGTCAATGAGGGACTCTGCCTAACCTGGACTGGGATTTTATTCCAGAGACATAAGCACCACGAAATTATTCTGGCTCTTTGGATTCAGCGGTGAAATCATGTTTTGAAGGTGCATTATTTGAGTCAGTTAATGTTACTGTAGAACAGAGGTTGAATGTGGAGGATGCTAACTATTCAGATAGTGGTTATACTAGTAAGAGCTTAGGACAAGCAGTAAGCATGGAGAATGATGATTTAAAAAAAAATCATGCAGCTTGATGCAAGTAATGGGGGGGGTGCCATTGTACGTGATGATGCCGACCAAATTGGAACCATTTATAGTAATGGGAGTGTTGAGCAACTTGCTGTTCCGGTAATTAACCGTTTAGATAATTTTGTTGATTTACAATGTATTAATGCTTCTGTTGCCCCTGTATGTGGGAGCATTGAGCAGTTAGCAGTTGCGGAAACTGAATGCTCCAACGGTTTGGTTAACACACAGTACAATAATGTTTCCTCTGTCTTTCAAACTGCTGCTAGCTCTAGTTTTTTGGATTCAGTGTTGAAACCATGTGATGAAGGTGTATTATCTGAATTGATTGGTGTCTCTATGGAAGAGATGCTGAATATGGAAGATGTTAATGTGTCTGTTAGTAATGGTGTAAGGAGGGGCTTAGGACAAACAGTCAATTTGAGAATTGATGGCTGTAGTGAAAATATGCAACCTGATGTAAATAATATGGATGTTAGTGAATGTGATTTTATTGGTAAATTTGAAAATGTTTATAGTAACAACACACATATCCAGTCCCTACCTCTTTGTGAATGTTATGGGGACAGCAGTATGAATGGGAAAGTTATGAGTGATATCAATAAGGGTAACAGTGAACTAGCTATGTCCCAGGATGGACATCAGGATGATTTTAATATATCCTGTGAGCTCATCAGCACTACTGATATTTGTAATGATGAAAACGAAATGGAACTTAATGTTGGTACCACTGCCAATAATGGTTTAAATGTGATTAATCTTTCTGACCTTCCCTTGTCTGAAGAAATGCTAAGTGTTTTTTCTAAAGGTACAAAATTTGTACCTACTAGAATACCGTCCATTTCAGACATTCTTTTTGATGTAAAAGCCTTTATTCAGAATTAAATCTGAGGGTTTATTTTTATGAAAAAGATAAAAGTATAAATAAGGCAGATGGTGGTCTTTTGGATGAAACCCTTTTAAACTTAAGTACATATGAGTATGAAGGTTTGGAATTGGATGTACATGGGAATGAAAATGAGAATATTCATGAGCTTTCTATGGAATCTAACATGGAAGGGGTTTTTGAGGTGGATATGGTCACTTAGAAGTTCCCCATTTCAGGTGATAGTAACTTTATGCCTCCTAAGAAATCTTTGGCAATAAATGCCTTTGAACATGTCATTATGGCCAAGTTGGAATCGGCACATAAAGCTTTTTGTATGCGTAAAAAGATCTTTAATTTAAGCAAAAGTGAATGGTTGGCCCTTAAAAGATTTAGGATGGAATTGGATAAAGTTGTTGTCAAACCGGCGGATAAGGGGGGCAATTGGGTGATTATGAATAGTGAAAATTATGACAATATAATTAATAATTTACTATTGGATGACACCTACGAAAAGTTAGATAGTAACCTCTTAATTCTTATTCTAGTGCACTTAGTGAGCTACTGGAGCGAGGTGAAAGACTGGGATTTTTCACTGGGAAAGATGTAAAGTTTGATTATGAGGAACCACGGCACCCTTACATGTATATAATTCCTAAGATTCATAAAATGTTACCAATCCTCCAGGTAGACCTATTATTTCAGGGATTGGGTCTTTTGTTGAGAGGGTTAATATTTTCTTGGACCATCATTTAAAGAAATTTCTGCCTAAGGTTCAATCTCATGTTAAGAATACTCAGGATGTTTGTTTGGCTTTAAAGGGACTCAAATGGGAAGAGAATTATTATTGGGCCAGTGTTGATGTTGTATCACTTTATACCAACATTAAGACTAGATGGGGCTTGGAAGCAGTGTACAAAATGATGGGAGAAGGGCCATATACTAGATTTATATTAAGTTTGCTTGAGTTTAGTTTAACACATAATTACTTCACGTGGAAAAAAGAATATTTCTTGCAGACAAAAGGAACAGCCATGGGTGCTGCTTTTGCTCCCAGTTATGCAGTGATCTATATGGGAGAGTTTGAAAAGGAATTTATGTTTCAGAATACATTTTTTGTTAATAATGTTGTTTTTTTTAAACGCTATATTGATGATTTGATTTTTGTGTGCAAAGGAGATATGAGTCTCTTTGATGAATTTATGGTGAGTTTAAACAATAACCACCATGGTTTAAAATTTGTGGCACACGTATCTGAATTTCGAATTCCTTTTCTTGATGTAGAATTTTATGTGGGGGTAAATGGTTTAGTTGAGCATAAAACATATAGAAAACCCACTTCAGTAAATAATTTTCTACATGCCAGCAGCATGCACCCAGCATATTTGATTAAGGCTATACCGGAAGGAGAATTTAAAAGGAATTTAAGGAATACCTCAAAAAAAATCTATGGGAGGAGGTGTGTGATGAAATTTTGGATAGATTATATTCACGTGGATACGAGCATGACAAGCTTCAATGTATAAAACACAGATTGTGTAAAAATAAAATTTTTGGGAGAAGAGGGCATAAGCATGCATCTGAGTTTGAAAATGCGTCAGAGTTAAATAAGTTGTTTTTTGTATCTAAGTATTCGAACTTTTCTAACATTATGGAAAAAATTATTAGAGATTTGTGGCCTGTGGTGAGTGAAAATCCTGTAATAGGTCACCTTTTTCCCAAACACATCACCTTTTCCTATAAAAGGTATCCTAATTTAAAAGAGATTTTGAATAGGAAAGTTGAAGTTAAAATAGATGATAAGATAGGGATGTATAGCTGTGGGAGATGTTCTGTCTGCAATAAAATTAAAAATATGCATGGGGTGAAAATAAATGGAAAGAGGTACACTGCTTTTGAAAGGTTTGATTGTAGGTCAACAGGTGTTGTATACATATTAGGTTGTGATTGTGTTCCAGCAAAATGGTATATTGGGCAAACTACTAGACAAATTAAGATTCGTATTTTGGAACACCTGGGTGACATAAGGAGGGGTAATCTAGAGAGCCCTGTAGCTGCACATTTTTGTAGCACACATAATGGTGTGAATGATAGTTTTAGGTTTAGTGTTCTAGCCAGGCCCCATTTTAGTAAAGGAAATTACAAAGTAGCATTAAGTAAGTTAGAACAGAGGATGATCATTGAGTATCATACTTTATTCCCTAATGGAATGAATTTGGAAATTTAAAATGAAATTTAACTTATATTTGTGATGTAATACATGTTTAGAATGAAGTTTTGTAATATTGATAAGTTAAAATGAGTAATAGGTTGTTACATTTATACACAATGTTTAAATGTTAAGAATTAATTGTTTAAGGAAATTTATTTAATTAAATTTGGAGTGTTTAGTTTATTTATATTTATATATTGTGTAACTAATATTTAGAAATTTTTGTAAGTGAAGAAAAAAAAAAATGAATTTTAAATTGTTAAATAATGGAAATGTTTCTTTCCTTGGAATAGGTTTCAGTGGTGAATGAGTTAAATGTTTGACATTATGTTGTTTAATTAATTTAATTATGCCTAATTAACCAATTAATGCATATATAAAAGAACTCTGAAAATGTTAAAGTATGTCCCATTGAAGGCGAACAGCCGAGGTACCAGGATGGAAAGAATAAAGATGGATGTCAGCTACTTTTGTGTCTTCCTTTGAATTTCGTGGTGCTTATGTTTCTGAAATTTGAGGTTTGCTTTTTGGAGGTGTATTGTTTCTGAAGATTTTATTCCAGAGTGAAGGGAGCCTCTGGGTTATGAATTTGTCCCTCCAGCATGTCCTATTTATTTCAGTGCTGAGGTTCAAGTCTCTCGAGCGCGTAGCTCGATGGGATTTGGATTTTCTGAGGTGCAGCATGTCCATTAATTCCGGGTTGGACATGGTTTTATACGTCACGCACAGATCGCCTCTGAGCAGGCAGTATGCCACTGAGTAGAGCTGGAGTTTTTTTAACCGGGCAGCATATGGCATCTGTTTGAGCCCTTTGATCCTCTTGGTGAGGTACTTTTGGGGTCTTTCCAGTTGCTGCAGGTGTCTGGTAAGGTACATCCCAAAAGAGGCATTGTACTCAATTATGGGCCTGATGAGGGATGAGTAAAGAGGCACGATGACCTCCCCTGATCTAGATGTGAATCCCTTCATGATTAGGTGGGCTATATAAAGTGTTTTTCTAACCACTTTGGCCACGTGGTTGTCAAATGAGACATTTGAGTATACATGTCTGGATATGTCTGTAGGTTAGAGGGAACAGTGCCTACCAGATCAAACCTAAAACAAGTACCCCCCCCCTCTACCAGACCTCCTTACTAACATTTATCTAATGTCGCTCTCACTCCCTCCTTAAGTGACCACTTCCTAGTTGCTTGCAAAATAATGTTGCCCCTGCTAATGCAACCTCCTGCCAAGAGAACATTTAGATTAAAAACTCAAGCCAGTATGGATAAAAAATTAAAAGCACATCTGTTAATATAGTCTGGTTACCTATACTCCAGTCTCTTGACCCCAACACCACAACAGACCTCTGTAAGTAACTTCCTACTTCCTTACAGGACCAGTTATTCCCCTTATTTGTAGACCAAAAGGAAATTCCAAAGTAAATGACAGAATAACTAAAACTCTTACTAAGTTATCTGGAAAAATAACCATCCCCTAAAATGAGAAGCTATTTTATATGTTGGAGGAATCTAGCAAAAAGAAAAAAATATGCTGTATGAAACTTCATTCCTTCTGCTAGGACAAGTAAATCACCATGCTTACCTACCTCATAAAATCTGGAAGGAAGTTTACTGTGTGACTGGTAGATACTTCAGACATTCCTCTTTCCTTTCAGACAGCATGCCTTTTACTAGTGATATTGAATTTGCAGTAGAACTCCTAAATTAATTTTCAAATTTCCCTTCTATTCCCATTCCAGTCTTTACTACCTAAATCTCACTTCCTATTAACACAAACTCTGCTTCCACCATCTTACTTAAGGAGCATCCACCAACTCGTGATTGATAACTTGCTAGATAAAATCTCTTCACAGTCCAGTACTGTAGTTCTGATAGGTTCCTCTCTAGGTGTATTAAAAGGCGCAAGGCATGCAATTGTCTATCCTCTGAATAAAGTCCCCAGTCCTACTTTATTATCAAATTTCAGGCCAGTATACATTCTTCCCATCCTAAGAAATATCTTAGGAAAAAAAATCACTCCTATCCATGCCTGCTTATACTTACATAAGTAAGAGATTTTATCTAGTGGTCAGCATAGTTCCTGGTCTGGAAGAAGCACCAGGACTGCCCTTTGGAGTCTCATCGAGGGCAGTCCTCATAAAGTGCTGTTTACCTCTGCCCATGCTTAACATCAATTCCTGCCATCAGTCTTGAGACCATTCTTTACTCTGTTCTGATGATACCCAGAAGAAGGAGAGAACCTCATGGGGGGAGGGGGCTGTCATTTAGGCAGCCATGGACATGGTTTGTGCAGTCACCAGCATCCTAGCAATGTAGCTATTTCTTTTGGGTCCCAGATACAACTCCTGTGGCTAATGTGAGTGGCAGTGTAACATCAGGGTGTCCTGAGCCTCCCCACAGATATGTGCATATGTCCGTTTACATGATAATGAGGGCTGCTGTCACTGGCTAGGAGTTACCTACCCCACTTCCCATATTGGACATTTGCAGTGCCGTGCAAGTCTCCACTTGCCTGGTGGTGATTGGTTGACCGGAAATTACTCTAATTCCTCTCCGGGATGGGCAAACTGTCATCGTTTGTTCACTTCCACTCTCCCTTTTCTAGATGTTCCAACTGCTGAGCAGCTATTCTAACACAGGTTGTCTGGGTCATTTTCAAGGCTTTATTCCTCCACTATACAAAGTTAGGTTGGCGGAATGTTTCCTCATTTCACAAAAGCTACTTTTTGTTTCATGGGTACAGGATTTTAATCTTTTCACCTTCATTTGCCTGCTTTGTGACCTTGAGCAAGTCACTTAAGACTGTGTTTTGGGGCAATTCAGTATTTAGGTTAGGTACCTTACTGTTCTAGACTGCATGCCTAATAACTACATGTGAGTCTAATCAGTACAGGCTTCAATTCAAAAACCCAATAAAGAGTCCTTTACTTTCCTACATAACTGATCTTTTTCCATCTAAATCTGTTCTCTATTCCCTCCCCACTCCTGTGACTGGGATGTCCCTCAAGGGTGAATTCTTTCTTATTTTGCTTTTCTCTCTTTTCATAAATAAGCAGTCCTGTGAATTTCTGAAACTTCTAAGAGTGCTGTAAATTGATGACATTGTAAACTTGCTGCTCTGACTCTCCTATCAACCGTCAAAAGCCATCTGGTATCTGACTGGTGCCTTTTTTTTATCTTGGCTTCTCAACAGCCAACATCTGCTTAATTCTAGGAAGACTAACACCATGGTCTTCAGGACTAATTGAAAGCTAGTAACTGTTTCTCGTAAACAGGCACATTATTGGCCATCACAGTCCTACCTTCAAGCCAACAAAATCATCTAGTACTTGAGGATCTGGCTTGACCACACACAGTCCTTCATACATTATACTGAGCAAACCAAAACCAGAAACAGTATGTGTCTCTTATGGCTCTAGAAGCTGTCCCAGTTCTAATATTCAGAAGACTATTGGCAAGGGAATCTTTCTAGCCCGGTTCGCTAGTGACTGCTGCTTCTAAAGATAACCTGTCATCCCTTCAGTCAGCCTTCAGTAGAATTTGTTGGCTGGTCACCCTTAACACCTGAAGAGCAGATTAGTGCATTGTTCTGTATGACACCTTGTTGCTTCATGTTTGAGTGCACAGATCTCTTACTGAGTTCATTTCTAATCACTAAAATGGAAGGATTCCCGTATCATATTTGCAGACTCTCCTTAATCACCACATAATTTTGTAGCAATATGCATACTCTTTTGTTATTTTGTGTTAACACATTAAGGTACTGTTAGCAGCATAAGTGCATTCCATATTAATTAATTACAGAGGTATAGTGCTTGAGCATCATAAGTGCATTCCATATTAATTAGTATAGTGCTTGTGTGGCTGTCAGACAAGGAGGCCTATCTGTGTTTGTTTGGTTATTGCAGTAAGTTGGTTTTGGGTGGTACACACTTAACCAGTGGTTGTGAGCAATGGCGGGTCACTTGCTTGATGAGTAGGAGTGGCAGTTTTTATCTGGCTAATGGTTACCTCAATCAGTACACAACTCATTATACAGGTATTTATCTTCATAACCAGTCTGCAACTAATCTATTTTGTCTGAAATACTGTAGTTAACTTGGGTAATTATTTTGCTTTATTTAAATTTGAGTGTTTCTTTTGTATTTACTTAAGATTGTAGACACAAGATTCATGGGATCTAGTAGTTATTTCCTTGGTGCATTCAAATTTGAAAGCTCCTGCAGTATTTTTTCCATAAATGTAATCACCATATGGTAGCTAAGCAATGGTTTGACTAACTTTTGAACACTATTACTCCTTTATTTTATTGTATCTAATTTTTTAGCATGATCCCAGCAAGGGACAGCACATTGCTTCCCACTTTGGACTTAAATTTAAATCTAAGCAGACCATACTGTCTTTATATTGTTTTACGTTATTATTTTACCTTGAAACTTTTAAGCGTTGTGAGGTATGATCTGTACATTAGAGCAGTCGTTTGAACTATTGTGCTAAGGCTGTCCAAAATAACCTTTATTGTTTGGCTTTGTTATGACCATTGTTATATGACAGGCAACTGCTTTGGTACAACTCTGAAGCTTTTTTGTAGTTTGATCAAGATTTGTTTTCTAGTTTTTAGGTTGTGTGTTTGTTGCTTTCCTGTTTGATTATCTAGATTTACTGCTGTCATTGTTATTTTCATTAAGGAGCACAGATAGTGGTGTAATAATAACAAAGTTACAAATTGTGACAGTGCAACTGATATTTTCTTGTTTGCAGTAAGGCAACATTCAGGATGCTTATCTCCACAAAAAAGTTGCCAAAGTGTCCAGAAGGTACATTTACTTCAGGCCAGGAGCCAGCCACTACCAGATTTGTACACTTCCATTTGATCTTACCACAGCCTCTAGGGTGTTCACCAAGTGTGTGTCAGTTATTGCAGCCGCCAGCCACTACCAGATTTGTACACTTCCATTTGATCTTACCACAGCCTCTAGGGTGTTCGCCAAGTGTGTGTCAGTTATTGCAGCCGCCAGCCACTACCAGATTTGTACACTTCCATTTGATCTTAGCACAGCCTGTAGGGTGTTCGCCAAGTGTGTGTGCAGCCGCCAGCCACTACCAGATTTGTACACTTCCATTTGATCTTACCACAGCCTCTAGGGTGTTCACCAAGTGTGTGTCAGTTATTGCAGCCGCCAGCCACTACCAGATTTGTAAACTTCCATTTGATCTTACCACAGCCTCTAGGGTATTCGCCAAGTGTGTGTCAGTTATTGCAGCCGCCAGCCACTACCAGATTTGTACACTTCCATTTGGTTTTACCACAGCCTCTAGGGTGTTCACCAAGTGTGTGTCAGTTATTGCAGCCGCCAGCCACTACCAGATTTGTACACTTCCATTTGATCTTACCATAGCCTCTAGGGTGTTCACCAAGTGTGTGTCAGTTATTGCAGCCGCCAGCCACTACCAGATTTGTACACTTCCATTTGATCTTACCACAGCCTCTAGGGTGTTCGCCAAGTGTGTGTCAGTTATTGCAGCCGCCAGCCACTACCAGATTTGTACACTTCCATTTGGTTTTACCACAGCCTCTAGGGTGTTCACCAAGTGTGTGTCAGTTATTGCAGCCCACCAAGTGTGTGTCAAGTTATTGCAGCCCACTTGAAGTTGAAAGGAATCTATATATTCCCAAATCTAGATGACGGGCTCTAAGCCACAGTATAAGAAATTTCTCATAATAGCCAGACTATTTGCTTCGCTTGCATCTGGCCATTACAAACTCTGGATACCAGACTAAGAATTGTCAGACTTTCTGAAGAGAGACTTCTGACTCTGAGAGCTATGATTTTGTTGTATTTCTAGAGCTATAAATGTTGGACTTCATAGTGTCCTCACTCCAGCTGGTTACTCATGCAAGGTCCTATGCATGAGTGCTGCGGTAGATCTTATGCGTGCAATGGTCCCAGTTATCAGATGCAGTGAACAAAACCATTCAACTGTCCTGTGTCAGCAACTATTGATCCTAAGAAGTGAAGAATTGGTCTCACTGGCAGCTTCTAATCTTACTCAAGCACAAACCAGGAAATTAAAACGGATCCAGTATGCAGTACAGCTTTCGCCCAGAACAAAATAGGCAGCCACAAGAGTACACAAATTTATTAGAGTGAAGCGCTTTTCGTCTGCTCGATTAGCAGACTTCATCACTGGCAGCTTCTGTCAGGAAAGAACTTATAATGCTTGTTTGTGTTGGGTGGCCAACTTGTTATATTTGGGCAACATTTGAATTAGTGTATTAAGTCTCCTAGCATTTCAGCCAGAAGACCATTCATTTTCACTTCCAAAGATCACAGTGACCACGAACACTTTATTTCTGGGTTGGAGGCATTTCAAGAGGAGAGCAGTACAAAGTATATGGACCCAATTGGGAGTCGGTCCTTAAATTGATATCCTGGTGAAGGTAGTCCTCTTAGCATTGTGAGCTTTTTCAGGACTTTCTTCCCCAGGGAGTTATTTCATTCCATACACATGTTAGTGGTATGGTGCATCAACAGACAAGGGGGAAACTAGGTCTTACACACTGTGCTGGGAGGCTGGAAGGGTGTGGCAGTGAGTGATTTCCTCATAATGCTTTCTGATAGCAACGTATGTTTCTTGATGGACCAACTACCTGAAGGCAGACTCTGCAGATTTATCCTAATGCCTGACAAGTTGTTCCTTAATGTTTTAGTAGCAAACGTAATTTGTGCCGCTGGGGCAAGCCTTGCTGCATCCTTTGTTGACTTTCAGACCTACATCGAGTGCAGCAACTACTTTGCCCTGATCCCTTCACAGGGAGAGATACAAAGAGATGCTCTGCCTTTACCACATTAGCACTGACAGTAACATTTTTGTAGAAAGTTTCCCTGTGCAAGACCTCAAGTTATCCTCATAGCTCCTTTTGGCCCAGTCAGATCTGATTCCCCATGCTGTGATCTCATATAAAGGAGAAGCCTTGACTTCTAGATCCTAAACTGGATTTTCTGCTCACTTGCTGAAGAACCTTATCTGGACATTCTTTCCTTTACCCTAATTGCATGGTTTCTCCAACTCTACTAATGGCTAGGGATTTGTTGTACCCTCCCAGGGTGGTCTAGGTTCTTTCAGAAATCAACATTTTGTAAGTCGTACAAGAGTAAATGGAAGAGATTCTCAGTTTGAGCACTTCAGAAAAGGGTTGATTCCCTTCTCTGCTCCAGCTTCCTCAGCTTTACAGTTCTTATAAACTGTTGCCAGTGCAGGCTACCATTTCTAATTTGCAACATAGCTTCAGTTCTCAAATCCTGGTCTCACAGTGGGTATGCAAAGCAGTTGTGAAAGGAACTTTCCTCCTTCAACTTCCTGTTAGAGACCCCATACCTGCTTGGGACCTCATTTTTGTACTGGAGATGCTAACTCATTCTACATTTGAACCTGTTTCTTTGGCTGACCTGAAGTGTCTGTCTTGGAAAGCCCTTTTTCCTTTAGCCATTCCCTCAGCTAGACAAATTTATGGACAGCACTTTGTCTCGACCAAACTGCCGCACTTAGTTTTTCACAAGGTCAGAGTCTCCCTATGTACCAGCACTTTCTTTGTGTTAGGTCACTTTCGAAGCCACTCTATACCAGACTCTTCATCCTCCAGTCTTTTTTCCCAGTACTGTAATAAAGGAGAATACTTGTTGCACACTCTGAAAGTTCATTGGTATTTTGCATCATGCTGAAGCTATGAGAAAAGATTACCAACTTTTTGTTTTCTGTTCGCATCTTAAGGTGGGTCAGAAAGTATCCAGAGCTAACTTGTACAGATAGCTAGCTGACTGTTTTGCATTTATTTACCAATCAGACAACATTCCCTTATTATCCAACCCCAGGGTGCAGTCTAAAAGATCTAGTACTGCCTTTACAGCATTATTCAGAAACTCTTCCATTGATGATATTTGTGCAGCAGTGACCTGGACAATGCTGTACATGTTTTTAGAACACTATAAGCTGGATGTAGTTTGTAACCTTTGGAACTGAATTCACATGGATTCTGTCTTGATTCCTCCCAGGAAATGTATAGATGGGGATTCTGTCCCACAAGTCAAAATGGATGGGCAGGATATTGTAAGATACGGAAGGTATCTACTTACCATAACGCTGGATTTTCATTATCCTTAGTCAAATCGTTTGGGCAGCTTTGCCTCCATCTACTTCAAATTCTCATGTAAGTGATCAGACAGACCTTGATGACCTGTCCTGGAGCCTGTCCTTATGAGGTAGGCAGCAAACTTGATCTGATGAATATAGAGGAGACAGGTACATGATGGGAGCCTGAAGCTCAATGCCAAAAAGTGTATTGTCATCCCCTTTGGTAAAAACTCTGTACCCATGAACTACCACATAGCTGGTAGTCTACTTAATGCCGAAAATGTGATGAGACCTTGGGACACAGGTGGACAGTAGTCTCTCCTTTGATAAACACATTGCCACAGTGGTCTGGAAATCCTTCTACGTGGCTCATCTCATCACAAAAGGATTCTCATCCAGAAAAAGAGGTCATTGTTCCCCTCTACTCATCACTCATTAGACCCATTATAGAGTACAATGCCCCTTTTGGTGTGTACCTCACAACACATCTACAACAACTGGAAAGACCACAGAAATACCTCACAAAGAGGATTACTGGCCTCAAACAGAAACCCTACGCAGACAGTCTCAAAAAACTACAGCTTTACTCCATCGCATATCGCCTGCTCAGGGGCGATCTCTGCCTAACATACAAAGCTATGTCAAACCCAGAGCTGTTGGATATGCTCCACTTGAAATCCCAATCCCTCCGAGCTACACGCTCTAGGGACCTAAACCTTGTCACCACAATAAACAGAACATGCTGGAGAGATAGATTCCTGTCCCAGAGACTTCCCATACTCTGGAGCAGACTACCTATCTATGTCAAACAGAGCTCCTCATTAGCACTCTTCAAGAAAATTCTTGATGATTGGATGGGAAATGGGAAATTCACCACAGGGATCACTTCTGTGGCTCTGCTTGACAGGGGCACAGGAAAATAATTTTCTTGGGTGGCGAAAGCCAGGGTACATTTTTTGGCTAGGCTTATATAGGCCCTAGGGCCAATAGCCTAGTACCTACCTATGAACCTATGAGGGTGAAAAAGCTTGAGTGGGTCAGAGCAGCTGCAGTAGCTGGGTTGTAGCCACCTGATGGCACAGTTCGACAGGTTATAGTAGATAGATTAAGGATAATGAAGATCTAGCATTCTGGTAAGTACGTAACTTATATTTGTCTACCTATACAGTGAGGATTTATGGTATAAGCTGTCCTAAAGTTCCTTAAAGCTGGACCAGCCCTGTTGTCAGTGTCAGAGTACCACATGGGTATATGTTCAAGTAATGTAGCATCCACATTGCTATTACATTCAGAACTGATGAAGCTGTTTAGAAGTGCACTGCTACAGATGTAACTTAATACCTTCTGTTGGTAGTCTTTTACTCCTGTTACTGTAAAAAAAGATAGAGACTACAATATGTTGACACAGTATTGTGAACACTCATTTGACGTTTATTATATGTATTGGTTGTGTAGCCAACAACCACTTTCTCAAAAACTAGGCAGGCAGTATTAGAATGCAGTTATTTAAAATGAAACAAATATCAAAGTAGTATTAAGAGATCAGTGTTACTGGAGGTATGAACAGTTTCATGCTTGCTAATCACTTGTATCTGAAAACAAATTCAGGCCTGTTTAGTCTTTGTAAATTATAAGTTATCGATGCCCCTGATTTACAATGCATGATTCAAGTTGCAGATATTAATTCAGCAACTTGCCTCATCAGACCAGTTTCAAAACTTTAATGAACAAGTCTGTTGACAAAGGACAATGAATAGTGGCACTTTAGACTAGATAGTAGGCTAGAAAGTGTTAGCATTTTGTGGATGAAATGTGAATATATATGTTAGTGGTACTATGATTTGTTACAACTTGGAAAACATAAGAGGGTTCATAATAGACAAAATCAGTTGATGGTTCTCTGTTTATAATGCAGTGAATACCGATGATGTGTTTTAATGAGTCACGCATAATGTTAGAAATCTGCTGATTGCATCTCTCTCTGTTTTTCACTTTTCAGTCCCAGTATGGCCTCCTTGTATCCGAGTAATGGTAATAAGGTCTCCAGTGTTACAGGTTGGATCATTGTATATTATTACAGCTGTGAAGCCTGCTACAATTGGAAGGTAAAATATAAACTACAATATTGGCTGAGTAGAAAAATGTGACTCATTTCAGATTTAATTTATGCCTCCAGTGTTCCATGCCGGCAGTCTTTCTGTAACCTGTGGCCTTGTTAGAGGAAGGAGCTGGATGAAGCTGAACTGATTCCCCACAAGCCAGGTAATTTTTTAGTGTCATCCAAAGACCTGCATTAGAGCAAGGGTCCCACCATCCAGTCCATTGTGGTGGCAGTTGCAACAAAAAAGAAGTTTGCTGAAAAAAGCTGTTCTGTCTAAACCCTCTGACACAGAGTCCAGGGTATTGGAGAGATTTGGGAAGTGGGTGTATGCTTCAGCAGCTTTCACACTGAACTGCTGAAAACACGTGACTCATTTCCTGAAGGATTTCATAAGACAGCTCTCCAGGTCCATCTCTGCAGAGAACAAGAAGACCTTGGAATTACAGCTGGCCACCCTCTAGTTCCTTTTCATTTTTTTGTTGCAACTGATTTCTATGTGACTCAGGGCACTTTGAGAGCTGCAGGCACTAGCGTAACCATAAGGAGACATTGGTGAATGTGATTGTGTGACTTTCAAGAAATGCTTTGTCAATGCCCCTTATGGTGGCACAACATTCTTTGGGCCTAAAGTCAAGGACATGCTCACCAGAAACAATCAAGACAGGATGACCCTTTCTGCTGCAGAAATATAGATGTTATGTGATCCTATCTCGCCTACATTCTGAATGATGGGTTCGGAGCCGATCCTCGCACGCTATGCCAAAGAGCGAAGTCTCTTATTGGCTGAGCTTACTATATCCCAGGATGCACCACTACCAGTCCCCCAGATCTCGCTTTGCCGCTTCCCTGAAGACGTGGTCTCGAGCTGGCTGGGCTGAGTAGTTTTATTAACTAACTTTTCTGTCAGTTTTGCTGTTTTTGGTCACAAAAGCTGTTTTAACGGCTATCGCTTCTTTGTGTAATGCTGGAGTGAAAATTTTGTGTGTGATTGGGTTGAGTTTGTTTTCGCCCTCCATCCAGGGCCTTCCGGACTGTCAACCTGTTAAAACTTCACAGGGTCTCAGTAATCTTAGTTGTTTAGAGTTCCCTGTCATTTTCAGGAAGTGTTTGCGCGGTTATAACTGTGAGCTTAAATTTATCATCAGTAAATTGATAGTTGTTTACTTTCCTGTCAAAAGTACTAGAATTGTTTAACATCATGTCTCAAACTCCTAGGCCTTCAAAATGTTCAAATGTGGTTTCAAATGTCTATCACAGACGATCATTCGCTTCTGTGTATATTGTCTAGGGCAAAGCACTTGCAGGAGTCATGCAGTATGTCACGCTTTTTCCTCAAGGGTCCTCCAGGAGAGGAAAAATAAATTGATTCTTAAGGGGTTAATTAAACCTTCCTTTGAAGAAGCCTTGGCATCCTCTCCTGCTCCAGCCAAAAAGAAAAGGGCTTCGGTTCCGACCAGTCCGTCGGATCCGACTGCCAAGAGACCCCAAAGACTTCGAGCCGAGGTCTGCCTCGATGCCACCAGTACTCTGGCTTCGGAGCCGATGGCTGGGGCATCGAGAGGCGGGCACCGATGGAATCTGGTACTCATCGAGTCGCCGTCCCCTAGCCCTTGGGGCCGATGGAGAGGCCTTCTCGAACCCGCTCTGTTTCCTCTCGGTCTTCGAGAATGTCGGATTCTGATATAGACAGGGTGCTCCAAAGACTGTTCCAGTCCCCAGTCTTCCAAAATTTGTTTCGTTCCGACCCAGTTGGCTTCGAGCCGATGACCTTGGCCCACCCCATTGCCATTCCTCCTCCGAGCAGGTGCTGTTGGAGCCGTGGAGATCTCAGGGTCGGCTTCGGGTCCGGACTTCTTCGGCTGGACCCGTGATGGCTATCACGGCTCGAGACCGGACACTCCCAGGATTCTGGGGTCCCAGGGCCATGAGGAGTGCCTTGGCCAAGTCCTCTTCGCCATCTCTCCGGCTTTACCGCACCTTCCTGGGCGTGGAGACTGGGTCTTTGGCAGTCCCCTGTCTGTAGCCAGCGGAGCCCCGAGGCCTGAGGTTACCCCAGTGGGGTTTCCTCCTGAGGGTTCTTCGAGTTGTCTTCAGAGGAACCCCAAGGAAGAGATCGCAAGAGGAAGCACGTGGACTGTCTATTACATCAGACACTGATATGGATGATGCAGAGGGTCCCCTGGTCGCCTCGGATGATGTCTCATTTGCAGACATCTTAGAGATCCTCAAACAACGAGGCGATATCCAAACCCCTCTGCGGACGTCAAGGCCTTTGGAGCTCAGCCTCCGCCTCCTGGGTGTCTCCGCCTTCGACGAGCTTCTGGATTTAGTTTGTCAAGGGCGTGGGAACATCCAGATACCGTGGAACCAGTCCCTTCTCGTCCAAATAAATTTTTATCTGCTCCCCCCGAGAAGGAGTTCCTTACTAAAGGCGTGGCTGTAGATGCCATGGTGGTGGCATCTGCTACACAACAGGACGTGGCAGAGGCTTCAACGTCCGTCCATCCTCCTAATAAGGAGTCTAGGAGTATGGACCCCTGACTTCAGCGGCCTTTACCTTAAGGTCTCTGAATTATTTGGCACATTTTACCAGGCTTCAGAGGGATCTGGTCAAGGAGTTGTCAGATTCCCTCTCGGTAACCTACCTGAGCAGCTAGCCCAGTCGGTTAGCTCTCAGTTGGCTATCCCGCCAATTTCTAACTCGCCCATGAGGCTCATTTCCTATGCGGCGGCAGGCACAGGCGAGACAAGCCTGGCTCCGCTTGTGTCAGTTTGGAGGCCTTCAAATCTTCCTTCACGACGCCTCCCTTTGATGGGTCCTCATTGTTTGGACCCAAGGTGAAAGACACCCTTACCCGCTGTGAGCAAGAGGGAAAAACTTTATCTGCCGAGGTGCCCGTATTCCACTCTTCGCCTTACCCCAAGGCTAAAGGAGGGAAAATGTGGTTCCAAATCTCGCAAGTTTTTCTCCCAACAGCAGGAAGATTCCCGCCCAGAGGCAGAGGACGGGAAATTTTTCAGGGAGACGCTGGCCCCAGAGGCGGCAGAGGGCCCCGCAATTCTGGAGACCGCGAGTCCTTTCGTGGCTCTTCAGCCTCCCACATGAGGGATTGCCCGCTGTGCTGCCCGAGCCAGTCGGGTGTCGCTTTGCAGCACCTAAAAGCCTGGGAGTCAATCACTCAGGACAGATGGGTGCTTCGGATCATTGCCGGAGGTTACACCATCCCATTCACATACTCACCCCCACCGTCCAAGAGAATCCCGGACCCACCACCCAGTCAAAGGGAAATAGCAGCCGCAGAAGCTTTAAAGCTGCTAGAAAAAGGAGTCATTCAAACGGTCCCCACAGACCAGATCGGATCAGGAAATTACTCCAGGTTCTTTTTAGTGCCAAAAAAGACAGGGGACCTGAGGCCAATATTGATCTCAGCAAACTGAACCAATCCCACGAAATCCAAATTCGAATGGTCACGTTACAATCCATTCTCCCATTATTGGAGAAGGATGTTTGGATGTGCTCCATAGACCTCAAGGACGCCTATTATCACATACCGATACATCAGGCATCCAGAAGGTATCTGCGCTTCAGCCTGGGAGTCAGTCATTACCAATTTTGCGCCCTGCCCTTTGGTCTCACCACAGCCCCCAGGGTGTTCACCAAGTGTTTGGCAGTAGTGACGGCTCACCTGAGAAGTCTTGGATTCCAAGTGTTTCCCTATCTCGACGACTGGCTCCTGACTGCCACCACCAGGCATCTACTAATGGACAACCTCAAAGCCACCATCTCCTGGGTGTTTGGGATTACATTCAATTGGTCAAAGTCTGTCTTGCTGCCCTCTCAACATAAAGTTTATAGGAGCAGAGATAGACTCAAGATTGATGCGTCTTTCTTCCTGCCGAAAGGATCCGAACTTTACAGGGCCAAGTTCAAGCTCTGATCTCGAGATCCAAAGCCCCAGCCAGGATGGTTCTACAGGTTTTAGGCTCAATGTCTGCCACAGTTCTTTTAGTTCCTCTAGCAAGATTACACATGAGGATTCTTCAGTGGCTCTTGTCAACTCAATGGTCCTTTCAGGATCTTGGCCTCAATCATCACATCATGATTATGGAAATATGCAAAGGGACCTCGCTGGTGGCTTCAGACATCCAACTTGGATCAGGGAAACCCTTTGTTCTCCCTCCAGTGGTTACCCTGACGACAGATGCCTCCCAGATAGGGTGGGGGCATTGTCTGGGCAGGCTAGTTCAGGGCTCCTGGCTTCCAGACTAAGCTCTTCTCCACATCAACGTGTTGGAGATGAGGGCTGTACTTCTATCCCTACAGGCCTTACACAAGTTTCTTCCTCAGGGCATCATCGCCATCCACACAGACAACATGTCGGTGGTCTGGTATCTGAACAAACAAGGAGGGACCAGATCGCTTTGCAGAGAGGCCATGAGAGTGTGGGAATGGGCTGTAGCTACCAACCGCTTCTTGGTAGCGACCCACATCCCGGAAAGTCAAATGTATTGGCGGACAAATTAAGCAGGACAATTCTCTCCTCACGAATGGTCTCTAAACCGCACAGTAGCAGCCCAGGTTTTCAAGAGATGGGGACGCCGCAAGTTGCATTTGCAACTCCACAAAACGCCAAGTGCCAAAGGTTCTTCTCCTTGATCCCACATCAAGAAGTACCAGCCATGGATGCGCTAGCACAACCTTGGCCAACAGGGCTACTTTATGCCTTTCCTCCAATTCCACTTCTTCCCAAAGTTATTCAAAAGCTTCTCAACTGGGGTCTTTAATGATTCTGATTGCCCCATACTGGCCTCACAGATATGGTTTCCTTACTTGAAGAAGCATGCAGTGGACGATCCGTGGACCTTAGACCTGATTCCGACTTGTTAATCCATCAGTCGGGACATTGGCATCAGTCCCTTCAATCCTTGAAATTGACAGCTTGTTCTCCACTTCCGACCTTAGTTAGAAGGCACACACTAGATCCGAAGTTGTTCACATTTTATCTTCGCCCACAAACCCACCACTAACAAATTGTACCTCAGTAAGTGGAAGAGGTTTGCTATCTGGGCTCAACTCAAGGGCTTAGACCCTATCACTGCTCCTGTCCCAGAGGTTTTGAAATTTTAACATCCCTGTTTAATCAGGGATCTTCTGTCTCAACTATTAAAGTCCAACTAGCGGCTATCTCTAAATTCCACGAATACACGGATCCTCCTTTGATGAGCAGCAGACTATGCAAAACGCTCATTAAAGGTGCGAGTCTATTAAGACCACCAGTTTTTCATCCTGCACCTCCGTGGGATCTTGATTTAGTGAACATCTCCCCTTTCAACCGCCGCTACATGCGAGTTAAAATATCTGTCTTGGAAAACGGCATTCTTAGTGGCTATTACTTCTGCAAGAAGAGTTTCAGAGCTTCAAGCCCTGTCTATTAAACCACCGCATTTGATTTTCCACAAGGATAGAGTATCACTTAGGCCTAATCCATCCTTTGTCCCAAAGGTCTGTTCTAGTTTCTGTCTTCAACAATCTCTAGAGCTACCAGTTTTCTTTCCAAAATTCTCCAATGAAGCAGAATACACTCTCCATAAATTGGATGTTCACAGGCAATTACGCTTCTATTTAGACAGGACTCAGCAACTTCGTAAGTCAGACCAGTTGTTTGTGTCCTTCTCAGATAATAAATTGGGCCAAACCATCACAAAAGCCACTATCTCAAAATGGATCAGAGATTGCATAGCTCAGGCCTATTCTTCTTCAATAAGCAACTTACAACATCTATCAAAGCTCATTCTACCAGAGCTATGGCTACTTCTATAGCTTTTCATTCCAAGCTCGCTATATCGAAATCTGTGCTACTTGGTCCAACCCGCACACTTTCATTTCCCACTACAAATTGGATGTGGCATCTAAAGGACGAGCATCTTTTGGTTCCACGGTACTCAGGAGTGTTTTCCAGTGAGCCACCCAGGATTCAGGTGCTAGGGACGCTGTCCCATCATAGGATCACATAACATCTTTTAGTTATGTACTCACCATAACTTCAGATGTTTGGGATCCATCTCGCCTACATTCCTAATACCCACCCTCCTTCCCCCTGCCTTGGAGATCAGAAGAGATTGAACGGTTTTGAGTTCTACTGTTTTATCTTGTTTCATCTGACGATGTTATATAAGCAGGGCGTGCATGTGTGCATGTATGCGGACAAACTAGATCTGGGGGACTGGTAGTGGTGCATCCTGGGATATAGTAAGCTCAGCCAATAAGAGACTTCGCTTTGGCATAGCTGTGAGCCGAGGGATCGGCTCCGAACCCATCATTCAGAATGTAGGCGAGATGGATCCCAAACATCTGAAGTTATGGTGAGTACATAACTAAAAGTTCTCTACCCCCAGACGTCTTTCTCTAGGAACTAGAAGGGAGCGAAGAAGCTGTGATTCAGAAAGCCTCAAGGGTCCTCTCCTGAAACTTCTGAGAATAGAACCCCCTCCCCCAGGGCAGAGGAGAAAATCTAATGGTGGATATCATGACCATGGCAGAGGTGGCCCACAAAATCAAGGTTTCTGGGGATCATTTCCCAAGAGGCCTTAAAATCTCTCCTGAACTGCTGCCCAACTGCCACACTCAGGAGGCATTTGGGAGTTGCTTATCTCTGCACTGCAAGGCTCGGATGTTAATAACCAAGGACACATGGGTGCAGAAGATCACAACCAGACGCTATTCAGTTTCCCTTCTTTGTCGTTCCCCACTATCAGGAAAGCTCCCCAACATTCCACCGTCCCATAGAAAAGCAACAGCTTTATAAATAAAAATGCTGTTGGGAAATTGAGTCATCCAGGAGGTCCCATCAGATGAACATGAATCTGGGGCTTAACTCAAAATACCTCTTCGTGCCAAAAAAGAACGGGGAGCTCAGGATACTCATGGTTCATTTCAGTCTTCTTTTGTTGAAAAAATGTGACAGGATGTGTACTACCACATAATGATGGACAGGCGATTCAGGAGGTTTCTCTGAGTCCTTCTGGGAACCAGTCTTTTCCAATTCAGGGCTCTGCCCTTTGGTCTCACCACAGCCCCCTGGGTGCTCACCAAGTGGATGGAGGTGGTCACAGCTCATCTCAGACTAAAAGGGTTCCTGGTGTTCCATATCTAGATGACTGTCTCATCTCCACCCCCACCAGGAATCTTCTCCTCCATGCAAGGGACTCCTTTCTCCAACTTTGCACTCAACAGGGTATTACAGTGAACTCAAACAATTTCAAGTGTCCTGCTGCTCAGACAATAGAATTGATAGGCCCTTACCTGGGTATGAGATGACAGATTGTGAGGCTTCTACAAAACAGGTTGGCCACCCTCCACTAACAAGCATTAGGAGTTCTTTCATGCCAGAAAGTGCCAGTGAGACTAATTCTTCACTTCTTAGGATCGATGGCTGCTTCCATTACCCTGGTCCCTCTAGCCAGCTGTCACATGAGAGTGCTTTACTGGATACTTTCAGTACATTGGTCCATCAGACTTCAACCCATGAATTTCCAAATACATATAACAAACATTTGCAGAATGCACATACACTGGTGGCTCACGATCCAGAAGGTTTTCTGTGTTTGCCCCTTTGTTCTTCCTTCTTCTGTAGCCATGGTGACTACAGATGTCTCCCAGCTGGGATTGGGGACACTACATGACAAAAGACTGTCCAGGGCTCATGGTCTTCTTCCAGGGCTAGTCTTCTCAACATTCTGGAGATGAGGCTAATCCTCCTAGCAATGCAGGCCTTCCAGGACTCTCTCCCTGTAATGAGGATATCCATTCAGACAAACAACATGTTGGTAGTCTGACGCATCAACTAATAGGGGGAACACACTCCTGTCCATTACTTCAAGAGGCAGTGAGAGTTTAGCAATAAGCAGCATCTTCGGACCATTTTCTGGTAGCAGCACACATCCCAGAAAAATCCAGTTTTCTAGTGGACAGGTTAAGCAGGTGTATCCTTCTACCTCATGAGTGGTCCCTCAATCCAGTGGTGGCAGAACAGATTTTCTGTCGCTGGGATCAACCATGCTACAATCTATGTGCTTCCTCCCTCAACACAAACTGCAGCAGGTACTTTGCCATTATTGCCGTCAGGAGGAGATGTCATGGAGGGATGTTCTAACTAAAGTTTGGTCCCTCCAGGCTTCTCTATGCCTTTCCTTCTACTGCCCTTATCCCAAAATTCATACAGAAAGCCTTGGAGAGGAAGGTTGCAGTAATCCTCATTGTGCCTTTCTGGCTTCAACAGGTGTGGTTCCCCTTCTTCCGGCTTCATATGATAGACCCTCCTTTGGTGCAGTTGAGATCTTCTGTCTCACCCATCTGGGATGCCTCACCCTGACATTCACACTCTTAGCTAACCACTTGGTTTCTCCACTTCCAATGATGGTTAGCCAGTTCAGACTTTCCTGTCAAGTTAACCACATTCTCGCATCATCCCAAGACCTCCTTTTGAATCAGCATCCAAGATGGACTTCAGTTTCATGGCTTGGAAGACATTATTTTTGGTAGCAGCCACTTCACCTAGAAGAATATTGGAATTGCAAATGTCCTTACCTGATCTTTCAGAAGAGTTGTATGTCCCTGCAAACTAAACCATCTTTTATCCCAAAAGTAGCTACAGAGACTTGGCTAAATCAGTCAACTAGTCTTCTTCCCTAATATTTCCAACAGAGGGGAGTACATGCTGCATTTGTTGGACGTGCATCATCAGCTCTGTTTCTACCTTCACTGCACAAAGAAAATTAGAAGGTCTGATTAGCTTTTTGTTTCTTTCTCAACAGACAAATTGGGGCGGGGAGTCTCTAAAGTGACTCTTATGGTTGTCTGACTGCATCTCATATGTACATAGAGAGAAGGGGTTGTCTTCACTCAAACCCATCAAGGCTCATTCAACTAGATGTGTGGCTACTTCTGCCACCTTCTTTTCAAGACCTTCTATTGATGATATCTGTAATGCAGCCACATGGTCCTTCATTTCTCATTATGAATTGGATTTGCACTCCAAAGGTAGGTCTGCTTTCATTTCATCAGTCCTCCATAATATCCTTCCATGAGAACTCCCAAGGGTTTCATTAGCTTGGGATTCTGTCCTGTCCATTGAGAAATAGATGGAAGAGTCAACATCCAGTATGAAAGTTATGTTTTTACCATAACAATAGATCTGTGTTGTCTGCTTCCGCCTATCCTCATCTTCCCACCTTCTTTCCCTTCCTTATGTTATTACTTATAGAGTTCTGGTATGACCGTACTGCCTTTTTCAAGGGGAAGAGCCTGTGTTTTGGATCCAAAGTCAGATCTGAAGACTCTTCCATTCAGAAGGATGGAAGTAGACAACGCAGATCTATTGCAATTTAAGTACATAACGTTTGTATAGGCTACTGTGTTTAGTCATTTACAGACTGCTTCTTTCATGAGGTATTCATTCAGTCCTTCACTAAAAGCTAGATGTGAGGGCTGATGGTTTATTTCATGAGAGACTACATCCCACATTTGAGATTCTAATATTCTAAAGACCCTGAAGTTGCTCTCTGTCTCAGATAGATTTCATTGCTATCTCTCCTGCTTATAGGAACACTGCCTCTGCATATTCTGAATAACAAACATCAAAAGCAAATACATTTATTTATGTATCCATGCTATATTTATTTATTTGTGTTTGTTTTGTTAGGGATGTGATAACATGTTTACAAATATGTATGTTTAGGTCTGTTAAATACACGGTTCCCTTTTTTGTTTGAATATAATGTTTATATATTTACCCATTTATTCCATTAAGTGCAGACTGTTGAATACATGACATCAATTTATTTTAAATTTTGGTTTACTTATTTATTTCATTAAGGTTTGCATGTGGAATTTATAACGACATGTTTACAGATTTTTATATGTTTGAGCATTAAATAATAAGTTCACTCTCAGGCTCATGCAGCTTGCATCTGCTCTCATTGCACTGCCTGCATTTAGCAGTTCAAGATCAGTGCAAGTCCTCAGGTGCAGTTTGGGAGAGGACAGTGTGACAGTGCTGGCAGTCTTTAATTTTTTTTGCCCCTGTACATCAGGCATTCATCTGTTTATTGGTGTAGCTGTTAGCCTCAGACTCTGTGAGTCTTTCCTGACCACCCTCAGACCTAATCTGATACTTTTTCCCAGTGACTGAGATGAGAATGAGGCTTACAGTACAGCGTCATACTTGTGGCCATAGGGCTTCTTTCGTTTTTATGCCTTACCCATTTCCCGCCGCTGTCATGCAGTGGTGTAAAACCAGGATACAGGGTAATGAAAGAAGAATACAAATGCATTATGGTAAAGTGAAACAGCTCAGAATTATGTTGGAACTGATGAGGGCATAGCAAAGCAGTAACTAATTTACAGAGAAGTAGATAGTTCAGTATCCCATAAATTGGGAAGCAGCCTGAAAAGAATCAGTAGGAAGAAATAGCAGTTCAGAGGTTTAAGAAAAGAGAACCAGTTCATGTCTGAAAGTGTAAAGCATGACAGTCTTGAACTAGTCGAGAATTTTTTGGAGAATATGGAACATAATCTAATAAGGCTTGCTCATTTGGCTCAGAAATGCATCAAGAGATATGTTGCATGGAAAAGGTAACAAACCTAAGCATGGAGTGTTTTTTTTTCTATCTTGAGGGTAGGAGGGAGGTCAGAGGTGATGGCTGAGAGAACCTCTGCATGCTGATATCAGTGCTGGCACAGCAGCTGCTCAGTGAGAGAAGAGGGATAATTGTTTAGGTCATTATACTTAGATGGCTGAAGGTAAATGAGGGAGCATATAGAGAAAAATTGTGTGTGCCTACAGATTTATCATGATTCTTTTAAGATGTTAGGCCAACATGAATAAGCTAAGCAGCAAGTCGTTCCTGTTGGAGAGAAGAATACTGCCCTTAAATCCAGGCTAAGATAACCATAGACTTGTTGCTTCATATCTGCCTTGACATTGGAAAAAGATTAAAATGTTGATGATAAGAAAGAAGAATGTGTTGATTATTCAAGAATGGTATGAAGGATATCCTCAAAAGCTGCAAACAAGACCACTCAATCATTGTGCACTAGAAAAAGTTCATAGGGAATTTGCAAGTGAGTCAAACAACCTGATGTATTTTGGTAAGATTATTTATTAATTTATTTATTATTTATTTATTTTCAGTTTGATGACCGTGGATGTCCACTGGGCTCAGAGAGCCCGTTTTAAGTGGAAGCCCGGGGAGAAAAGCTCCATGTTACAAAGTTTAGATACAGATACAATATAGAAAAGAAGAACAATTTACAATTATGTTTCATGCTAGAGAGCACGTGTAATTTCTTAGGTACATTTATACCTCCAAAATTTATATTTTGGAGGCCTGCTGTAATGGATTGTTGTGAAACCTAGGGAGAACTTACTGCCTGGCAAAACACTCTGCATCTGAGATGGTTTTCCCTCCAAGTGAAAGAGAGGAGTATCTGTGAAATTTTGAAGACTGAAACTGCAGTATTTAGAATAGCAATGCTATACATATGAGTAGGAGAATGTATTTAAGTCTGAGGCTCTGATATCTCTGGAATAATTTCTCTTACTTTGAGGTACAACAGTCTCAGAGTCAGTAATTATAAGAAGAGTGGGTGTAGAGGTGCATGTTGTGACATCTGTTGTTTTAGTTTTGAAAGTGAAATTTATTTTGTACTGTACTTGTGGGAACTGGACTACAGATGCTGCACTTCTGATGGGGATCTGAAGGACAGAACTATCCCCCAGACTGTTATCCCTCAATAGGGATTATGACTTGACCTACTATACCCATATTTATTCACCACTCAGTCAGAAATATGATGATATGATGGTGGTCCTTATCTTTGTGTTGTCCTGTCAGAGGATTTGTCCTTCGGAGAGTGTCTTAATATCTTGAGGGAGCACTTTAAATGGAGAACCAAAGAACCGTCTGACTACCATAAGTTCTACTTGTACTTTCTGTTGTATTGAAGAACTCAAACTGATTTCCATTCCTCCAGTTATACAGGCATTTGAGGATGCCTTTGAGAGCATCACATTAGAACCTGATTCCCAACCACTGTCCCCCAGGAATCATGACTGCTTTTATTGGGTAAAGTGTATATATCATAATCCACAAGATGATCCATGATCTCTTTTAATACTACCATTGATTCAGAGTTGACACTAGCTATAATGCATTGCCACGTGATAAAGAAAGCTAGAGTTTATATAGTTTTGACAATAAAATAATGTTTATACTTCTGTCACTCAGAGCAGAGCTGTTAACTATCAAACCAACCTAAAACATTACCAAGGAGACTAAGCGCTAAATTGTGTCTCCCCTTAAAAGGTGTCCATTGGCCTTGTGAGATTAACCTGGCCAACAGACTGTAAATAGATAAGTAAGACACTGTGACCATATTCAAAAGTGAGACTGATGATTAGGGCAAAAGAGAATACATACAAGATGAGACAGGGGAGTAGAGGGACACAGTTCAAGGAGAAAAGTAGAAGCGCACAAAAGGGCATTGGCAGAAGGAAACGAACAAAACAGATGCTTTTGTGGCATGTTGAAGAAAGGATAACAGGAGGGACAAAGCTGGCAACACTAAGCAAGGATATCAGGGAGCAAGCACTAGTTTTGAATGTGTGCCTTTGCTTCAGCCTTCAGTCTTTAAGGCACAGCAGAACAGACTCACATGCTGAAGGGGTGCTAGAACTGAGTGAAGAAATCAGTGGACAAGCACCAGAAAAGAGTGAAGAAGGTGGGAAGGAAACTAGTTGTCTGCCTCCCTCTGTCTTCTGAAATTTGGCCAGTGGAAGGAGGTGGGAAGGAAACTAGTTGTCTGCCTCCCTCTGTCTTCTGAAATTTGGCCAGTGGAAGGAGGTGGGAAGGAAACTAGTTGTCTGCCTCCCTCTGTCTTCTGAAATTTGGCCAATGGAAGAAGGTGGGAAGGAAACTAGTTGTCTGCTTCCCTCTGTCTTCTGAAATTTGGCCAATGGAAGAAGGTGGGAAGGAAACTAGTTGTCTGCCTCCCTCTGTCTTCTGAAATTTGGCCATAATGCTTTCAGATCACATGATGGAGATCTTTAACAGAGCATTGGCTATTACAGAAATGCTTGAGGACTCGATGCTGTCAGTAGTGATACTCTTGTGGAAGATGTGTTTGGGGAGGTGTAGAACAGGGCATGTTCTGGAAAAGTAAAAGCCAGTTAGAGTAACAGCAGTAAAGGGAAAGAAGTGGAGAACATGTTTAAAAAAATGGTTTGAACACAATCTCCTGGACAAAAGCCATCAAGAGTTCTTGACTTGAGGCCATCAGCTGAGTCTGATCCAGTTATACTTAATGGGTTACAAGAGAAATTTGATTGTGGGTGACAGGTGGATGTAGGCTACTTGGAACTCATTGAGGCCTTTGATTCCCTCCAACACAGGCACACACTAGAAAGACTGCAGTACTTGGGTTAATGAGTGAGCCTGTGTAACTGGGATGTGATGTATATGGTTGGATATGTGGATACAGGATGATGGAGTTAGAGGTGCATTGTCAGGATCTGCCATTAAAGAACAGAATTAATAGTAGCCTGTATACTTATTAAAAGAATCAGAGAGTCAAAAGGACTGATGCTGGAAGTTTGGCAGAAATAATTACAGAAAAAAACAGTGGTGGAAGAATGAGGGCATTACAACTGAAACTGAATTAAATTATCTACATCACATTTCTGGAGCATATTGTCTTGGAAGGTGAGAGCTCCTAGCACTACAAATATCTCTATATAGAAATGCTGGAAGAACAAGAAACTTTGGTTGGAAGCAACAAATCTATATGTTTTTCACATGTCTAGTAGTGCAGCTGTTCTTGGAACAATACAAGACTCAGTTGAGGAATATAATAGTTGTGGGGTCTTGCTCTATATGCTATTTTGGGTAGACGTTAATTCCCACCTCATTTCACAGTTTCACAGCAGATGGCCTAATGTGGCAATTTTGTGTTGTTTGAGCATAAAGCAGTGCACCGGAAGAGGGGATGGGGTGTTACAGTTCTGAGTGGGATGTCCTTAGGATGAGACATTAAACTGGAGGCTCCATCTGTTTGAGTTAGGGTTACCACCTGTCCCACTTTGCGAGGGACAAGTCCCTCTTTGGGCAGTTGTGTCCTGATAAAAAAATTTAAAAAATGGCAAATGTCCTGAGATTTTAGGACAAAGTTATTTCCTATATTTTATGTAATAGTTGCATAAAACGGTTATTCTGTATCTAAAATACCTAAATGTTATAAGAAACAGAATAAGCAACTAAAATGCTACAAGAATAAGCTTTTATTTAGGCAAAAAAGTTACGTTATATCCTTTGTACTGACCGTGGGTATGTGTCGGCCTGTAAAATCTGATGTTTGTCCCGAAAATGTCCCACTTTGGCCATTTGAAAAGGTGGCAACCCTAGTTTGAGTTGATGGTAGCTGAGGTGGATGCAAAATATCCCATGGTACCTATTCAAAAGAGAAGGGAAATTTCACTGAAGCCTTTGACAAATTTTCCCTGGTAATATACATACTACCTTGGTTCTCCCCTGAAAAGAGGTGTAGTGGGACTAACCAAGTCAACAAAGGATAAATAAAATAAAACTAAATAAAAAGATAACTAAAAGAGAAGATAGCGATGAAGGAAAAAATGGACAGCCAAGAATCATATGCAATGTTCTTGGTAATATAAAAATTCCCACAGTGGGTATTTGGATTTATTTTCCCATACTGCTGCACTAAGGTCCCATCTGTCTTTTTTATGTAACTGACTGCATTCTTGGATAAGGACAAGTAGCACTGACTTGAAATAATCTACTAGGTAATACAGGCTGTAGATAGAATCTGAAAGAGGGATGGTTGAAACTTGTACACAAATCATCTTGTTTCATTCAGAGAGAACAGAATCCAGAATCTCTTGATCACTGTGTTTGTTTTATACCGAACATCAAACATATCCAGCTATGATAGAATTGCTGAGTGATATAGGTATACATTGTTCTTGAATTCAAAGCATTCATCTTGTGAATGAAAATAAGCTGATGTCCCTGACAGTCTTTTTGTTTAGAACTTCCAATGGCTAGATGGCTACACTTGAAGATAAAATGGTGCCCTTGTATTACTGTATACACTAAGGTACACTTGTATTATGCATGCCCTGTTTATTGTCCTGTGCTTACTGATTCAAATGTGCATTCTGCCACATTGTTCCTGTATGCATGGCAGCACAAACTGTACTGCAGTCTTTATGGCTGTCATTAAGTCTTGGATACATTTGTGTGGCAGCAGGAGGCTTACTAATAGCAGGGGTCCTATATAATCCTTCTGTAACAGTCTAGTTATAGGGAAGTGTTTATGTATGAGCTTCACTGTAATGGTTATTGTTTCTTCAGTTCAGTGTAATTGGTATATGCAAGTGTAATTGGTACATGCATGTATTATGTTTAGATCCTGAAATTACTTTGCAGAATAAAGGGTTTTTCTTCCATGAAGTCCCTGTAACTAAACTTCTGAATTTACGGTTTTCCAAAAGACATTTGATGCAGCATTAAGGTAAATCGGGTACTGCATTGCTTTTATGTAATATTTTATCATTTTTCTTTTTCTTTGTGGTATATGTACTGCCTTGTGCATATAAACACAGTTATTTTACATTGTACATTAACTACTGAGTGATTCTAATGGTGTATTTATCCTGTTGAGTTAGGGAACTTGTTAAAATGGTGTTTTCACAAATAACTTACCAGGTTTTATATTTTGAGGAGTGCTACCTGTATGACCATAATACCAGTTCATACTAGGATATTGTAGTTTTCACTGGCCAGCTGTCTAACCAAAACAGGAAGACATAATTTGACATATAATGTCACTGTTTCTTTTCTTTTACATAACTACAGTGGATATAAAAAGTGTACACACCCCTGTTAAAATCCCAGGTTTTTGTGATATAAAATTGAGACCACAATAAATCATTTCAAAACTTTTCCCACCTTTGATGTGACCTATAACCTGTAGAATTCAGTTGAAAAACAAACAAATCTGTTAGGGGAAAAAATATAAAAAATAAAAAAATACCATAAGCTGGTTGCATAAGTGTGCACACTCTTAAACTAATACTTTGTTGAAGCACCTTTTGATTTAATTACAGCATTCTGTCTTCTTAGGTACACACCTGCCATCAATTAGAGAGACTCTGATTAACCCCAAATAAAGTTCAGCTGCCCTAGTAGGATTTTCCTGACATTTACTTAGTTGCCTGCTACAGCAAAAGCCATGGTTCACAGAGAGCTTACAAAGCATCAAAGGGATCTCATTGTCGAAAGATATCAGTCAGGAGAAGGGTACAAAAAAATTTCCACAGCATTGGCTATACTATGGAACACAGTGACGACAGTCATCAAAAAGTGGAGAAAATGTGGGATAACAGTGACGTTGCAAAGAGCTGGACGTCCCTCCAAAATTGATGAAAAGACAAGACGAAAACTGGTCAGGGAGGCTGCCAAGAGACCTACAGCAACACTGAAGGAGATGCAGGAATTTCTGGCAAGTACTGGTTGTTTACTACATGTGACAACAGTCTCCCTTATTCTCCATATGTCTGGACTATGGGGTAGGGTTGCAAGATGGAAGCCTTTTCTTACACAGAAAAACATCCAGGCCCAGCTAAAATTTGCAAAACAATACATCGTTTCCCAAAACCATGTAGGAAAATGTGTTACAGTCTGATGAAATCAAGGTTGAACTTTTTGGCCACAATTCCACGCAAAAACAACACTTCGCATCACCAAAAGAACACCATCCCCACAGTGAAGCATGGTGGTGGCAGTTTCATGCTTTGCATTTGCTTTTCATCAGCTGGAAGTGGGGATTTAGTCAAGGTGGAGGGAATTATGAACAGTTCCAAATACCAGTCACTTTTGCCCAAAACCTTCAGGCGTATGCTAGAAAGATGAGGATGAAGAGGAATTTCACCTTTCAACATGACAATGACCCCAAGCATACATCCATATCTATAAAATAATGGCTTCACCAGAAGAAAATTAATGTTTTGAAATGGCCCAGCCAGAGCCCAGACCTAAATCCAATAGAAAATCTGTGGGGTGACCTGAAGAGGGCTGTGCACAAGAGATACCCTCGCAATCTGACAGATTTGGAGTGGTTTTGCAAGAAAGAGTGAGCAAATATTGCCAAGTCAAGATGTGCCATGCTGATAGACTCCTGCCCAAGAAAACTGAATGTTGTAATTAAATCAAAAGGTGCTTCAACAAAGTATTAGTTTAAGGGTGTGCACACTTATGCAACCAGCTTACCGTACATTTTTTATTTTTTATATTTTTTCCCCTAACAGATTTGTTTTTCAATTGAATTGTACATGCTATAGGTCGTATTAAAGGTGGGAAAAGTTCTGAAATTATTTATTGTGGTCTCATTTTGTATATCCCACAAACCTGACATTTTAACAAGGGTGTGTACACTTTTTATATCCACTGTATATATTAAATCCAGTGAAGAAAAGACAGAATAGACTATCAGTTACACACAGTCCAAGTCTAGTATGTCATATGTTTTTTTCATTAATATTTCTGAAGAAGAAAAAAAAACAGACTTTCTATGACTGTAATACCCCG